>NC_141240.1:34172798-34772798 GCF_054856555.1 Leptonotus elevatus | reverse complement strand
TAAAATACACCACTTTACAATTGATTTGATTTTTAGCTGTAATTAAAGTAGTTATGTTTGAATATGATTGTGACAAGCAAATCACTGAATTATAGTTAGATATGTAATCATAACAATTACATTTCATCCCTCTAGGTTTCTTTGTATGCACTTAGCCAGAAATTGTGTGAGCTTTTATTCTTAATTGGCAATTAGGGACACTTTTTATCAATAGCATTTGTCCTTTAAAAATAGTCACTGATGAGCTATCTTGCCAGAAAACCTCCCACTTTCCAACAGCAAAGCACCCACATATTCCCAACACACCATATGGTTTAATTAAGCCTCTAATCGGCCATGTTCAACCGCTGCAGTATTAGTGTAAACAAATGACGACATGATAATTACGTGTATGGTGAAGGGCACATGTGCTATTTTACACCATAAAACTTTTAAAACGATTAGTCTCCACTTTTTTTGACACTTAACCTCTGGCACTTCCAATTTAACAAGAAAGTTCCACATCTCTCCCATTCAAAATTCATTAGTCAGAACATTCAAATAACCTGAAAACTATTTTCAGTGTTCTAAAAGTTTTTTCAACATTTAACATTTCTAAATGTAAACACATTGTGCATTATTTCTCCCTCCAACATTTTTTGACTGATTCATTCCAACAACCTATTTTCCACATTCCAAAAATTCCACAATTTCTACTTGATGATTTACTGTAACTGATTCGAACCATTTCAACTACAAAATATTTTCCATATTACAATTTAACATTCCCGACAGAGAGTTTCAGTGCAGCTCTCCAGGCGGTCTCTTGATGCATCAGGTAGAGGCTTTGGCAAGGCACATTGTGTTTGCATGAATATTACTTTCTAAAAATGGAATAGCATGATATGATCCTCACTTGTGGTTGTTCACCAGCAACAGATTTCAGGTGATATGAAAGAGAATATTTTGATGTAAAAAACACTGCAGAATTGAAATAGATCCAATACTTAACCGGTGGCATTTGCAATGCTAATGCTTTATTTCGATTGTCACTGTCATAGAGCTAATACTATAAAAACACGTGGTCGTTTAGATTAACTTAATAAAGTGTCTGTATATCAGATGGCAACATTTATCTAAGAGAGACCTAGGTTGATTGTAGATGTGGAACCGTAGGTTTATTGGCACCACACCATTAATTTGAGCATCAACTCATTAGCTACAAATAATTGACAATAAATTTCCTTTAGCGATTCGGACCTGTTTCCCGGTAGGACTTTTATATCCCCATGAGTCACCCGCAGCAGCCGGAAATCTCCTGACTGCTCTGCTTGGCCTCTGTGTGGACACAAGAGGGAAAAGGTGAACGCCATTGCCGTCTCAAATCTATCGGCGATATCCTGGGTTGTGTGCAGTCACCAAAAAACCCACCACCGTTGCAATGTTTTGGCTTACAGAGCGTCTGCGTGAGAAGCACGAGTTCAGCCACGCTGAGGGAGAACACATTTGCTTGAAGGCTACAGCATATTGTGACGCTAAGTGCAGGATGATTTGTATTAAACCAGCGGCACTGAAAGTACTTGAGCTAGTCTATGCATTTGTGCATCCATTGATTTTTCTGCTTTTTTAGACGAAGCCATGCACGACTTTTCATCTCATCGGTGTAATGCCAGTTACCCAATGTGCTAATGTGCGTGACACTTTAAATTTCAGCTGTTGCTGCTATTACACAAATTCTTCTTCACACATCCTATGACGATAAAGCAGTCAAACTGCTCACAGGGCAATACTTCATAAATGCAATCATTTTCACCAAATGTTTTTTCTCTTCTTGATACACAGAAGCGCGGTAAATTGGGATTTGTTTTCAATGCAGGTGCTCATGAAAATGCAGCTATAGTTTAAAATATTATTTCCTGAATCAGCTCATATGAGCTGAAAGGGTATAGCATCAAGGAGCAGAAGAAATGGCATATCGGAAATAGTTAGTGCCTGTCGTGATCCGTCTCCAATTGCAGTAGCAACGTGACAGGATTTCTCCCAAAAATGAAAATCCGACAAAATGAAGGCCGACTTCAACCCGAGTACAAGGCAGGAAGAATTTTGAAAATCGGATGAAGCCTTCTGGGAAACATTTTGCTTTTTATGTGTGGGGAAATTTTTTCCTATTGAGGAATGATTTTGTGTGATTTTGCCTTTTGAAAATCTGGTTAAAAAACAGCTTCAAATGAGTGTCAAATGGCATAACTTCATTATTTCTCAACATTCTCCTCAATTCTTCAATTTAATTTAACTTGAATTCATTTGTTTTTGAGCAGATCAATCAATATGACATATTCAAAAAATAGCAATATATTGTAACAAACGATCAGAAAATAGTCATAGCAAGAAAAAAAGAAAAGAAAAAAACATCATGTATACCAGTGGCAATAAAGAAAGCTCAACATGTGCTATTCAAAAAAGAGTGGGAAGAAGATAAGTTAGTAAATCCCAACCCCATCTTCCAACAAAATACCCAGCGTTTATACAGCTTCCGCTTCCCTAATATTTATATTCCTCCATACAAGTCCTACTGGTCAATAGCTTGTTAGAAAAATTGGAACAATATATATACGGATACAGTACTATCTAAATAATAATTGGCACAATTTTAGAACACAATATCTTGCAGCAATAATTAAATACCAACAATGGTATAAAAACAAAAACAAACAAAAAATCGAATCAATACCAACAATGGTAAGAAAAGCCAGCGCAGGGCAATTAAAGCTGAGCCCTGCCATCCTGATACTGTGACAAGATCATGTGTTTGTAAGATGTTTTAAAGCTATAAATGTTTTGACATCGCTTGTGATGTAAGTCCAGACTGTTCCATAGTTTTACCCCACATACAGACACAGAAAAACTCTTCCTGTTGGTTCAAAATTTTGGTTGTGTAAAATTCCCAAAGCCTCTCATACCACAAGTAATCTCTCTAAGTACAAAAAAAAAAAAACCATACATTATTTGGTAGCGATTTACCAAAGGCTTTAAATAAGATTAATAAGGTAAAATATTTCATAAGGTCATGTAGCTTAATTAAATTTCATTGAATAAACAATTTATTTGTGTGTGCAAGAAATTAAGCCTTGTGTATAATTCTTACTGCGCGTTTTGGCAATATAAATATAACAATACATTTATAATTATGAATTATTATTATTATTATTATTAATTATTTTGAAAATTTTAGTTCTTATGTGTCTTATGTGGGCATTCCACGACAACTTGTTATCGATTATTACACCCCAAAATTTGTATTCCTTCACATTTTCTAATTGCATATTGCTACGTGTATTTTCAACCCTGCTCGCTTATGTATTTTCCAAATATCAATACTTTTGTTTTGTTTATATTCAGAATTAATTTGTTGAGTTCCATACCGTACTCACAAGTTCACTATAATTGTCACTACTATAGAATATATTTGTATCATCTGCAAACAACAATAATTTCAATGATTTTGACATGTACAAGTTAAAAAGCTGAGGACCCAGCACTGATCCCTGGGGTACACCACAAGCAATACCAAGTTGATCAGATTGACGTTCACCCATTTTAACATATTGTGTTCTTTTGGTTAAATAACGTTTGAACCAGTTCCCAGCTCTTCCTCTAATCCCATATTTCTCCAATTTATTGAGTAAAAGTGAGTGATTTATGGTATCAAATGCTTTTTGAAGGTCAATAAATATTCCAACAGCATGCTTCTTGTCATCCAGTGCGTTTGTTATTTCTTCAACTGCTTCAGTCAGAGCCATTGATGTTGTCCTTTTAGCTCTGAAGCCATACTGGGTTTCATTTAGTACTTGGTATTTTTCTAAAAAGTTGAAGAGCTTCTCAATAATTTTTGAAAACTGTGGAAGCAATGAAATTGGCCTAAAATTTGTAAAATTGTGCTTATTATCATTTGTGTATACTGGGATAACTTTTGCAATTTTCATTTTCATTGGAACACTGCCTGTTTTAAATGAAAGGTTGCAGATATATGTAAGAGGTTTGAATATATTATTTACAACAGTTTTTATTCCCAACATATCTATATCATAATAATCTGTAGATTGTTTGCTTTTACTTTTGTGAACAATGTCAAATACCTCTTGTTCACAAGTTGCTGTCCCCATGATGTTTGGTAATATGATCTGAATTTTTTGCAGCCAACCCTGGGCCAACATTTACCAAAAACGTATTGAAAGAATATACAAAGTCAGTTTTATCATAATTTGGGCCATGATCATCCTCAAAGTACTCTGGATGGATACATTTGGAGGATCCGCCTTTGATTTAAGGTGTTCAAGATGTTCCGGGTTCCTTTTGATATTTGTTTTGTTTTCGTACAGCCATTTCTTATAATACAGTTGCTTGCTAGCTCTAACTATGTCTGTTAACTTGATTTTGTAAACCTTATATCTTTGTTCAGCTTCCTTGGTTTTCAATTGAACAAACATTTTGTACGTTATTTTTCTTTTTGCGAGCATTTTGTATTCCTTTAGTCAGCCAAGTATTCATATATGTTTTATGTTGATGACATTTTTGAAGTGGGCAGCGTTTATTGTAGAGAGAAAGAAATATTTCAAGGAAATTATCGTAAGATGTGTTCACATCTGTTTGACTATAGAGTGAGCTCCAGTCCTGTAGCGTTAAACAGTTATTAAAAGTATTAGGTGTGTCTTCAGTTCTAATTCGTTTATGATTTACTCGTGTATCTTCCCTGCTTCCCTTGAAATCATTGTCATAAGACATGTAGATGATCAGTGATGTCACAGTTTGAGCAAGCCACTCACAGTTTGATTTGACATGTCGTTAATAAAAATATGATAAATTATTGTTGCACTATGAACTATTCATGAACTCATCTTTAGTTTTTAGGCTGGTTGGATTGAGCGAGTCGATATTGAAATCCCCACAGATAAATAACGTTTTATATTTTACAGATGAATACAATTTCTCAATCCATTCACTAATTAACTGTATATCCGAAGCTGGAGATCGATACGCACAAGCTATTATCACATTTCTCTTCTTTTCATTTTGAATTCCCACACTCAAACATTCCATATTTCCACCTATTGCCAAAGTCATATCATAAAGTACTCTACAATTAATGGAATTATAAATATACAGTGCAACCCCACCACTAGTTTTCTTTTCTCTTGTATTGTAAATCAAATTTTTTTTAAACCAAGTTTCTGTAATAGCAATTATACTGAAGGAATGAGTAAATTGCTGTAAGTATTCTCTGATATAATTGAAAATGCTTCTACTGTTGAAATGTATTATTGTAGTTTCTCCACTGATTGAATACTACTGTCATACTCCTCTTGTGTGAAGTAATTACAATCTGTAGAAATGGAAGAAAATATATATTTTTTATCAGGATCTATTTCTGTATTTGGATCTTATTGTAGTGTCCTCTTTGTAATCAAAAGTGTCCATTTCCATATATTTACTGTATATGCTTGTGTGTAATTTGTCCATATCATAATTGATCATTAGTGCAGTTTATGTATTGGATGTGCTAGTGAGAGAGGTCAGTCATGTTACCTTAGTTCCGTGGTGGTTAGTTCTTGTCCAGGTCTGTAATAACTCTCACCACCAACACTTTTGCTTCTTCAGGTGTTACATTTAATTTAATGAATATTTTACAGTACACAGGATACCGAGGTGTGTTGGATCTTTCTTAGTTTTTTTTTTATATAGTTTGCTCTTTTTGCGATGTCACCATTCCGTTTTATCAAGTGATCATTCATGTAGATGTCCGTTCCCTTCAGTTTTTTTGTCTTTGTTTTAAGAGTAGCCGTCTTGTTTTTCCCGGTTGGTGAATCTCATGATGATGGTTCGGAGGTCTCTCGTTCCGGACTGGTAGTTGATGACACGTCTCGATGTGCTCCAAATTCATCACTATCCCCTTGCTTTGAAGGTAGGATGCCACTTGTTGCTCCACCGAGTGTGCCTCCTGATCGCCGGGTTCGCTTTCCGCCAAACAAGAAAGATCAAAGTTTAAGTCAGAAACAGGAAGCGAGTGAAGCGTATTCTTTCTTCTACTCATGAAACACCTTTCTCCGATTGGCTGACAAGTTTCAGTTAAAAATATCCAGCAATTTTTCAGGCCGACCAAATTTCTGAGACATCAACGTTTCAAAATTCGCGTCACGCTGCAAATGCTGACACTTGCCCTAAAAACGCAAGTTCATTCACGCAGAAGGAAGATTATTATTGGTGAGAAAAGCCGTGTAAACAGTAGAATCGGCTATGTACGTAAGCAGTCAATTTTAGGGTGGTAAATTTATACATGAGAGATTTTGGAGAAAGTGCCATGTTTTTTCTTTTTTTTCTTTTTATTAAATCCCATAAAGATGGCGGCCACTTGTCGTGTTGCTTTAGAGTGGTGGTGGTGAGAGATGAGATTACCACGTTCGTAACTCAAAACACTTGACTCTCAAATCATTGTTCCTCATTGAGAATAATCTTTAATATTGTACTTTTTGTTAAAAAAAATAAAATAAATATAACAAAAAGAATAATAATGTAATTAAATGGAATGTAAAGAATTAAACTTTTTGTGCATAATTACTTAATGCTTGAATTCATTGTGCTACAATTTCTGTTATCGTGCCTTGACCACCACCAGGGGGCGGTGTTATACAGACATGCAGACACAAAAGAAGAATATTTTCACTCACTGACTCAGTAAGATGTGACTATTAGTATTTTAGTACATCATAACGTATATATTCCTGTCAACCATTTGCATTCAAATATTCATTGCTTTTACTATCGATATTTGTTAGCTTGCCAACAGCATTTTTCATTGTATTTTAGCACTAGGTTAGCTTTTTTGGGCAGTTGTTTGGTTTTAAATACACAAGATGTATTTTCTTTATTTGTACTTCAATTGGGAGTGGCATTCAACACCTTGAAGTCTCAATTTGGATGAATTGTTCTCTATTTGCCAAACTGCTACAACCAGCGCTTGCAAGTCAAAGCAAGAAACGACGGCTCATATGTCAAAACGTTCGTATGTCGGGTCCCACATCTCGAGGCAGCACCGTGCTTGGCAATTGGTTATCGGGAGCAGACTGAGAGGTGAGCCGGGATTGAGGAGGAGCGCCTGCATTCTCTGCACCATTAGGGGAGAAATGGGCCTGGCCACGAGGCTCTGTGGAGTGTGAGGGGAGAGATGGGCGATGGAGGAGAGCGAATCATTGGGATGCAGGTCAGAGTGTTGCAGGTGCACCACTGATAATGAATGTGTCAGACCTTCGATGCTCCAGGTGTAGGTGGGGGGGAAAAAAAACATGCATCCATGCTCGCTCTTTAGTGAACGATGTATCATCGTCAGATTACAAGTAGACAGTGCAATGTGTGGCAAAGCAGATAAGTAAAGATGTGACGCACACACAAACAACTGCAGTGACGTCACACCCATTTTGATTCAAATTATTTTCCTCTAACATTCAACATACAAAATGTGTTATATTTCACTGAGGGTTCTCAATGAAGATGTTGGTAACACCGAGATAAACCACAAATGAAGACCCTGGAGTTCAGTTTCAGCGTATTTAATTTTCTTCATAAGCATGTAGTGAAACTGTAAATACAAAAATAATGTCAATCTCTACATACGCTGCACCGCTATTGCAAACAAACACAAAGTGCATCGAATTATTGACAACAATTTGACAGAAATAGGCGTGCAGTAAGTATTATCAAATGAAACGGCATTCCTCCCCGATAATTCAAAGTGGATGGCAGTGGATAACATTTCCATACTGCTGGGTGAAGGTAGGCATTTTGTATCGTTGCAAAAGCCACGGACTTACATATGAATGGACTGTAAAAGCCGCTTACTTGCCGTTGGGAGAAGCTACCGGCGGCCATCGTACTTTGCCACGCTTGAAGGCATTAATTTCTTCATTGAGTTTTCAATATATTTTCTGACTCTCTTGCAGAAATTCCACTTGCATTACATATAGTAGTCTGGGGGAAGCACTATTTCACAATTCACAATTTTAAGATAATATACTCTGAATGGTCGATGCAAACAGGGAAGTTTGCGCTTTGGCAAGCTCTCTATATTGGGATCCTAGTGTAAAACACACATTGGTAAAGCCCCTTATCCCACTGAGTTGTGAACATTGTTGAACGTTGCGAAAGTTGCGAGTTCATCAATATGACTAAAATTTCAGGTTAATTCGCGCATTGTCTCAAATGTCACTTTTACATTGCAAACACCTCGCAGATATGTCGCAAAATGGCAGGGACGACAACCTCATATTTTGGGAATTCAACATTCGCAACGTTTGACAATGTTCGCAGCTCAGTGGGATATGGCCTTAAGAGTGTTTTCATCAAACAAAAAATAACAGAAGTTGTCAGTAAAATCGGCAACGTAATATGGCTGCCCTCTGGCTTCAGCCACATAAATACGGTCGGTCTGCGGCGAAAAGCTGGCAAACCAGAAACCGGAACCAGAGACCGGAAATACGTCATTGGACACCGGAAGTGTCTTTAGCAATAATCTTTTTACTACTAATACTTTTTTTTAAACATGAATAAAATTGTGATTATCCATCTCATGGAAATATTTTTGACCTTATTATTTAAAGCTATAAACGTATTCATAGGCAACACGGAGAGCAAAAATAAAGTAATCTTGCAGACAACTAAAAAAGCTGGCGAGAAATCTAGTGCACTTTGCAGCACGGAAAAATCAATACAGCCATTTGTAATGTGAGATCTTGTGCATCTAAAGGAAAACATTTGCTAACACTTAGTCATAAAGCTGTGGGCTACACTTTCTTCCTAGCATGGGTTGAGCTCCTGTCATACCTGGTGTGAGCTCACAACGCAGTCGGGGTGTTCAAGGCTCTTCTGGTCTCTGCGGGGACTTGCTTTGTGCGTGTGATAAAAGGCGCTTTCCAAAGCACCAGCTAAAATTGCCTCCCTGCTACATAATCACTCTCAAGAATGACAAAATAAAAGCTTGGCTATCATGCCCACCTGAAACGTCAAGTCACAGTCCCATTTGTAAGAACGACATACTCGCACCCTCACGCCGCCGGTACAAACTGTCCTCCAGTCAAGCTCGGCGAGGTGTTGGGAAAAAAACTATTCTTTCTTTGAAATAGCAACGGAATTGAAATAGCAGTCTGTTTACCAGATGGAAAGATCGAGGTCAGCCGTGCTCCCTTTGTGAGCTATCCACACTTTCCTCCCACGCTTCGGCTCGACTCTACTCCGTGGCTCTCCTGGTCAAATATCGGATTTGTGAGTCATACCTTGCTTCGTGGAGAAACATGCCGGCCGGCCGAAAATACACACTGGCGGGGCAACCTCGCAGAAGAAGCTCAGCCCGGCATCGAGCACTGGAGCGGCCCATGGGAAAGGCTCGGAATGAGCGGGAGAGACGGTGTGCGAGGGAGCTGACAGTGGGCAGAAAGATGGAGACGGTGCAAAGTCGCGTTCGATAAAAGATTACGCAAGCCTAACTTTTTGTCACGTAATTAAGTGTAGGCAACTCTAAAGGCAGATTGTTTTGTGATTCCTGGTTGGGAAAAAGATGCCGCCGCGCGCCACAAATCGCAATCCAAATCTTGCTAGGATTGAGGCTTGAAAACAACTCGCAGACGCCGAGCTCTGATTGGCCCACAGCAGCCGCAATGGCAAGCAAATTGTTGACATTGGAACCATTTGAGTACTCACTCATCAACACGAGTGCTCCTCGAACAGTCTGTGTCCAACCTATCAAGTTGCGTACGACCTATTGTTCACCTGAGAAATTGATTGCAGCTGTAATTGCTACTATTCAATCAACTACAGCGGCGCCTTGAGATACTAGTGGCCCAACTAACCGATGATTTGCTTGGATGAGATACAAACACTGTATGCTGGCACTGAGCGCAACATAACTTACTTGACAACAGGCGACACTTTAGCGGGTATAGTGAGCATATCTTCAAAATAGAGGCTTCATCTGTTTTTTGGCCACTCCCAGGTGAAGTTTTCTGTCAAAATAAACAACAAAGAGAATTATACGTGTGATTGAAAGAACCACGTGCCTTTTATAGGACCTACATTTAAATACTAAAAGATACTACATGAATGATACTAGTGTATTCTCAGTTCATATTTCTGGAGAATAGATTACTTAGCATTTGATTTGATTTGATCTAAGATGAAATAAAAACAAATCAAATCGCGCCTCAGCAAAAACAATTGTCTGTAAGTATTGCTAACAGGTTAATAGTCAATTTAGCTTAATGCTACACAGCAAAATTACCAGTCTTATATTAACACTGAGAGTGTCAAATATATGTGTCCACACCAATGAGTGTAAATCTGACACTTTTCAAAGTGTTACTTTTTTTCACACTTAACCAGTGTTACTCCAACACTGTATAGTGTTAAAAATCTACACTAGTAAACTTATGAGTGTAATGCACTCGTGTCAGTGTTAAAAGTTGAACTCAAACTATACTTTACTCTGGTAAATGGTACTTTACTTTTTTTTCCTCAAAGTGCTACAGGTTTTGACTACTGATGACACGGCATTGGGAGCAACTGGGGGTTCAGTATCTTGGATACTTTAACATAGTCACACTGGCCTGGGATCGAACCCACACTCTCAGGGTAGGAAGATGAACACTCTACCACGAAGCCACGCCGCCCCAACAACAACATCAACTGGATGTATCGCTATTGAGATGTCGACCTTCACCGGAAATGAGGGTGTCGTTGATTTAACATTCAAGGTAGTGCTATTTTGGTTACACCCAACATCCACCCCAACACTCAAGGAAATTTACTCTGACAGTGTTAAATAACGCTGCTTACTGCATATTTGATCACACAGTGGAAATTTAACACTGATTGATTTGCTGTGTAACAAACAATGCAAAACATGTAGACCTACTAGCGAATAGCATCATGCTTGCGATCTTAGAACTAGGGATGGTTTGATCCAAACCGCTGGATCGGTATCGAGTCTGATTTAGGACAAAATGACTGGATATGTAACAGATTTTTATCAATTTTTATTCAAACTTGTCCGATCTTTCCATAAGCCCACACATCATCATTTATCCTCAAATTGACCTTGCGCGATATATCATAGCACAGACGAGCTGTCGCCATGTGTGCGCATTTCTTCTTCTTTGGTTTTGGCAAGTTTTTCTTCGTGTCGGTGCCTTGTTCGCCGTGACTGAAGAAGGAGTTGGGGGGGCGTTTGTGAAACTGCTGAAATTCCCGTTGGCCACCGCACCCCTGCCAGTGATGTATAGTGACTCTCAGAACAATTCAGTGCTCTTCACTGGCCGGGCAAAAGTATAATAAACCTGCGTTTCACCTTTTCCCTTCGTACACCAGAAATTATGCGAACATCTGCTTTCTGTTACATTAAGCAAGCCCCGCATTTCACACACAGTCGATTTGTGAGTAAATTGAGACGAGATGAACAATATTTTAAGTTGTCATACATTTTTGTTTGGTGGAGATTTTTCTCAAGTGACTTGGCTGAAGGTTGCGCAACACCGAGCTGAGGTGTCTTGAAAATGCAATCCTCCAGCGATCCATTGACAACAAGGCTGCTGCTTACAGCCTTAAAGGAATGTTTATGTCAATGCTGCCGTCGCCCTGCAAGGTTGTTGTATCCCGGCATCTTTTGTGAATGTGACCGAGCCTCTGTGATAAAAGCTCCCCACCCCTCACACAAATACACATCGAAGCACTCCGCACTGCCTCTTTGGTGATTCCCATCACAGCAAGCTGTTTGCCAGGATTGGAATTTACCACAGTGAAAACAACGACATCTCCACCTCCCGCAGTTGGTAAATATCAAGTGAATTTGGCATGGTCGTCACGTCTTCCTGTGGGCTGGCCACTCTTTGAACGAAATCCAATGGTCTCTTTTAAAGCAGTATGTGACGACATTCAGCCACAAAGGATTTGCATTCTTGTGGCAGCTGGTGGGACTCACTCAAAATACATGCCAGTGCTGCTGATTCCCGTTTGCTCCTTGTGTAAATAACCAAATTCATAATGTTGTAGTTACCATCAATGGCTACTGGATGGGAAATTGTGTCACTGCGCCTCCCCATCCTCCCAATGCAATCAACCCGATTAGATGCACATGACAGATTGAAAAGAAGATACAGTTGGAGGTGGAAAAGACCAATGACAGTAGACGGGAGAAGTTGGCCGCTCTGAGCACTGAGGGCAGATTGTGTCGACTTGGGGGGAAACTGGCAGCCTGCAGACCACGCTGGGCAGGAAGTGCATGCTGATCATCTGTGCGGGTTTGTCTGCGAGTAGACTGATGGGGCGAGGAGGAGGGAGCAAAATTAGCTCTCCTCAGCTAAGATCAAACACTCATTAACCATTACAGAGTAGAGTGGCGCCTTGAGATAAGAGTTTATACATTTTTATTTCAGATCATCTTTCAGCACTCAAATGAAGGGAAGGGCCATTCCAGCAACCCCACTAAAAATTCTGTTCTTTTAAAGAGGAAAAATAGCGCTCTGTAATATTATAATTAATACAAAACATACAGTAATTGCATTATTAAATAAAATTAAAAATAATGGAACCGTTTTTGTTTTCCTTCAATGCATATTGTGCTGCTCATTTTGTTGTGCACACCTTAGTGTTTTTTCAAAAAATATTTTTTATTTTATTTATTGAGTTGTTTAAAACATATTTTTAATGTGTTTATTTATTTATTTTACCTATTGTATTTTAGTATTTTATTGACAGTTTTTTTGTTTTTGTAGTTTATAAAATGTGCTATAAAAATAAAGTGGATTGGATTAGTCACCTGGAGGCAGTGTGAGACACAAATACAGATGTACTGGACTGGAGACGCAGCCCACTCCAAAATGGCATTCTAACAAAATGCTGAGTCTGGTTGAAGCGTTGACTTCCACCTGATTACAATGCAACAAGAATTTGGAAAATCTAATGATGGATTCTCGAGAATTACATTTTGGGTGTATTTTTTGGGGGTGGGTGGGGTGGGGGTGTTTATACGTTATATTGCCTGTGGGAAATCTGTCCAAAAACCACCTTCAAATTAGAGTAAAACAATTGAACTTCTCCAAATGTCTCCACATATCTCTTTGAACCTTGTCTGCTACTAAGGAAACCTCTTTTCTGATTGGCTAGCAAGTTTAAGTTAAGAATATCTACTAATAAACTCATAGGGCTCATACATTTTGAGGAATTCGGTACGTGAAAATGACTGTAGCTCATTCCATGTTTTTTATTTTAGAAAAGGCCACTTGCCATGTTGCTTATCATTTTAGTCGCTCTTTGTAGAAGATAAAAAATATATGCCTGTGAGCATTGTTATATTGTCTGTTGTTATGTGTTCCTCGAATAAAGTTCAGCTGCAGACTTTTCCTGACTTTTGTTTAGATATTGCTTTCTCGCAGAAACCTGAAGTTTGAAGAAAACCAACCTCTGCTCTTGATGCTGGCACCAACATACTTCACTGTCGGTCTGGTGTTTTTTTTGTGATGAGCGCTGTTGTGTTTGAGGCAATGTGTTTTGGAATTAAACTATAAAACATTTTCCTGCATGCGTTTAGGAGATTTCAAGTGTGTGTGTTTGCAAAATATGTAAGATGCCACTGTTCCCTATAGCCCCGACTTTTGAAGAAGATGGGAAATTGTTGTCACATGTACTCAGCATCCAGTCTTTACTTGCCAGAAATTCCTGCAGCTCCTTTGATGTTGCTATCAACCTCTTGGCAGCTCCCTGAACCCCGTCTTTTTATGAATTTTGGATGGAGGCCCAGCTCTTGGTAATGCCACTGTTGTACAATATTTTCTCTACTCGATGATGATTGTCCTCACTGTATTCCATGTCTTGGAAATTCTTTTGTAACCTTCTCCCAACGGATTCCCGCGAGATCCCTCTCATGCTTCTGAAGCTCCCTGTGGACCTTGACTTGTGCTGTAAGATGTGACTACGAAAATGTTAAGAAAGCCTACTGGAACATTTGAACTTGTGCAACCACATTGTCTCAGTTGTTTTTTGTTTTTCTACTTTATGCTTGATTTTTTTCCCCCTTCTTTTTTTAATTTGAGTTGTACATGTATGACCTGGCCACAAAATAGCAATTGAACAGGGGTGTGTAGACATTTTATATGGACATAGCATATTGATTCAGTATTGCTTAGGGTTAAGGTTAGTTTATATTTTGGGCATGTAAGAACAAAAGACATACAAAACAAGACAAATCAAATGGGATTGGCGTTGCATTGGGTACTCATGGAGGCTGCTATACGTTAAGGCAAAAAAAAATAATCTGATATTGGGTAAGTCCTCCTCAGCAGTAGTTGGCGTTATAGTGTTGCACTTTGACACATCAGCGAATCATCATCTTCGTCACAAATCATTGTTCAAATTTTTTTTGCCGTTCTGTTAAAGGACATTTTACGTCAAAAGTACTCGAGGTACTGGTAATCGGCATTGTTGAGTGAATACTCGTACTGGTATCTACTAATCAATCATCCATTTAGCATGACGCTTACCTTGTTCAGGGTCCGAGGTAAGCTGGAGCGTGGAGCCTGTCTCAAATGACATTGGGCGAAAGGTCTTGGAATGATCGGCAAGCAACAAAAAGGGTACATGAGACAGACAACCGTTTACTTTGTGAAGCTGAAGCTCATGCTGCCTGCACGCAAATTAGGAGAGTGAGCTACTCGGACCTACAAGGCAAACTATTTACAAATGTAAAAAATAAAGAACAAAGAAAGAAAGAAGTTGCATTCAATATTTACGGTAATAGGATATCACCAAAATACTGCAATTAATGTCCTATACAAATTCTGCTACTGATTTAGCCATGCAGTTTTTTAGGCTTCAGGCAGGCGGGTAGCTAGCGTCCCTGGCTAAAAACTCACAGCTGCCGAGTCAGTATTTCGAATTCTGCTGCTAAACAGACAAGGTTAGCAGGCGCTAAGTATGCTTTTAGATATTGTGTGACGAACATTTGAAAAGTGCTATGTAAATAAAATGGCCTCACCTTGCCATAGGTAAAAATATACCTAACAACACAGCCGCAGTAAAATACAATAGCATGGGATTTGTGTCACTTGGATGAAAATAACCAAGTAAACCCCAATTTTGTACTCAGTGGCAAACAGTGCTGTGTAAACGAGGCCCTCAGAGAGGCAGCGAGAAAGGCAGAAGTGACTCTGAAAGCCATAGGTTGTGTAAGGGTACAGTGATGAAATGTAGCAAAAGGTAAATTGGAGCGAGAGACACAGATGGGCGAGAAAGGAGGGGGCGAGAGTGACGGAGATGGAGGAGGGAAAGCTGTCAGCTTGTGACACCCCGCCCCCCACCCCACCCCACTCAGCCGGCTCCTCCAACGCGTTGGCAGTGCCGTGCGCTGTGCAGAGATTACCAAAGCTCAGCCGGAGGTCGCTTGTATGGACACAACCATTACCTCTGACCATCTGACCAACAACTGCTAACTGAATCCCAACTCCCTCATCGACGCCTAACATGCTGTTTAGTACTGCCCTTAACCGTGTACTTATTATCCAACACTATCATTCTTATAGTACACGATATCGACTTGCACTACTTTACAACAGCGCCTCAAATAAATCTTCCGACATAAAGATGCAATACAATCCATGATAGGCAGGATGGGGAACGCTTATAAAACGCTTTCACAAGATGGCTCCTTGGCAACATTATAAAGATCCTACTTACAGTGTGTATGTGTCACTGTGTGGGTGTCATGACGACAATCTGTGCAAAGGCAGCACGGGATTCTCGCAGAACCCCATGCTGTCGTGTTGCCCAATTGCGAAAATAATCAGAAGAAGAGAAGCTGACTGGTGACACGATACGCTCAGAGGCTAATCATGCAGCAAATGAAGGCAAAAAGAGTCCTGCACCGCTGGCAGCATCGTGGAGCTGCTCCAGCTCCTGGCGCTTAGGGGAAACATCTCGGTTCCGCCCCCGACAGTTCTGTTGGAACCATCTTCTGGTGTAAACCGGATCCATGCTAAATGAGTGCTTTTCTGGGCTGAATTCTTGACATCAGTCACGTCGCCAAGACAGCACGGTTTCAAAGGGATTCCACTCCTAAACAATGTCATCACGTGACAGCGAGTATTGCTCACATACGTCTCTGGCGGAAAACCCTTTTCTGAAAATGTAACGCTAAAAAGTCATTCTTCGACGCAAGCATGTTTGTCGTATTTGTTTCAATCGGGTTGTCGTCAACAGTGAGAATCACTCACAGGTTAAGTGTTTGATGTGGAAATTCACAGTTTCTTAGATGTAAAGCCTTAACCATGGACGATGAATATAAGAATTATAAAGTTGTCTAATATCATCCTAAATTCATGTTTTTGTAAGGATCGCAGTAACTTGCCATATTTTTCAGACTAGAAGCCGTTCCAGAGTATAAATTGCACCAGTAAAAAAAATGCAGTTTTGAGGAAAAACCCATATTGATACAATTAAACAATTGTCTTTTCTTTTTGCCCCCAATTTTTTTTTTGCCTACATCATCTTCTCATGATGCAAATGTTAAATGTTTTTGTGTTTCCTAAAAAATCTGAAAAACAATGACTTAGGCGATTACTTTAAGAAGACATCGATATATAAGTCACGTCGTAGTATAAGTCACATTTTGGGGGAAATTTATTTTACAAAAACAGAGACCCACTGACATGCGGAGTAGTTTATAACGTAGGCTGTGTTGGCAAATTAACGGGAGACATGCTCTGCCTCTCTGAATGTGCATAGTCTCAGTTAAGGCGTCAGATTGTATTTCTGAATTTACCCCGTATTGACGGCAGCAAACAATTGTGGCCAAAGGTAGAATCCTGGTTGGAATCCTTTTGCACCTTTTGCTGCTGTAAATCCTTGATGTGGCATGAGAAAGCCGAATGCTGAACTAGCTATACTTCCCACATTAGTTACCATGACTACGCTTTGTCTTCTAGGTACTTCCATTTCTTCTTCTGCTTTCTTTTGGCGGTTGGCAAATACTTTTGCTGCATTACCGGCAGTGGAAAGAAGGTGGCGGTAATGCACAGAAAGTCAACACAATTATGGAACAGGGATTTTGGGTGCCAGTTTGAGCTCTGATTTTGATATATAGAGTGTTAAATACTGGACCAGCCAAACTCTGGGGGGAAAAAACCCAGTGACTTATAGTCCGAAAATATGGTACTCGTGATTCATCACATTTAATTTTATTTTGCGTCTGTATTCTCGAGCGTCTTCCCATAGAGATGGTAATCTTGTTTTGTTTTAAATCAGTGATTCTTAACCTGGGTTTGAGCAAACCCGAGGGGTTCGTTGAATGATTTGTGATGATACGCCCCGTTTGGCCATCATTGGAAGCAGACTACATTGCTTGGCCTATCAGTGCTGCAGGGAATTTGGTGCGCTCAGTAGCCAGCTAGTAGCTGCAGTGAAGGTACGTTGTGTGATTGTTTTAATTATTGTAATTCCTTCATACTAAGTCAAGCAAAAAAAGAAAAAAGAAAATGGTCAAACAAATATTTGCAATATGTATAACAGAACGCATGGTGTTCCACAGGGTTCAATTCTGGGGCCTCTGTTGTTTTTATTGTATCTGCTGCCCCTGGGTTCCATCTCACTTCCTGAAGGTGAAGAGAACAATCGATGAAAAGGTTACTCTCCCTGTTCATTTTGTTCACCACTAAAGCCTATATGCCTTGAATTTGAAAAAATAAATAAATCATAGTCAATTTTTGAATAAAGAAGGATGCATTGGAAACTGGTGAGGTTAAGAACCACTGTTTGAAATATTGCTGCTGTAAAGCATTATGGGTAACTGATCTATATCTCCCTTCCTTTTATAAAGGTCGGCCAGGAATATGCAATGCTCAAGGGTGGGTTAAAGGTTGCATGAAGCACCTTCACTCAGATAGGAAAGGAAAATTCCTGTAAGCAAAAAGCAGAATCAGAAAAGGCCCTTGGTGTTGTTGGCTTTCGTCAGCAAGAAGCCTCTTTGAAATCTTTGAAAGATACTCTTTGTTGTTGGTGTCTGCATTGTTATAGTGCTCTCTTTTTTTATGGAGACAGCCTGTCTTGTCGTATCTGCACATTTTCCGGTTCTCAGATAGTGAGTGGAAGATGGTTGCCGTTCCCCCTCCACCCACCACTTCCTCCAACAAGAACTCGTGTTGTCCCATATGTTCCTCATTTCTCTTTAAGTAACATTGTTTGTTTTTTTTCCCTGTATGAGGCATCTGAGCCAAAAGGAGGAGCAGCCAGATGCATCTCCAAGTGTGGATGTGGTCCGTGCATTTGCACTCATCACTACCATATTAGCATAATAGGGATGTTTAAGCACAAGCGTGATTCGTGTCTCACCTGCCTGTGGTGCTTGCGGGCAGCCGTATGTTGAAATGCAACAGAAAAGGCCAAGGCGTACTAATTAACTTCACTCAGCATTCATACTCATTGAGATGCGTAACCTTTACACAACCTCGCTTCATCACCTCTCTGCAAACGCTCAGTTTGAAATTGTCATTTAATGTCACCAAGCATATTACAAACTACGCCTCCTACCTCACCACCATCTTCTCATTTTTTTATTTATTTTTTAGATCTTTCCCACTTTAGGCTTTACTAACAAATTTTTATTCCGGGCAGCTGCAGCATTTTGCGCTGGTAAATCAATACAACAGTGTCCCCTATAAGAGACCTTTGTGTTTTCCTCCCATCGATCCTGTCAGGGCGGATACATTGAAGAGCAAGGCAGGCGATTACCCTCAGCAGTCCAAACATTGATCTATACAGCAGATGACAGGTGCCAGACTTCAGATGTGGGTAATTGTTATGCTGAAAGGGGGGATTGTTAATTCTGTTGTCTTGGCGTCCACTCGTTTGCCCGTGATTGGGTCATGGAAAGTGAAGTGGACATGCACGTGGGCTGTCTGCGGGCGCCACGGTCACGCTGGCACCTTGTTGACGGTCATTGGGGACGAACGTTTTCTATGGACGCCGTCACAGTGGCATATTAGATGATATGTATTTTTTTAGATGATATGTATTTTTTGAGGCAGATGCCGATTTTTGGCAGAAAAAAATTATGATTACCAATTACCAGAGAATTAATCCAAAAATAAGGCATAATGTTCTAAGGTGTGTTTGTGTTATCAATATGTGTCATATTTAAGGCATTTATGTTTGATTAATTTTGTACCGTATTTATTTTTATTTTTATTTATTTTTTTATAGTGACGTATGTGAGTTACTTTATTTGAAATGACAGGTTCATGGAATGACCTTATCAACACATTTCATTATATATGTTTAAAGATACAAGGTTATAATATATATATTTCTGCGTAAAAAATAATGAGACCAGAATTGTGTACAACTGCTGTAAATGGATAAGAGCACATAAAGGTACAAACAATAATTTGGCTGATGATTTTAGCCGATTTTTGATGTACCATAATTGGCTGATTTAATCGGTCGGGCCCTAAAAAATCCACAAATGAGCATTTTGTGTGCACGTGCTATCTACATTGTAGCCACAGTTTGTCTCCCCACTCCCTCCGTGTCATGTTTTGATCTCCTTATTTCTGTATTACATTCTAAATGTGCGTTTTTTGTGAGCATCATGCGCATGCTGCAGTGTCATTACAAACATTCTGCAATGAAAATTGTGTATTTTGACATTGGAATCAGTCACATTGTGTTATTTTGTCAGTATTTGAAAATAGTTGGGTTTGCTATTGCAACCTTTTCCATTCCCTAATGAACAACAACGAGTCTCAAAGCATGCAGACCTCCCCTAAGGCTTAAACATTTGTCACCAGTGAAATCAATGAGTAGAGGGTTATAATCTAGGATCTTAATCGCTAAAAGGAAGTAAAAGGTAATTCTTTTGGATCCAAGACAGTGCAACAGATTGCTACCTGATTTGTGGTTTAACATTTCAAATAAAAGAATATAAACATGTCACATGTATTTTATTTTATTTTTTCATAAAGCTTTCTACTGTGTGACATTCCATCTTCTGACCGTGCAAGCGGAATGTCACACAATGAATTCGGTAGTATGAGCAACAATACTATTGCAGTAACAAACAATTATGACAAACAAAGACATGACATCAAAGAGTCATTATGAAATGTAAGGCTAACATTTGCGCCGGCTGAAGTACCAATGCACACTTCTATGTAAATCAACGATCAATAGGCCCATCGCGGCTGAAGGCAGAGGGCAGCCATTTTACGTTGCCACTTTTACTAACACCTTTTATTATTTTTTTCCAATGAAAACACTGTTATCAGTGCGTGTTTTATGCTAGAATCCCTGCATGGATTCATGAGAGCCTTTCAAAGAGCGAACTTCACTTTTTGCATCGACCATTCAGTCTATACCATCTCAGTATTGTGAATCGTGACTCACAAAAGTCAGGTTTACATTTCACAGTGATTTGTTTTTTTCCCCTGTAATGGGCTGTCCTCTCATTTGATTGTTGATATTCTGCCAACATGATGCAGACGAGTTATACTGTGCCATATTAGAGAAGATTAAAAATCATATGCTTAGCGATGAAATGTGCATGATGCGCCCCTCCCAGACTTATTTGTACAACCGTATGTCATACACGATGGCAAATAATGTGAGAATTTGGCAAACGTTTGCAAGGATTTTGAGTCAGCTTTTTAGGAAATTGACAGCAAGAGGGAAGAAGCTTCCGGTTTTAATGGGCATAGTTTGATAGCGGTTACCCGAGGGCAAGAACTGGAAGAGGTGGTGACCAGGATGCCTGCCCTTTTCTTGGTTCTTGCAGCGTGCAAGTCCCCAAGAGGGTACCAATGATTTTTTTTTTCCCCCAGCAGTGCTGACTGTCTGTTGCAGTAGGGGTTTTGTCCTTTTTTTGTGTGGCAACACCAAACTGCGATAGGGAAACACAGGACTGATTTAATGACTGCAGTATTTTCCTCTTCCTCCACAAGCCATTCAAATTGCCATCAATTCATTTTTAACAAGTGTTTAGTTGATAGCTTTCTAGCTAATAATCCCAAGAGATAATCAACATAATGAGAAAAATATCAGAGAAATTTGATTTAAATCTCGTTTGGCACACAAGGATTAGCAGTTGCACATTAGCTGCCAGACACGTCCGAAGGTGTTTGATTGTAATCACATCTCTTTTGAGTCTACCTGAAGAGTTTTCATTCTTACATATCAGTCCTTTCACAATCAAGGCTGGCCAATTTTATTAGCCCGAGGTCAAAGCGGTAATTTGAACGAAGGCACTGATAACATGAATGTTTGTGCCGATTCCGAGGGGATAAGAAGCGAGAGGAGGAGAATGATATCAATGGGGGCGCATTGCCAGAACAAAGCAAGAGGGCCCACATCTCTAGTGATTCCAGAGAGGCAAGTAGTCACGCAGCTTGAGCCCAAGCCACGTTAGATCCAACAAACCTGATTCCTCCACAGCATTACGACCACTTGCATCAAATTGATGTTTCTCATTTCGGAAAGGTGAGTCCTTTTAAATGCAAATCACCCTTGTTGCTACCGTGCTCCCTCTTTGAATCAGTCCGCCCTACAAAAAAAAAAAAGGCACATATGCATGTGACCTTTCGGCGGGTGCGTTGCTTTGAAAGGCTTTGAGTAATCTTTAGCTTGAGATCGTCTTGCTTCTCAATTTGTCAGCTATGTGCGCTTGACCCGCTTTGCGTTGTGGGTCAAAGCTATAACTCACACTCTGCAAGTTGAAGCCATCCCATTAGCCGGTTGCTGTGTCCTCATTCCTGTGTTTCTCCAGTGTCCGGCTGCTTTTTGATCACTCTAACACAAATGGATGGCTTTCATACAGCGCTTTGATTAGAGCGCATGATGAGTTACTCCACTTGCTTGAAGAGAAATTGATGTTTGTGCATCCAACGTCTTCAGGGAGGTGGACATTTTGATCCCAGACGAGCCGCGGCCCTCTCTCATAAATCACGCTTTGTGCGTCCACTGCCATATTTAGCCATCACTGCAAGTAGACGTAAGAGAGATGGATGAAAGTCTTTTCTTGACAGCCTTGATTGAAAAATTGTCAGCAAGTGTCAGCATGTGACAAAATATCCAGGAAAATTCAATACCCGCTTCTGGAAATATGAAAACATGCTGTCTGCAATTTTCAAGATTGATGCTTTTAAAAAAATATATATTTATTTTTATTTTAAGAAATGTATTTAGTTTCTTAACAGGCCAACTTTCTTCTTCTGCTTTATGTAACCTTTACCTACGGAAGAGGATTAGGGCCAGTAGGTTTCTGACTTTATTCTCAGAATGCTGACTTTAATCTCAGAATTCTAACTTTAAAGTGAGAATTCTGAGAATAAAGTCACAATTCTCACTTTATTCTCCGAATGCTGACTATAATAATATAAAATAAAGTCAGAATCCTGCCAACCCTTTTTTTTTTCTTCACTGGCCCTAATCCTTTTCCGTTTGCACCTGTTGAACAATTATATATATTATAACAACACAGATTGCGTAGCATCTGCTGTTGTAAAATAATCAAATTCTCATTAGTATTCCAGATTCGTGAAATGTTCTGCTTTAACAGAATGGAGGATTCTACGTGCTACATTGTTCCGGTATAGTTGAAATCTTGTCGACGAGACCAGTCTTGGACAAGTTGGTTGGAGGTGTCCTTGATCCTAATCAAAGGCGAACTCCTGATTGATTCTAATCAGAAATGGGGCCAGCTGTCGTCTCTGCGGGTGAAAGCCGACATCCGCCCTTCCGCCAATTATTTGGCTGTGTTTTGATTCAGTGATGATTCACAGTGCAGGGAGAAAAATGAGCAATTCAGCTTTGATTGTAAAATTTGACCAGTTTGATTTTAAGACATTGGGAAATACGGCTGAAAACCACAACAGGTCTGCATGTGCAGGCGTTAAAAACAAAAACAAAACATAAAGGCACAAAAAAAGATATTCTGGGAATATTTAGGTTGGAAATGTATTATGTTGCATTTTTGTGACACTTTGATGGATTTAGCCTTTTACAAAATGAGATCATTCGGTGGATTTACATGCACAGTGCTGAGTTGACAGTATCAGCAGTTGGTTGAGTGTGATAAATGAGCGTGATTAAAAAGCTGTTGTTAAGGAGGACAGCAACTGTTAGCACATCCTTTCACAAAATGCTCGGAAAAGCCGGTGAGAAGAAAAGTGAACATTGACGTCCTTGTTAGGAATACGACGTAACTTAAAGTCCTCAAGTCGGGCGACCTGAACTGTATTTTTTTTCCAGAGGAAATAATTAACTTTCGCCGCCATAACAATTTGTTTTTTGTGTGTGCGTTTTTAAAGTAGTGTGCTCCGTAGGGGTATCACCGCCCAAAAAAATCACATGAATGGAGTTCATCCTGACTCTGAAAAAGCTCCCTGAGCATGATGTCATGCATGACGGTGATTAAAAGCTACAAATCTGTCGAGTTATTAAAGTTTTTTGTATTTCTCCAGAAATGAACAATTCTGAATGGATCAACTTCAAGATGATTCCATTTTAGAACGGCACAAATGCGTATTCCTACCTGCGCTTGCCAAAAATGCCAAACTAAAGAAAATGCCATCCATACGCACATTTAGACTGCTCTTTGCATTCAACTTGCACAAAAATAAGCCATAGTATTGAACTGTATTGCACAAGTTCAGTTTTCCTGATGTTTGGGGTGTGGCTTAAATGGCGTTCAGTGATGCACTTTAGTGTCTAGAACAGTGGTGGGCAGGTTTTGGATGTTTTCCCTGCTCCAACGCAGCTGATTCCAATCAACAGGGTCGGTATCATGCTTGCGCAGAGCTTGCTGATGAGCTGATCCTATATCAGCTGCGTTGGAGAAGGGAGTCATCCAAAACCTGCAGGACTCCGTGCCCACCCCTGGTCTAGAATATACCCTTATATAGTGTATAATATATAGTGTTCTTTCTATCTATCTATCTATCTATCTATCTATCTATCTATCTATCTATCTATCTATCTATCTATCTATCTATCTATCTATCTATCTATCTATCTATCTATCTATCTATCTATCTATCTATCTATCTGTAATCTAAATTGGGAATTACTAGTTACTATTACTAGGCAACTAGCAAGCCATGACTACACATCCATAAAATGTATCTTCCCTGAATGCCAAAACATCTTGTGGTTGTTATTTTTCAAGTGAGGAGGGGGCGAGGAACCCGCCGCTTGTCCCCGAGCCGATTGGTGCCCCGGTTATCTCGCGAGCTAGCCAATGGCTAACACCTCTCGTTGTCGCAGATGGTTAGTTAATTGCAGCCACTGAGGCTTTAAGCGGACCTATTTTCATGTCTTTAACACGTCGGGATTCTATGCTAGACGAAGTAGCATCCATTTGTCAGATTATAGTAGTTGTATTTGATTGACAGTTGAGCGAGGTGTCATTTCAGTGCATTCAGCAGACATGTGATTGCAATTCAATAGCTTGATTCTTCAGGATTGTGAAGCTCCGTTTTATGAACCTGGATATTTTATTTATCATTCAAATTTGGTAGGGTTGTTAACAAAACTCTTTTATGTGGCATGACAAATTTTCAAGACATATTCATTTTCACTTTCCGGGGATTTTTAATACCTGAAGTGAGATCCTACTGAACCAACAAGCACAAATGTCTTTATATCCTGCTGCTACGCCTGATAATGGGCTTCTGTCCGTGGAAGAAAAAATTCAGTTGAATTCTTGTGGAGAGTTATATCGTTCTCCATCATTCTCCCGCTGTAAGATACACGTGAAGCCCTTTGTGGGCAAGTTAGAAAGAGTGCCTTTCAATGCATAATAATGCTGGGAAATACATCTCAGAAAATCAGCAAAGCCATTACACGAGTCCTTTGACTTTTCAATGAGATCCTCGCTGTGGTGTTGAAGACCAATCTCCGGAGACGTACGGCCTTGCTTTCAATGAGTGCTTGTGAAACTGTGCAGCTTTACTTCCTGACAAGAATTTGACAACAGCCACATTTGCTGTCCTTGCTTACATCAGGAATATTCTGGACAAGCTCATATGATTGATGTAGCAAAGTAACCAAATTGATCATTTGATTGGCAGGCCAGTTTGTCAAGCCGTCCTCCGGCTGTGCCACTGGGAGCAGCAAAACATGTGATTATAATTGATGTTCAAATGATATACATGCGCAAGGCGCCTTGCTTAAGTTGTCGAACATGATGATCAACTGCCTTCTGCCTGTTCGTCATTTAAACTCGTATTTATTTATTATACCTCATTGATCGCCAAGGGGACGTTCTTTTTACATTCAAAGATGAGATGTCAGAGTGAAGTATTGCAACCCTTGGCGAGGGAATACTTTTGCAGATCTCACCCAATATTCTCGCCTTCTCCGACGGCGGCACGCTGAAAGTGTCAGTGCTGCTAAAATTGATGTTTATTTCTCACTTCAATTCCAATTTGAGAGAATTGATCAGTATTTGATAGTGATGGTTAACTGGGCAGTGTTTTTATGCTATGTGTATATATTAGATTTTTTTTTTTTAAAGATAGATGGATTGGCAGTTCAGGTGTATGAAAATGCCATGTTTCCATATGTACGGGTGTTAGTAACTCCACAATGGTGCTTGGAGATATTAAGTTTAATTAATTCCACGATCACACTCGTCATCTAAAATCAGCATCTAAAGTATCTCGTCTTCGTCTGTAACCATTGGAATGAATGGAATTGCCATTAATCAATAATGGCGATTCTTCCCCAAAACACAACAAAAACGTTTAGAACCTCTCCATAATATTGTACTTTATAAAAACATACAGTAATGACATGATTAAATACGATTAAAAGGAATTAAAAAATGTTTTGTCACACTGTATAAAACAGTAACAAGCATTTTTTTTGGTGCAGCTATTTAGCACGAACAATCAGCTGGTAGACTAAAAGGCTAAGCTGTGTGGTTGTTTTAAAAGACAAACATCAGGTGTCAGGGAATTCATTAAATACCTCCTGCTTGGAGGTTGATGAAAGAAAGCGGAGGCTAATCAATAACTTCAAAATGAATGTTTGATGCCATCATCTAACCAGCATTAGAAATGAAAGAAAATTCAATAATGTTGTTCTATGTACAAGAAATGTGATTTCTGCATTTGAGCCATCACAGCGAACACACACTGTTAGTGGCCCCCACTGGAGCAGGGGGGCTGCTTAGATGCCCGGGGAGCAGTTTGGGGGGGTATTGGTGTCTTGCCTCAAAGTCATCTCAGCCGTCTGTGTGGGGACGGTCTTGAAACAGGGTCCCCATGGTGGCAGGTGACAATCTTAACCACCTGGCCACAGCTGGCCCAGCCTTTGTACCACAGGCAACACGCTCGCAATCATCTTCCTCCTTCCACTGCACCGCTCCTGACTCATTCAATCAGAAATCCTCGACACTTTGATGGTCTCACAGTCCTTAGACAGTCGGATCCAATAAAACTCTTTCAATGATCCATGTAACCCAACTGCTGGTTTGCTAGAATGCATAATTTGCAAGCCATTCTCTCACCTTGTAATTTTTAAAATTGTATACTATTACGTACTGGAGCCAGTGGAAACCCTGTGGATGTGTAATGTGAGTTTACAATAATAATAATACATTTTATTTGAAGATCTCTGTACAAAACATATTAAAACACAGAGACAAAAATCAACAAGACAGTCATGTTAATTGAATGGTTGAGTTACAGGTGGGTGGGGTAGGACAGGCTGAACAGTTATGTTTTGAGTCTAGTTTTGAAGAGTGGTAGGTAGTAAATGGCGCGAAGGTTGAGAGGGAGGGAGTTCCAAGACTGTTCCATTTCCAAGAGGATGGGCCCCAGGATAGACCCCTGTGGCACCCCAGTTGTGACAGGCAGATCATTTGATTTGTGAGACTAAAGCTTGATGTATTGAGTGTGATCGAGGTGAGCCGGGTGCGAGTGATGCCAATGGATGCCAGTCTGTCATGGAGAGAATTGTGAGAGATGGTATCAAATAGTGAGCCAGCTTGTGTTTGGAAAAATATCATTGACGTCATCAATTAGGACATCAACAACAAAAATGTTGAAGTCGTTCAAGCCTTTGCATTATAATAGAGAACAGCTGTGATGAATGATACCGCCATTGTAATCTTGAGAATGTTGCCTAATATAGGTCCACCCACCTTTAGCACCTTGAGTGCAGTTGCCAGGCAACCAGGAAAGACTCAAAAGAAGTGCCTTCCAAGAATCAGTTCAATGCATAAGTCCACGTTTTATCATCATGTCAAGCTCCAATGACCTAATGACCCTTCGTGGAGTCAACCTTTCAAATTTTCTCCTCTTCCAGATCCCGCAGATCAGCTATGCATCAACAGCTCCGGAGTTGAGTGATGACAGGCGCTACGACTTCTTCTCCAGAGTGGTTCCTCCGGACTCCTTCCAGGCCCAGGCCATGGTGGACATCATTCGAGCAATGGGCTGGAGTTACGTCTCCACCATTGCCTCAGAGGGCAGCTATGGAGAGAAAGGAGTGGAGGCCTTCACGCAACTCTCCAAAGAAGCAGGTTCGTTTTCTGTCAACACTCAATTTGCAGTTTTTTTGCTTCCTTAAACACATTTGTGTGATTTAAAACACGCTTGTGCCTTTTCCACTCGGCTAAAAATGCTCTTTTGCATTTTCAATTCATCTTAACGTTCCTTGTTTTGGGAAGATGAATTATTGATGTTTGGCAACGTGTGCCTCAGCTCCCCGGTGAGTTGCAAAGTGTTACTGCAGATGTAGACACAGAAGAGACTTGTAGAGAAAATATCACATCACAATAATCAGCAGTGCTTTTTTATTTTTATTTTTTAATGCAGCCATTGTATCCTTTTAGCTGCAAAACACATGAGGATTTATTTGAAAATGTCTGAAATATTTTCTTTGGACTCGAGAGGAGAACACATATTTGTGTTACAGTGTCCTCTTGCTGTTCTGTTCTGTTTTGCTCAACCTCATCCTTTCTCTCTCTCTCTTTCTCTCTCTCTCTTCTTTCTTTTTTTGTGTGTATCCCAGCTTCTGAGCGTGCTCAGCTCAGAGAATGGTAATGATAGTCAGTGATCTTGGTGCTCAGCCAGCACAAACCACTTTAGTTGCTTTTATGAAATAGCATGCCTTTAGATTTTTTCCTCTTTTTCGAGAAGCAGCCCTCTCCTTTTGGCGAGGATCTCATTTCTTGAAGACAGATTTGAAATCAATTCAACCCAAGCCCGGATTGATTGTACATTTTCCGAATAATATGGAAACTAACACGCACATCAAGACACAAAAACATAGTAGGAACTAAGGGGGGGAAATGATGATAATAAAATATTGCCACAATATTTTGTCAATACTAATATAAAATGAAACTGTTGCGTGTTAAGCATACACCGATTTCAGAAATGCAAATCCATCTTTTATTGTTTGCATTGCACATTTGATGTTTTAAATTGTTTAAGAAGATTCTGAGGCCTCAAGTGGATGTTATCAATCATTTTATTTTACACTGCAATTGTCATAATTCAGAGTTTAACAGCAAATGTACAATTTTGTGTCCATCAGCAGCTCCAAACATTCCATTCATAATCCAAATTTGTTAGTACAGTGGTGCCTTGAGATAGGAGAGACCCAACTGATGAGTTTTTTTTAGATACGAGCCGTCATTCGTAAGACTTTTTACTTTGACTTGTAAGCATAAACTTGAGGTATGAGCATTTTGTGGTGGCAGTGAACTCAACTCAAGTCACAATAAGCAGCACGTTGGCTAATTGTGAACCATTATTATTATTTTAGTTATTATTAAAAAAAATAATAATCTTCATACTGTTTAATGTTGCTTTCATGTGAAGGTTACTTTCAAACTACATCAAAAAAGGAGAATTACAAGCTGTGTATTTAAAAACACTAGCAAAAAATCACAACAGCAATAACATAGCTTTGCCTATAGTTTACTAGCTTAATGCTAATGTGAATGTAACCACATAATTGGAAACATGTATAACCTTCTAAGCAAATGGTATTGGAACACAAAAGGCATAACACATTTAGACATTCAGTATTACATTACTCACAGTCATATATTCTCTATCTTCTGCAAAGAGCTGAGAGGAGCTGAGTCTCTACTGTGCATGTTCATGAAGTCTGTCCTAAACTGCCCCCTGTTGGCCAAGGTGCACAATGTCCATTCAATTGATGCTAAGACGAAATCTGTTTCACTCTTTAAAATGTTACTTAATTGTCTTTCATGTATGTTTTATAGAATGTTATAGAGTGTTATTTCCCTCATTATAAAAAACATAACAGTATTTGTTATTTTTGGGGGGTAAACTGGAGTGGATTAATGTAATTTTCATTCATTTCGATCGGAAATTTTAATTTGAATTGCGAGCATGGCCACAGAATGAATTAAACTCATATGTCAAGGCACCACACTACTTCATTTTTTTTTTTTTGACAATCATAGTTCAGGTCCAGATATGACCTGTGTGTGCGTGCGTGTGTAATTTGATGGAAGGAGGATATAGAGTTAAGGTGGTAGTGCGAACGGTTATCTGTCGACTGTGTGCTTCACTGCTGTGATTGATTGACTGGTGGTCAGGCCCTGTGAGTTGTGACCCTGCACAGGAACGGCAGTATATACTGTAGTGTAAAAAATGGAAAGGATAGATGGATGAGATAAGAGTGAAGTTGCAGAAAATTTGACAGTATAGCCTGCACAGTGTTTTGCCTCAGTTTAGTTGGACCCCCCCCCCCCCCCAATAACAATGTTACATTGCCCTTGAATAGTTTCCTGAAGGCGAAGGTAGTTCACTTGATATTGAAGCAAATATTTGCATCTAGCTTATCTCCTTACAATTGTTTGGGTTACGTCTCTCAAACGCCAGCTGAACCAGCTCGGCCTTTAATTGAAATGTTTTCAAAAGTCAGAGTGTATAATTAATTCTTACTTATTGCTGTGTCAAAAGTCAGGCCAAGTTTGAAAGAAGTCAGCTTACTTAAAAGCCTTTTCACACTGCACTTGTTTTTTTTTGGGTACTCGGTGCGGGCGGGGCAGCGCGCAAGGACAACAGTGCAAGCTTGCCCATATTTTGAAGTGCTTGCGTAGTAGCCAGCCAGGAAGTAACAGAGAGGCTTTTTCTGCTGGTTGTTCTGTTGCTGTGAACGCTCTGAAATCATTCCGCCAGCCAGCTCTTCTATTAGATGTGCCTTCTGACATCACTGTCACGACATGACACATTAAATTACATTCATTACATCCTTGCGCCGTCACAGCACATACACACCGAATGGGTTTGACGAAGTGCTGTGTGAAAAGGGTACTTAGACTCTTTTGGAATCTTCGTAACTCCAAGACCAAAAACATTTCTTCTCTTGGATATAAGCAAACAGTCGGAGAGGCATAGGTCACGTGGTAGTGTGGCTCTGGTCTCCCAAGCTGAAGGTTGCGAGTTCGTTCCTCAACCCTTGAGTGAGTTTCTTTTTTTCAATTCTTTATTTTACTCTCTACCAAGTGTAAATATTACTCTAAATCTGAGTCTAATTTGGTCCCACTCAAGAGTCAAATTGACTCTAGAGTAACATTTACTCTACAGAATTTACTGTGTAGTATTAGTTTAAAAAATACTGTTTGGCACGAAAAGGCAACTTTGCAAGGGAAAGTGTGTGGGTGTGTTGCACAGTAACTCGTTCAGGGTAATGGCCCCTTGATGCCACCTTGATTGGATGGATGAATGAGAAATGATAAGACTTGCATGTTATGTTGATTTCACAGGCACTTACGTGTAAGTGGTTGTTTATTTGTATCCTCCCTGCGATTGGCTGTTGACCACTCCAGGGTGTACCGCGCCTCTTGCCCAAAGTCTGCTGAGATTGGCTCCAGCTCACCCGCAAGCCTCGTGAGGATAAGTAGAGCAAAACATTGATGGATGGGGTGGTTTGAATAATTTACAATTGTCCATCAAATCAAAGAGCTGCTTTACCGGCACAGCAAAAAGAGCTTGCGGTGTGTTGCACCCCACCTCCACCTCTGTGCATCTCAACCCATTTTATAATCCTATAGGGAGAGATCACCGTCTTCTACAGCACACTAATGTGCACAAACCTCAAACATGAAGAAAAAAAAAAGGAGTAATAAAACCCTGCAGGCACTGATCAGAAGTCAAGCATGCATAAATATTTTAGTTGTGTGCATTCACATCGAGTGTGATCACTCATTAAAAGTTGAAGAAGCTGTTTGCGGCCGTGTAATATACGTCGACAGACTTAGAGCAAGAGCCAGGGGTGGGTGAGAGAGAGAGAGAGAGAGAGAGAGAGTCTAAAAATCTCCTGATCGAGATATATTTTGAAGTTTTTTTCTCCTAGATCCTGATAAACACCCCCCGCTTGCTTTCTCACAGACATTTCTTATGGATTTGTTTAAATACATTGCACAGAGCCATGAACTATTATTATTGTGACTTAAACAGCTATGGAAAGAGATAACTAAATAATAGCGCGCCTGTTGACTCATCCTTTTGCGGCTAAGCAGCAGTCATTTTAACGTATTTTGTATTCAAATACAAATGGGAATTATTTGCTTTAAAGAAACTCTTTAGAGTACCCCAGGCATCTTATCTTTAATAAACACATTAATTATGCAAGAGCATTTCTCATGATTCATCCACACACTTTTGTACCAAAGCGCAGCGAAATCAGTCAAAACAGAAATAAACATCAAAGTGTTATTTACCACTGACAATGTATATTCCAAGTAGCAGCTTTACCTAAAATTGTGATGTATCATATTGTTGGCTCTTATGTTACAGTAGCGATACACCAACACTAAGTTAAAATTTCAATGCCGTTGTGCCTGGCGGTTCACTTATTGCTATTGTAAAGTAAACATTGCTAGTTAATTGAATATAGCCTAATACTGCTCGTTTGAACAAATTGCAAAGCATAACAAGCCTGAGCTCTTCAGCCCGACCCAATCCAATCTTCAAACAATTTGTTAGGTCAAAATAATTAACCCAATGCTAGGTAAAAGTAACCCAATCTGCTCAAAATGCACAGCGACGCAGCGAAGTGGGTTATGGGGAGAGGTCGGGATTAACAGCATTTTCTTTTGTGTGTGTGCAGTAGCTAATAGCATAAATACTTGGTCGCTACTTTGCAGATTTCATTGGTAGTATTGTGGGGGTGGTCTTGAATGTAGCCTCTGCGATAGAATAGGGTTTACTGTATTGTCACTGTCCGATGGGAACCTTGTACATGCTGTTGCACGCTTTTGGATGTTTCTGACCTTTGAATACGACATGTCTTTTCCATGTCCTGTCAACCCTACTTTTCAAAATGAGCAATGAAAATATGTTGAAAAATATGTCGGCTGCTCTGCTATGAAATGCTCAAGTCTCAACAAGCTGAAGAAAAGCTTTATTATTCTAGTTTTTATTTTAATAAAGAACATGTAGTGACCTTGAATAAAAAAAGGCAAAGTTCCTTCTAAAAAATATTTCTAGTATAGTGACTGCAAATGATCTATGAAGGTCACATCTGGGTTTGTAAAATTATTATAAACTCATTGACTGCCGTGGATTTTTGTCAACTGGAATCCAACTGTTGACTGCCACTGTTGTAGATTCATCAAGTGCATTTTTCAACAGGTAGGCATGGAAGAGAGTCTCATCTAGCTTGTCTGTGAAATTCAGGTTTTAAAAAAAAAAACACTGTAATAGCTAACAGATCCCTGTAGATGGTGACATTGCATCATTTTGTATTAGAGATCAGTACAGCTTTTATGTGTTTCTGTAAAGCGCTTTATGACACCTACGGCTGTTTGAAATCACCATGACTCGACTTTTGAGTAGAGGATAAAGACTAGGGGGTCATCTCAATTTGTCATATTGGTGAGAGTAAAATGCCAACATGAAAGTCACACAAGTTTAGTCACCTCGCGCTTGGACAAAGTATGTATACGTATAGTATAAAGAGAGCGTGTGTCAATCGGTAGGTAGAAAGTTTAAGTCAAGATGACAGTTCATTGAGTAAGTGACAAACACCATGCAAAAAAAAGTCACTGCCGTTCAACTCGAGCTATGCGGTTATTCAGCACTGCCCACAGCACGTTTCATAGTTGCATGTCTGTAAATAAATTATGATGCCATCAAAAGCCCTTTCTCAGTCTAGTGTCACAAAAGCAACAAATATGAGCGTCAGTCATGGTTCTGATTGACATATGCAAATAATCGCAAACAAATAACTCAGTTGCTCCCCAAAATGTCTGAATATGTTCTATTTTAAATATTACCATGGTCCCAAAAACGTATTTATACGTTTTTGTGTGTTTTTTAATGCTAGAGCATACACAAGGCTTTGATGCAACCTCTAAACTGAAGAAAAAGCTTAAAGCAATGGTAGTTATTACAAAAACGGCCAGCAGGTGGCAGCAGAGTTTAAGAGATCAACCAGGGCCATATTGCTAAAAGGCTTTTTTCCCACAGTGTTTTAAAAAGATTTGTGAATAATGATGAAACTTGAAGCTATATTCTTAGGCTAATTGCTGCAAAATGGAAACAGATAGAAATATACTTTTTTTCCTGATGAAAGAAGAGACTCTAATCTTTCTTTTGGTAGGTTTCATGTTTTTAAAGCAATAGAACACAATGTTCTGTGGGCCTTGCAAAATCAGTCAAAATCCAGTAAACAGCCAGGAGCGAAGGGGGTTGCTACAGTCAAAAAGGCTGTGAATGAATGAGTTAATCAATCATATTAGCTTATCTTCAGACATTTTTTTCATTATTATTGTATGCTTTAGGTGGAAGACTGTTTCTATGTTTTCCTTCTTCAGCTATGTAGCGTTGTCGGTTCATTTTTGACAAACACAAAATCTTTGTTCTTGTCATACGTTCATTGACAATAATCAAGATAGTATCATAAGATTGCATTACTATATGACTCTCACCGCTTATAGAAAGTGACTTGATGTATTTTGCGGTATAAGCGCACACGACACATGAGTTTCTGGATTATGATATCGTTGTCGTGTCTGTGCACACTGAGGTATGAGACCTTGAGACGGTTTTCTGTGGCCGCCCTGTTTGTAAATGTCAAAGGCATTAGCAGCATTCTCGCTTCACCACTTCAAGGGAGAACCATCTTGCGAACTAATGCAATATGGCTGCCCATTTCCCCCAGCCAAGTTGAGAGTGATGGTCAGTGTGTATTGATTTGCTCTGTTTTTATCCGATTCTTTTTTTCTATTGTGTGCCTGGTCCAGGCACTGTTTCTTTTCAGACTTTCATCCTGGCTGCAGGTGAATCTCGCAGAGATATATCTTGTTTGTGTGCGTGCAACTTATTTTTTTACTGTCTTCCTAGGCTACATGAGAAGAAAACTAACCACAGAGCATCGCGGTGGAATTGATTGTCGCAAGTTGCCAACACGCAGGCCTATTTGCTGGAGAAGAAGGAGGCGGGATGTTAGTTAGCATTAGCAGTGATCTGGGGAGCAAGCCAGATGTATCTGAAAATAGTTGAAAATGGAGCACAATATTCTTTGCATGACCCCGTGCTGGAGCCAAGTCTCACACTGGCAGAGGAGCAGTATGCTGGAAATAGCGGGATGGGATGAACATGGATGCCATCTGCATGTCAGCTCATTTGATATGCTCTCATTTATTCAGGATGAGAGACGGCAAGGAAAAAGCTGGCCCTTTTTTCTCCACTTTCAAGGTGATAAATATAATTACAGCACCCACAGAGGTTTGGCTACGGAGGTGAATAGACAAGTGGGAGGTCAAATCCATTGAGAGCCTTCAATTTTAAGGGATTTGTATTTCAGAAGCAAAATATTGAAAGTTGAGTCATTTTCACATCCGAGGGCACAGAGGATGAATAATTGAGACAGCAATGCACTACAGGACGGACAGATAAACCGAGAACTTCCAAAAGCTATGATCATTAATCTAGCGTCTATATTCATGTAATGGGGAGCAGAGGTTTGGGAAGCCCAATCTGTGGAGTGCTGATGTCAGGCTGTTTGACGATCACAGGTACAAGATTAAGGTGCAGCTAAAAATATCCTTTCCACCAAAGAGCCCAGTTCAGCTCAGCTCTCCATGGTACGGTTTCAGAGCGGTAAACCAGAGCCTGGCTTGTGTTTAGCGCGTGTGACATAGTTAGAGAGTTGCTCATCAAAGACTTCAACAAAGAAGAGAAACGTGGCACCGTGCACTTGTGTGTACTGAAAGCAAGAAACACGAACGGCATTGCTGTGTAGGATTCAGCATTCACTAACCCGGGACAGGTCCTGAGGAGAACCACTTGCCTAGACTGGTTTTCTACCATTATTTTCCATTGGCTGCATGGGAGGGTTTGGACCAAGGGATGTATTGATTTTTTTGTGAACAGTGAGCTTTTGAAGCCCTCTGAGGCTCTTTAAGGGCTAACTTTGCTTTACTTGACTTTGGATCCTCTCTCAGTACACCAAGTAGCTCAACCTTGAAAGCCATAGACAAGAGCTTTTATATGTTCAGATTTAGGAATATATATATTTTTTGGTAATAAAAACAACCTGTTGCAGCATCAAACTGTTGACCTTATATAAATATTATCAACGATCATACAAGTATAAATCTGAGGTTAAGGATGCAAAAGCAGCCGCTTCTTTCAGCAGCTCCATTTCATCATTGAGCATTAAATGTTTGAACCTCACTTAAACATTACTTCTTCTTCTAAACATGGACTTACAATTTGTACTGGTCACTGTACTTCGTCACAGTCGGGACCATCTGTTAAAAGGACTTCATGCTAACACTACACGTCTCCCAGAGTGTGATTCCTCGTGAAGATGAGTGGCAAAAGTGCCTCACACAGCTCACTTTTACACATTCTGGCTTGCCACACAAATGTTAAAAAAAAAGTCAGCCAAAGCAAAATGTAAAGTGACGGATTACAGTATATGGTCACGCCGTAGTCTCACTGCTTTTTATGTTCTCTTAACTGTTGTTGTCTAATGTTCATTTTCTTCAGTTCTCATGTTCACTTTTTTGTTGAGGTTACTCCTTTTTGTGTTGCAAAAAAACGCGTAAGAACAGCCAAAGAAAACCCTTAGACATCTTTGGAAAGTCACATCTCCTAACCTTCAAACCATCTTTCCTTAAACTTTGTGGAAAATTTAATTGCATGAAGGTGAGATGAAAAGTTGCTTTGTTTCAAACATAGGAAAAGACAGCACTGTTTAAAATTAATTTGACTTTACTTACAGACACCATTGTGCAATGGTTATTATTGCTTCTTAAGTCCCGAGCGTGAAACACTATAAAAGAGCGCCTTTGATCCATGTTTTCTTATAATATTTATTTTACTCCGGTTGTCGCTAACAGTGATAGCCACTTCACGTTTGGTAGAATAGAATAATCCTCTTTATTTGTCATGCACACACACATATTATACATGAAATTTGCCCTTTGTATTTGACCCATTACAGTAGAAAGCCAGCAAACACACAGGGAACTCGCTCAAGGACAGCACAGCTGTGTGTCCCGGGTCCCCACAGTGACAGGCAACGATTTGATCCACTTTGCCACAATTATCCCAAAATCAATCATACAATTTTTATCTGCTGTGACCCGGATGTGGAAATTTACTGCAACCGGTTGTCTTTCTTAAATTAAAAGTTGGCATTTTATTTTCTTATAGGCGAGGATGATCAGATGTCTCGTTTTGATCGGGATAGTCCTATTCTGAGCCTTGGGTCCCATGTCCCAGGATTTCGCTAACCCCATTGTTTTGTCCCAATATTACTCAACTCCTCTCCCGCCGTCCCGTTTGATTTTTGATTTTATGTCAATCACGCACTTGTCATAGTGGTTCAAACGATAAACCCATTAAAAAGGAATTAAACTGTTAAATTCCTTCCTATTAACTCCCAATTTCATGTTTGCTAATCGATAGAAGGTGTGTTTTGGTCATACTGGAACTAGAACTACTTCCTGCTTTCATGTCTAAGAATCATGGGAAATGTAGTCCTGCTATTCTAACACTGCAGTCACCAGCACTTCTCAAGGCAGGCACAGCTTTCTAGCAGCATATTTCCAATGTTACAATTCAGGACCGGCATGAGATAAACGGTGCAGCCAGCTTCCAATAGCTGTCAGGAGCAAGCAAAAAAGGTTGAGTGCAATGCTTTGTTTAGCACTGTTGTACTGTTAACCAAGATAGCGTTTAGCATTAGCTTAAGTAAATGGTATCCCAATTTAAGGGAGTTGAAAACAGGTTGGAATGTGTCCGATATTTTGAATCCCTATTCAAATATTTAGTTAATTGTTTTCCTGTAACTACGACCTAATATTTGACATTACTGGCCGACTGAAAATAGTATGACGGTGAGAAAAACATGCAAGACGGCCTGAGGCTGGCAAGGTTGACATTTCTTACATCAGCCTCCTCTTTTTCGACCGCAAGCTTTTCTTTGCAGACGCCTGCCTGGGCCCAGGACTCGCGTTCCCCTTTCTCTTTGCAGTGACAGGCGGAGGCGGTCCGACACACACCCCAGTACTCTACAAGTACAGAAACGGCACTTGAATTTTCATCAGGCCTGCCTCTCTGACTAGTTGAGTGACGGACAGACGGATGAAGGCACCCATTCAATAATTTAGATGCCTTCTCGCAACAGTTGGTCCACAATAGTCCGCTGGAAAGAAGAGATCTGCTTCTAAACTTCATCAGTCCTTGCCGCGGTCTCGCTCATTCTGCATTATTGACCAATGCAAGCTGTAATATATTTAGGTTCACGGCTGTTATAGCACCATAACTCTGCACTGCGGACTAGTCGTTTTTTTGTCATTATGGACTTAATGCTTTTTCATGAGACCTGAGGTCTAAGGAGGATAATATGAGGGGTTTTTTTTAGCCTGTGGAGTGAATGGGCGTGATAACAACCAGCAGAGAGATTGGCATTTACAAGAAAGGTGCGAAAAATGGGCCAGGATCAGATGTAGAGTGCGTTTGGTGTCATAATGTGAGCTTTCCGGCTGTAATCTTTTTGCGGGAGCCGAGCTTTCGCGTCATCCCTGGGAGACCTACAACACTGACTTCACTGCGCAAATGACACCAAGCTTGTTTCCATTTAACAGGATGCTGCGAGCCCTTAAGCAAGAGCCAAACCCATTGGCGGGCTCCCGATGTTTAGGTTTAGTCCACTTAGGGGGATAACAGCAGTCATCCCACAGGTCTCCAAGCAGAATCTGTTCTTTAAGAAAAAAAAAACATGCCTGCTGTTTCTTAGAAAGAGGCAGTTGGGAAAGAGTTCAGAAAGTGTCATCTTGTTATTGCGCTGCACAAAAAAAAAAAGCCACCAGGACTGGAGATGCATGGTCTGCCAGCCCAAAACTGTTTGTATCAACGTAATGAGCCAGAGGAGACTGGCAATTAGGAGTTTACTTCCATTTATCTGTCTACTCAGAGAAACGCAAACGGAGATGTTGGCTAGGCTATTAAGTTGCTTGTGTGGGAGAAATTTTAATTGGTTTTGGTAATGTTCATTCAGAAGGCAAGCTGCTGACCAAAAGGAGCCGCGGTGTTGCAATCCCACAGGTGATTGTATTATTTGTTTACAAGTCCTTAAATAAACACGTTATAGTGCTTTTAGTCCATAACAAATGGCCGTTTGTGACAATGTGTGTTTCCAGATGCATGGCTGCATGTTAGCAAAGCACTTACTGTACATATGTGGTTGATACCCTTGATCGCGTGTAAACTCATTAGCGGTGACCTGTCGAAAAATGATTTATTGTCAGTATTAGTATTCTCTTTGTGATTGCTGCATGTACGAGGCGATCCGATGAGAGGACAACATCAGATAATGTCTTTCCATAAAAAGGCAATGACAAATCCATAACATCAAATCTGTAACTTTATGTCCCTGTTGGTGAGGATTATTGGATTTGTTGTCACGGATATTGTTTATCCCGCTCACTCCTGCAAAAAGATCCTGGCATGGAGTCAGGTCTAGTGTGTGATTTACTGCATGTCGCTCTGCTTTGTCGGTCACTGCCAAACTGTGATTAAAAAATAAAAAGACAAAGAAAGAAAAATCACTCACAAGACAATTTATTAGATGGACCTGCACAAACAAGACAAGAACAGTACGAACGATTATGCTTTATCAATAATGATTACTTAAGCAATACGTTTATTACAATATTGTATTTGTAGTTTGCAGTGTTATTGGCATGCACTGCATCATGCTGCAAGATGTGTGTCTTATTTTTAGCATGCGAGAGCCAAGCCATTAGGAATGACTTCCAGTATGATGAAGTGTGACACTGATCACAGAAACATGTTGTTAGATAAATACCTTCTTGACAGTGTGTTCATCAATGAAAATCATCATAATAATGAACATGATTCCAGATGGAAAAATTGCACAGCAGTTCTTGCACTGGATGACAAAAGCGTCAGATTTCAGATTTTTTTTTTTTTCTGAGTGGTGGTGGCCTGACAAACTGGTTTAAAAATCATATCAGCATTCATTTCATGCACTAAATAATTGGTTACAAGTACTTTTAGATATCCAGCGATATAGCAAGTATATTAGCCATCGTCATTTAACAGGCTACTTCTTTAAAAAAAAAAATAATAATAATTATAAGTTGTGTCCAAAAAAATATATTTTATTGAGTCCGTCTTTACGTTTGTACCATTTATTAAAAAATAAAATAAAAAGTAGATTACTTTCTGAATCAATAACTTTCTGAATCGATGTTTAAAGCAGTTCTTAAAGATCCGGGGCCTAATGCAAAAAAGATTATATAATTGGAAATAAAAACAACAAATATATCTACATAAATAAATAAATGTAAAAATAAACATCAAAATAAATGCGGAAATAAATACAAAAATTAATATATCAATACAATTTAATATAAATTTTTGAAAAGCGCTCTGCTGTCATATTTATTTATTTCATGCTCAAATGCGTCATGAAATGAAAGAGTGTGCCTTGAGTTGGAACTATTCACCTATTGGTTGATTGACATGTCAGTCTATGTCAGGCTCTTGACCGTTCCACAGCAAAGGCTGAGAATTTGTCATCATGCTGTTTACAGGAACTTGTGTGAAGTCGTCGAGCAACTAGACATTCACAGTCACATGTTCTGGTGACAGTGGACAAATTGGCCGTAACTATGCAAGCCGTCGAGAGACTCGAGACTTCCTTGTTCGTTGACCGGCTTGGTGTGAGTGAGAGAACACTACCTTTGAAAGGGAGCTTGCGAATAGTCCAACCCAAGACCCCTCATTTGAATTACATTTAATGACATATTTCATGCTGATATTGTCTGCAGCATGATTTTTTTTTTATACAAATTGTTGACCAAAGTAAAGTGTTGCAAATTGCTTGCTCTCTTTGATGATGCAGCGTTAATGGTTTGACACAAGCTATTGTTCGGGGGTCTCCTGAAATTTTTAAATTTGATTTAGGTACGAAGATGCCACCTGACGCCAGTGATGTTTTACATATTTTAATGCTGTTTTGTTTCTTTTAAATCTCACCTAAAATGAATTGGCCCATCTGTCTGTTTTCAAAACTGAACGTGGCCCTTGAGCAGAAACCTTTGCACTAGATGATAGTGACTGGTGTGCCTAATGTGACTTTGTGTGTTTTGTTTAATCATCATGAATCATGATAAGATCTTCAATACCTGACTACTACAGTATTGTTTTATGCTTTCCTTCCCTTTTATCAGGGCAGGAATTCCACATAAGAAGCCCTTGTAGCCCCAAGGCTTTTTGTGCGCGTTCATACTCTATATATGTGTGACAGAATAGTAGTGATTCTACCAGAAGCTTTATGTTTTTTTAAACTCTCTCCATTTATTAGGTGGAATCTGCGTGGCCCAGTCTTTGAAAATCCCGCACAACCCCAAGATGGAGGATTATGACAAAGCCATTCAACAACTGCTGGAAACTCAACACTCCAGGGCAGTCGTCATCTTCGCCAATGAAGAAGACATACGGTGAGCGGCGGCGGCGTACATGGTGGCATCCTCGGTGCCGCTCAGGCGTGCTGATAACTTGCCGTGTTCCACTCTTTAATCTCTGAGTGGCAGCTCCCAAAGACAAAGCCACAGGCAAAGATTTGCCATGCATGCGGCACGGCACGTCTGTTACACAAACATGCCTTGGCAAACACAAGAAAGCATACACGGGGAATACAGATCACAAGAGAGCAACGCGGATATTGTGTCAATTGTACTTGCCCGTAGGGAATTGTCATCAGAAAAAAGCACACAATCAAATATTTACTACAGTACTTGTTTTGTTTTAAGTGAACAACACAGAAATGTGTCATAACGTGACAAAGGTGTCAACAGGCGACTGAACACACGTGGACTGCTTAGCGTTACAATCCGGACTCGGGTGTGTGTGTGTGTGGGGGGGGGGGGGGGGGGGGGGTTCTGCAGGTACTTACCTCATTCCAAATAAGATTCATGTTCAGCACACTAAAGAACCCAAATTGTCCTGAAATGTCAACGTGTCTGAGGATAGCTATTTGTATACAGTCATGCACAAAATGATTCAACTAACCAGTTGGTGTAACAAGCTGTGTATCTGTCAACTGTTTTGAAAGTAAATGATGCTCAGATTGAGCATTTACCTCTTGGCTTGACTGAACTAAGCCTTTCTGAAATCATTACGTTTAGCGGTACCTGTAACCACAGTTACAGATCACACACAAAAGCCGAGTTCCTATTATACATTATGAAACATGACCCTAAGCTTACCTGGAAAGCCTGCACTATAAACCGAGAGGAAATGGAGACACTGGTTCGCAAAATGGCCTCCATCAGGCATGTGACGTACGGTAAATTCAATCAATAACAGAGCTGTGCTGTGCGGTTCAAAGTGTCCAGACTTTAACCAGCCTTTGATTGTGCAAGTTCCCCCACTTCAAATGACGACAGAGGTCTGTCATTTTCATTATAGGTACTCTTCAACTGTAAGAGGCACACTGTGGGGGAGAAAAAATCCTGGAAATCACATTGTAGGATTTGTAAATAATTCACTTGTAAATGATTGGGAGAAAAAGTATTTGGACAATAACAAAAGTCACCTGGCAACATAAATGTATTTTCTATGGGGTGGAGGTCTGGTGTCTGGCTTTGAAATGCTTCTTAGGGAGCCATTCCTTGGTTGCCCGGGCAGTGTGTTTGGGATGATTGTCTTGCTGCACACACAATGGACTGGTTAAAAAAACAAAAAAAAAACAATCTAGTGGGTTAAGGTCATATTGGCTTGATTAACCAATAGATTGATCAGACATTGAGAAAGTAAGTCTTAGATAGTTAACTTTGAAATATATTTATTGTATCAATTTATTGTATTCTAGATGTATTTATTAATTATTACAAGTAATTACAATATATTATAATATATGATATATTAAAAATAATATAGTGTAAAAATGGAAATGTATGTCTCGATAGATCACTAGGCATGAACAGCTTCGTGGCCTAGTGGTAGAGTGTCTACCCTGTGACTGGGAGGTTGTAGGTTCCATCCTTGGCCGGGTCGTACCAAAGACTATGAAAATGGGACCCATTTTCCTTCCTGCTTGACACTCAGCAGTATGGGTTGGAATTGGGAGGTTAGATCACCAAATGATTCCCAAACGCAGCCCCTGCTTCTGCTCTCCACTCCCTCAGGGGATGGGTCAAATGCAGAGAACAAATTTCGCCCCAATTAGGTGGGTGTGACAATCAGCGGTACTTCTTTTCACGGGATTCCCGAAAAAATGTCAGCCTCTAACACAAATTAACCAATATCTTGGTCAGAATGACCAATTTGTAACGGTTGGCCCATTCACCAATATATATTGGTTGAAAATACCTACCATCCTAGAGTGGTTGTTTTAACCAAATGATCTGTCGGACACATAACTACCAGCTAGATTGGTAAATGTAACCCTTTTTTGGTAGAATTTGGTCTGTTTTTAGAGTGTGGACGACCCAGCCATGTTCACCCTCACTGCTCTCACTGATGGTAGGAGGTTTTAGCCCAAGATCTCGCCAGACATGGCCCCATTCATTTTTCTCTTTAACATGGATCGGATCAGTCGTTCAAATTTGTACCAAGAAGTTCTATTTTGGTCTCATCTGACCACATGATATTCTGTCAAGTCCATTTCTGGACCATTCAATTGTTCTCTGGCATGGCCTGAACATGAACTGGCTTAAGCCTTGGCACATGTCTGGCACTGCAGGATTTGATTGCCTGCCGGCATATTGTTACTGATAATCTTTGTCACTTTGGCCACAGCTCTCTGCGTGCTTCTAGGATTTTTGCTAACCGTTTTCATGATCATTTTGGCCCCACGGGATGAGAGCTTGCATGGAGACTCATCAAATACTTATTTGCCACCTTAATTAAAACATTCTTCTTCATTCCTACAATGTGATTTCCAGGATTTTTGAATTGTACCTGTGATGAAAGTTACAGACTTAAAGTTGCACCCGCAACCCACATAAGAAGAAGCAGCAGAGCAAACAAATAGATGGATGGGTGACAGTCGAATTACACACGCGCACTTTCTAAGCAAAATGTCCTTGTTGCAGGGGAGTCCTCAATGCCACAAAGAGGGCCAATCAAGTGGGCCATTTCCTGTGGATTGGATCTGACAGCTGGGGTGCCAAAAGCAGTCCCATCCACCACCTGGAGGACGTAGCAGTGGGCGCGATCACCATACTGCCCAAGCGCTCCTCCATTAGAGGTATGGCATGCGTCGTTATTGCCGCCATGTTTCAACTGCGCACCCTCGGCGGGGCCGGCCCTTCAACTGCCTCCATTTTTATCTATTTAATTACAGATAATGAAGAATTATGATGTGCGTAATGTTGAAGGATTACAAGAGATTTTAAATCATCACAGAAAGTTTGGAAAGATTAGCTTGTTGATACTCCAATTGGCATTATTATCATGTGAGAGGAGGTTTGCACTATTGTAAGAATTTAAGTCCTTTCATTATGTCTGCTTCTCATCCTTTGACAAATAAACACTGGAGCCTGTTCTCACCACAAATCCATCTAAAGTAATGCACCATTTATTCTTTAATCTTTTGAACTTTCTGAAATTGATATATGCTAACCCGGCTTTTAGTTTATAATAAGGTATAGTTTTAGTGGCAAATACCACATTAAGACGAATAAGATTCAATGAATGAGCTGTATCAGAAATTAGTATTGCTAATTTTCGACCGACACTGAGCGCTACATTATTAATTTAACAACACGGTTATTATGGTGGGTGTAATTATAGCTGTTCTAGGTACCACTTTGCAAAGTACCTTTATGAAGGATTTATAAATTGACCCTTATTAGTTTGTGTACACTATATTAAGACCTATTAAAAGTCTGTGAAGTAGTGATGTACTGCTTACCTAAAATTAGCTCTGCTGTTTTGCCCTTTTGCAAGTTCATTAGGTACTAATGATGCAATATGTCTTCAGGCTCATTTAAACTTAAGTCTGATATTACTTGCCAAATAGTGAGCCGACACTTATTGATTGTTCATTAATTAACACGTGTAGTGTTTTTGTTAAATTGTATGAATACAGGATAAGGATCTGCACGGTAAAAAATTAACTGGAGAATTTACAGGAAATAATTGGCAAAAAAGTTGCCAGCTAATTCTTGTAAAATCGCAGTACATTAGTGTATTTACTGTATACAAATTACAGTGACTTACTGTGTTTACTTTTACAGCAATTCACTGTATTCTAGTTTACAAGCGTTTCTTGTGTTCTACGTAATTTACAGGAATTTACTGGCAACTAAAGTTCCCAGTAAATTCCATGCATGTCTTTGGAAGGAGGAGACATGAGCACCCGGAGAAAACCCACACAGGCACGGGGAGAACATGCAAACCCCACCCAGGAAGGCCGAAGCCCGGATTTGATCTCACGCTCTAAGCGCTATGAGGCGAATGTGCTAACCAGTCAGCCACCATGCCACCCTTGTTGTAAAATCAAACCTCGTTCTGCAGCCGCGTGCATAAATGAATGTTAGTTATAAAGTTGCCTGTTTATCGGAGAAATGCGATGTGAAGACAATGCAGACTGCCCTCGCGCTACAATATTGTTCTTGTCCTTGCTCCGGTGACAATACAGGGTCCGCTATTTGCTTCTTCTCCTATAGAGATACCCGCCAAAATCCAACAATCTTTACAGTATTTACCTGTAATCCACATATAGACATGCCAAAGCATAGTTGCTGTAAAATATACAGTATTTTACCGCAAATTATGCACATTACTGTACCTTATTTTTACCCAGAATGCTCCTTGTTTTAACCATAAATCATTGCAGTATACAGTTAAATACTGTAAAATAAATAAAAATAAAATAAATAAATAAATATATATATATATATATATATATATATATAAATATATATATATATATATAAATGCTGTTATTTTTTACTGTAGATTTTACAGAAATGTGTTACAGTGTGGGGAAAAATCCAAGAACACAGTAAATATAATTATAAATGTGTTCTTTGAGCAAGCAAAAATATATTTATTATTTTTATTGAAATACCCGATCGTTCGAATTTTCAGGAGGATATCCTAATACCAAAGAATTTGATAGCTGTGAGTCTTTTTCGGTCACTATTCAGTCAGAGGAAAGATATCACTTCAGCTCTTATTGCAGCAGCATTTGAAAACAAAAGTGACTCACCTGTTTGTTTACATTTGCACGTTAGAGATAAATCATAAATTATTTGCAGTTTGTCTCATAAAAAGAAAACATTTTGAAAACTTGGAAATTTATATTAGACATTATATATTATAATTTTGGCAAAAATCTCATCTTGATCTCATTTTGTGGGATTTGTATCTTGTCCCGTTCCTAATATATACATATACATACATACAGTACATATGTGTGTATCCTACCTGCTTCATACATACGTCATCTCCAGTCAAAATGTTATAAGCAGTCATCAGTGTGACACATTGCAGTAGTACCCCAGTGCAAACATAGTGGTAAACAAAGAGTATATTGTTGAATCAAAACCTCTCTGAAAGTCTCGGAAAAAAAAACTCTCTATTGTCTTTTTAAGGACAGAATATTACGTACTTGATTTGATCTTACTTGATTTGGCATGTGTATCTAATCTTGTGCCCACTGGTGGACACTACCAACATTACAAGCCAATTCACTAGTTGCTAATGACAACATGAGTGTATGTTTGGTATTGCACACGTAGCACATTTGGGGGCTTTGAGAACTACTGTACTTTTTACCGCGTGCTGCTTGCAAAAACAGCGAAAGCCGTTGAAAGGTGGCATGAAGTTTACCGGTGTTGTCGGCTTCATGAGAAGCTCTGTTTGCTCACAAGATATGATTGCGTGTGTAGTGCCGCTTTAAAAAGCTTGACTTGACATCACATATCGGGATCATCATCTCACCCATGCGCCACAAACTCAAACATTAGCATGTGATTACTCTACACGGCTAGAATTGATTGCGAGACGTTTCATGCATTTTAAGACAGCCTTTGTGATCAAATACAATATGTTGATTTAGCTCCTCGACAACCTGATTGCCAAACAGGTCTCGTTGTTTTCTGCTTTACTCTGCAATTCCTTCCAATGATGTTCTACGGTCCTCAGAGACCATGTCCTTGATGCATATACTGTATATTTAGCTTGGAGGAGGGAGACCAAGGTCACGTTGCTCACTGATGCTTCTCTGGGGTGTTATGAGATAAGCAAACTCATCGGAGTAACTTTTTTGCTGGGCATTTATTTAGTTGGTTTGATTATTTCGCTTTCCCACCATTTTCACTGGACGGTGTAGTTTAAATGTTGTGTTCCTTTAACATGTCCGATGAATCAAATGATATTAGTTATGAGGTGCCGTAGTGAGAAGTTACATTTACTTAGTTACTTCTACTGACAGTAAATAACTTTTGGGATAAATTGTACTTGTCAGAGTTGCTTTAACCCATTAAGGCCGCAAGCCACTCTTGCGCTCTTCTCCTTTTAAAGCCGAGGAGAGTGGATACGTAATTTTGTTTAGTTTTGACCAAATCTTAGCCGATGAAATGCATCAGAATATACACGAGGGTGACGTGTACCTCGTATCATGGCTTGGAATTTTATTTGAGCATTCATGGCAGACGCAGATTCGCGGGAGTTATGAAATAAATGACGGTGATTGACGACGGCACGGGAGAACTTCGAACCATTGACATATTGTTAAAAAATATGTTTGTAGACAATGAGGATGTTGAAAATTTTGACGGCTTTGTAATGGAATGGACAACGAATAATTACCACTCCATTCCCCGAGGCTATTACAACTGCACTCCAGTGTTGAAGGTAAATATACCCGCAGATGTAACACAGTTGTTTGATGATAATTTTTTTTTTTTTTTTTTTTTTTTTAATATTTATAATAATAAATTTAGGTTTGTGTGAACGCAACAAGTGTAAGTAAGCTGTGAAATGTTTTTGGATAGGCAATGCACAATATTGTTATTTTCATAATAATATATGGATAAACCGATCATTTAGAAAGTGCTTATGTCGATAACCGATGAGTAAACCGATAATTGTTTGAAAAATACAAATATACTTTTGAATCCTGCTATAAGTCTAACATGTACAAATACATTAAAACATTGTGTAAAGCTAAGTGAAGCTGAGTTTTTTTAAAAAATATATTTATATCTCTGCTTCAAAGACAACCAGTAACTCATTTTGAGTTTGTCTAAAACAAAACAGTCGAGGGTAACATTTTGGGGAGACACAGTAAAGAAAGCCCATGAGGGCGTCACAAATATGTGACACTACTATAGGAAAGGGGAGGGTTGAGGAGTTGGGCACAAATTGAGCCACAACCCCAAAAGATGGACCAATGTGGCGAGTCTATTATTATCTGATTTCTTTATTATCGGGTTCATCTGTATGACATCAAATTGGCCGATAATTGCCGATAATTATCACAGCTAGAAGATCGCAGATAGGAACATAATTACAAAATAGCAACGCATGACAATATCGGTGACCGATAATTATCGTGCAGCCCTGTTTTTGGAATTATGTTTCTATCTGCTTCAGGAGTTGAGATGTCAATTATTTAGTAGGCATTGACAATATTGTTGAATTTTCAGGGAAACTTCAGGTTTTCGGGGTTGATTCTAAAGTCATCCACACAGTAGGTTTTGGAGGCATGTTTTGCCAGGCACTTTAAGCCTTAATTATGCAACACAGTCATCACTCGTTATGTCATGGTTCACTTTGTATGTCTTCACCTCATCACAGATTTGTTTTAATCGTCCTCATTGTGGATTATTAGCTATATTGGCGAGATTCTGTGGTGATTATTTCTCCGACAAATGGTAATCTCGCCATAGGTGCCACTCTACCAACCTCTGCTCTACCTCTAATGAAGGTTATGTTATTTTCTCTGACAGAAGATTGACACGGAAATAGAACAGCAAGTGGTATTATAAATTACATCTATAAGAGCCGCTAATGATTGGATTTCAGCGTCCTTAATTAGGTGAGGCCTGGCCAAGACAAATGTGCACCGTGTGGTTCCGTAAGGTTATGATCAATCTGCATGGCGTCATCAGTCAGTGGTCTTCTGAAAAGAAATTGATGTGAATCATCCGACCTCTGTTAGTCGTTGCCACCCACGATTCAAATGATGTATTACACAATAATGGCATTATTATTATCATTAAATACAGAAATGTGTTTTTTTGAATACAAATGATGGAAAATGATCAAGTTGTTTTAGGATTTTGAGCCACATTAGGTGGAAAAAGTTGCTCTAAAAAAAGAAGAAAAAAAGATCCTGTATGGAGACGTTCCTTCCCTTTGCTTGAAGCTGTGTTCCTCATATACAAATGCTCCATACAAAGGCCTTTTACAATCCTAACTTTAATATGCAGTGCCTGTTTTCGTACCACCACCAGCTAGTTCAATGAAGTAAAGAAACCAGCTCAGTACCATCAGGACTTTCCTGCTCCAGGCAAGAGACTGTAGCACCAGTTATGCTTTCTGCGCTATTCATTATGCAGCCTGTATTTTATTTTATTTTTAATTAGTGCAATTTCTAAGAAGACAAAAGTGCTTGAAAAGAAAAAAATCGACTGCCATGGTTAAAGTTTGATGAGGTGGCGCTTGCTGGTTAGCTTCCAGCACCTGGCGGCCACAAGCGCACTGCTGCTGCACATCATTTCCTGCAGGTTCGAATTGGACCATAATTGGGCCGGAACTGAGGTTTGCTCTTCTTTTGCTCACTTCCCAGGGTTTGATGAATACTTTACTGCGCTCACCCTAGAGAACAATCGTCGGAACGTTTGGTTTGCTGAATTCTGGGAAGAGAACTTTGACTGCAGGCTTCTCAGTGCATCCAAGAAAGAAGACAGCACTCGGAAATGCACAGGTACCTGCTTTGTTTTCCATAACAGTCACAACAACGCTTGTCTGAAATGAGAGACTTATTAAGAATGTGTTTGTTTGTTTTTTGGTGAGTTTGGCATGACTTTGCTGTAGGGCTGCGCAATTCATTGAGTATTAATAGTGAAATTGGCAGCCACGATGAAATTTACATTTAAAATGCAGGCTCTACTGCATATTTAATCAATGACTTCTTCGACAAGTAGTCAGCCAACCACCAGGGGGCAAACTCATGGTTAAGATTTCCTTAAGATGCCTAAATTAACGCATGAACAAGTACTACAGCGGGAACTTAAATATAAGGAACGAGCATAGATATCTATAAAGACTAGATGTTTCGTCCGCGCACACAGACGAGACAAACAACCATCCACACTCACGGTCAATTTGGAGTGTTCAATTAACCTGCCATGCATGTGCTTGGAATGTGGGAGGAAACCGGAGTATCCGGAGAAAACCCACGTAAGCACGGGGAGAACATGCAAACTCCACCCAGGAAGGCCGAAGCCTGGACTCGATCTCACGTCCTCTGCACTGGGAGGCGGACGTGCTAACCAGTCAGCCACTGTGCCGCCAAAATGATAATCCATTTATTATAAAGTCTAATGTTGATTTCAAAACCGCTACTTGCGATGAAAATACAGATGATTTCCTTAACATGATGAAACATTGTGAATAATAATCGTAATTACAATATTGAGTACAATTAGGCCTTCAATTAACGATTATTTTAATAGCAGATTAATATGTCGGCTATTTTGTTGATTAATAGATGAATTAAATAAATAAATAAAAATCCATCCCTTTATGCAATAATTATTTTTTTTTACATTATTTTAAATTAACAGTGTAGAAATTGCACAAATATAAATTCTGACTCAGTTACTAATTTGGTTCATAACATATCAGGAAATAGGCAAAAGCTCTGCTTTGCATTCAAAGGTGCAGAAAAACGAGAGACATTCTGTTTGCTCCCTTTCATCGCCGCCAAAAAGTCCAACAGCGGGTGTTTGTGCCCAGCGGGTTGACGCAGAGTTATTATTGGAATAACAGCAACGCATCACATCACGTCACGTGTCTTGCTTATGCTATAGTTACACTGTCTGCTCCTGTAACAAATAACCTGCAACTCATATAGCCATTTTCTTTCCGTTCCCCCGTGACAGCGCCAGACTGTTTATCCACATTATCATTATTTGGTGCTTTGAATAATTGATATCTGTCAGCTTTATATCAATGTTTCACTTGGGGTATTACAGAGTTGATTTGCTTAAAAAGTTATTGCGCAGTGTGTCTTATTTGCTTGTGTGTGTCGCAGAGGACAGGAAGATGTACATCATATTGGGCCCTCTTATTGTAAATGGCGTACATATTCATTTGAATTTGGTCGGCATGTGACTATGCATATATCTGTTGTATTTGTTGTTATTACAATGCACGCGATCTACTGTCACGAATTGACAAATGAGTAAAGGACCCCAAGAAGCAGACAAAGCATAATGAGTACAGTACGAAGTACAAACAAAAGAGCATGTAATACGCGAGAATAGGATATCAACAAAAATACCAAAAACAAACCCTCCAACTGAGGGTAGCTGAGGTAAGATCTAAAGTAACCAAAACCAAAACAGCAACAACAAAAAAACTAGAACTAGAGTAACGATGACCGAAGGTACTTACGCAAAAGAAAAGACTTGAAAAAGTACTCAGGACTGATGACGCGAGGAAATGGGAGTCTGGCTATGGCAGTGAGCAATTGACATACAATAACCCGATGCTGGCCCTCAGTTGCCGTGTGCTTAAATATCCTGCTGATCACAATGACCAACAGGTGTGGGCCAGGAAGCTCCACCCATTGGCCAGCCCCTAATAACTGAAAAGAAAAAGAAAACAACAAGCAGGCCAAGGAACATGACACCCACGTTGTTTCGACTTTACGGAGCCCGTGCCTCGTCCTTAGCACCTTCTTTTCCGTTAATTTCCCACAGTAATCATGCCATTTTAAAGTTATTTGAAGTTGTGTTGTTACCTCCAGCAACGGGCGTCCATCGAGCAGGTCGGCTCGCCATCAGGCGCGTCACAGTTTCGTGTTTAAGTTTCCTGTCCGTCAGCAATGAATGTACGTGCGGAAACACGAAACATTGGTTATTGGTTAAATATCTTTTTTTAAATTACTGTACAAAGTATTTTTATGTAAATATCGACTTTAACGGTGAAATCTGTCTTAAATCGAAATTCAGGTTACATCGCCAGTGTAGGAACGGAACTCCGCCGTAACTTGACGTGACTCCCTGTATATTCTCTTAAAATATATTTTTAAAACATCTATTTAACCATTTTTATTGTTGTTTAAAAAAGATATATATTTCTGACTGTTTATTATATCCCTGGTCAGTTTGAGGAAATACAATTCGAAAGGATTCTGGAAATTTCTACAATAACCTAGAACATTCTAATCCATGTCATCAAAACAGCAAAAAGATTTTTTAATTGATATCATTCACAAAATGTCTCTTTTAACTCAGCATTCGGTCAGGATTTGAATATTTTGAGGTTTATATATGCTTACATTTGTATAAGATGAAATGTACCTGATAACCTTTTCTTAGGCTTGTAAATCTAGAGGTAGAAGGTAGAAGTAGGGATATGCTGATCCCATTTTTGTACCTGAGTCAGTCGAATGATTGAATTTGAGCATCAGCCGATATTGAGTCCGATCCAATACCTCAGCAATGCATTAAGACGGATATAATGTATGTTATCACAATGCATTTCCAATAGTGTGTGTCTTCAAAATACATGTCCAGGGTTGGGAATCCGACTGGCAGGTAAATGAGCTTGTCTTCACATGTTGAGTTGAAGCACCTGTGAGTAAAGCCAAAGTGTTTCAGGGTTTTTACTTTCTGGACCTGGACTCCCCGACCCTGTATGTGTCAATGCAGCTGTGTGTGTACCATAAGCTTTTATCTTTAAAAATACTGATTATTTAATGTAATTGGTTGATTAGTTCTATGGACCTGTCATTCAAAATAAAGCAAATTTTTTACAAGCCATGCTTAGGTTAGTAATGCAAGTTGTTACTATGGATATTGGATATTCTTCTTCGACGCCTCTACAGCAGCAGTGTCCAAAGAGGTAGCAATAGAAGAAGAGCGTCTTCCCAGTGAAGGCAAAGCAAGCTTAAGGGAAACAAATTAGGGTGGTATTTTGTTTCCCAACATGTGTTATATGAGCACATAATAGAAGACTATATAAAGACTAGTTGTTTTTTTTATATTTCCAATTATGAAACGGGAGACGGCTCGTTCCCGTTCGGATGGAGACAGCAACACTGCTTCCTCCACGTGAATAGTTGAGGACCTGAATGTGAACTTGCGGGAACCTGCCTCGCTAAAATTGGAATGGAGTGGAATACAAAATGACGTCACCTCTAGTGTGTCAAAGAGAAAGTGAGTCATGAGTTTGCACCGTACAGTATATCCTAATGAAGGAGAAGCAAGGAACGAACGCCTTGTGGCTGAGGGGTAATTTCCTTTCAAGTCACTCTATTGAAAAGTTGATGATGAGACGCTCCGAACAAAGACAGAGGTTTCAGAAGACGCATTAAAAACATGCATTGCGCTAATAACAACGCGTCCTGGATGGCCCACCAATATTACACCCGACGAATGTTGATTTTGTGGTCGCCATGGCAGTCACAGAGTTTCGGACTCCCCTCATTATGAGCCAGTCCGCCATTTATTATTCATAAATGATTTTCAAGTTGCTAGTTATTAATGAAATAGAATTACTTCATATAGCTTGCTGCTTTAATGAAAACATAGTGTAATGCCCCCTGGAAGCTGCCGTTCTATATGCAGGCCAGCCGGCAGCAACGTTAGCCCGTTGTTTGTTCCTCTGCTTCATTTAAGATATTCCTATTGAATTTCCCAGGGTGTGTCTGTCTGTCCTCTCTTTCATTAATATTTTGCTTAACGCCCGAGGACTTACTTCCTAAATATCCGTCTTGAAGTTTCTCGGTGGCGCACATTAAATTCCCTATGCCTCTCCATGATGGAGTCAGTTGAGTTCTGCAGGAGGAGTCCGCTTTATTTGGGTTTGAAATTACAGAGGCGATGACAGCAAGCCGAATGACTGCTTATTATGCCCCCGTATTTGTTGTATTACCGTCTTTGTGCTGGCTGTAATGGTAGTGTTGTGATGCATGCTCGTATTACTTAAACTCAGGGTGCCAACAGTTTGACAGGCATGGTGCTGCATTCATTATCTATGTGGGTGACGCTGGTAATGCGGGACGCTGTATTAATCGTGCCTGCGTGCACGTTGACGCTTTTGCTAGTGTGACACAAATCATTGTTTGCCCAAGGATTTGCTTTGCTTTCCCATGTATACTGTGTGCTGCATTTCGTCATGTGTCAAAGATAAAAGATGCACGTCCACGCAGCGCACCCCACAAACACTCCATGAAATTATCATAAATGACTTTCATTCTTCCCTCCATGCAGCAAAGAATGCCTTTTATAACTGTGAAGGCCGCGCAACGGTTTTGATAGCTTCTTTCTTCACATCTCAAATCGAGTTTTATTTGCTAATGTCAAATCCAAAACAGGAAGCTTGTGAATTCAAAGAGCGGGCATATAGGTCATCCTATGCTTATTTCTTTGATGCTTGTTGGCTGTAATGTGCTAAGTTCTGAGTAATGGACTCAAATGTCAACATTGATTGTTTTTGACCTCCTTCTGTTAAGCAAGTCTGCTGTGTCCTGTTAGCATCTCCAGTCAAACAAAATCATGTGTATGAGGCTTTATGTTTTCTTTTCTCAATGGAAAATGTTTTGTTTGTACCACACAAGATATTCTTGATACTATTATTGCACGTACAACTTGTGGCACGAGTAGTCGTCGTGCCTGATTTAGAAAAGGTTTGCCCAAACTGATGTGGAAGCTAATCTACTAACGTGGCTCACCCATGGTTGACAAACAGGCAATATTGCCACACAGTTCATGGAATGTTTGCCAATATATTGCTCAGTTATGCTATGTGGCCGATGATATCCATTGAGTACTCGCAATGGGATTCATCAAACCCGAGACAAATTGCAATGGCGGATTTTGCAACATTAAATACCACATTTGAAATTGGTGCGAAGTGCCATTTAAAGTGGTGCTCGTGTGGTTCAGGCAAAATGAGAACGTTTACACTTGTGTTATTCTAAACATTATTTTTTGCAAATACCAAAAATAAAATCTGTCACGACATAAAATATCATTTATTGCAGTGGTTCTCAAAATCTTTACACCAAACTTAAATGCCCAAGAACCACCACCCAACTCTACATAGACAACTAGATGAGGGGCCGTAGGCGCACACTGGCAGACTCGCATCCGTCAGCTTGCCCCAGGGCAGCTGTGGCTACTTAAGTAGCTTCCCGCCACCACAGTGTGAATGTGTGAGTGCATGAATAATGTATCAATTCCATTGTAAAGCGTCTTTGTGTGTCTAGAAAAGCGCTATATAAATCTGATGCATTATTATTATTTATTTATTTTTAAAAAGTATATTTAATATTATTGTAGTTTGAAGAGTAACATTGGGGAAAAAACATAATTTAATTAATTAATTAATTAATTAATTGATTGATTGCAGTTGAAAGTTTAACACAACTTTTACCCCGATAAAATTTTAAAACATTAAATGCAAATGTGTTGTACTAAACCCTAACTACAATTGAACTGTACTTAGGCAGTGATTCTTTTGCTTACCACTAAATGAAGTCTACGTGCCACTAGTACAAATAGTAGCGCACTTTGACAATCGGGTCTGTCACAAGAAGGTGTCATGCTTGCTCACAGAAGTCAAAGACTGCACTTTACGGTAGCCTTGAGCTGGGCACGAAAATAGGGTCTATTGAGTTCAAATAGCATGTAAACAGATGCCCTCAGATCTCCAAAATTTCAAATACTGAAAAGCAGATGTGGGTAGTAACGAGATACATTTACTCTGTTACATTTACTTGAATAACTTAAAGAAAAGTACTGTAATTCTAAGAGTAGTTTTACGACACAATACTTTTTACTTTTACTTGAGTAAAAGTGTGAAGAAGAAACGCTACTCTTACTTCGCTATATTTGGCTACACTAGAGTCGTCACCCCCATTTATTAGAGTTACCGTATTTTTACAGCCATAAGGCGCACTTAAAAGTCTTAAATTTTCTCAATAATGGACGGTGAGCCTAATAATGAAATGCGCCTTTTGTGTGCACCGAGTTCCAAAATCTATAAATGTTGTTGTGCGGCTTTGGTAAGTGCTCCGCTTGACTGACTTGCATTTCTGCACCACGGACACATTGCTTAAATTCAGGAAATGCGGCCTTGGTTGAGGACTGGCATGCATGATGACCACCCGAAAGAGCCAACTGAAAGATGACTTCTTGGTGCTTTTGCTTTAAGAAACTTTCACCTATAGCGATTAGACTGGGAGGCAGAACCGAGCGATTTACGCCACAATGTGTGAATGGAATGTGCATGCTTGGCCTAATGTGTCTGTTTGCACTGTTGTTAAAGCTCAAAACTTTTTTTATTTTATTTTTTATTTTATGATTTGAAGATGCTATCATTTGCCCATAATTATGATTTTGTCTGTCTGATGACATTAAAAATAAAATAAAAAATAGAAATCAGACTTCATTTTCAAGCAGTTACTCAGTACTTATTCTTTTCAGCAAATACTTTTTTACTTGAGTGATTTTTTTAATGACTACTTTTTTACTTTAATTTGAGTAATAATATTTCGAAGTAACGCTCCTACTCTTACTCGAGTACAATTTTTGGCTACTCTACCCACCTCTGCTGATGAGCCCTTACATACGGAACTATATTTCGTTCCGTAAACACTGCGTCTTTTGACGTCGTATTGCACGTCACGTGACGGACACATTCTGTTCACATTACAAGTACCATTTGATTTTGAACAACAGCATAATGTCCTGCATTGTGAACGTAGCATTGCGTGCCCACTAACAGCCCACGCAATCTGTTTGCGTTAACACACATCATCAAGCAGGCCCTTTTTTGTTGATGGTGGTCACATTATGTCATGGCCATCACCGGAGTGAAAAGCAGCACGTGGTCACGAGAAGAATCCAGAAGCAGGTTGGCCATTTAAATATTCATGCTGTGTATAAACGGCAGGAGGCAAAACCTTTACAGCAAGCCATAGTGAAAGGGTAGTGCACTGTGTGGAGGGCATTAAATGAGCATGGAGCCAGCGCAGAGAAGTGTGTCTCTAAAGTTCATGGTGATTTTTATCACCTTGTAGATGGGACCAACGAGACCCATTGTTAGCAGTCCGTTACTATGTAGAACAGCACATTAATGCAATATGCTGGCTTGCTCACAAACAGCACAGCCCGATGTTTGGCAATTTTTGCGTTTGGGAATTAAATGCGTCTTCTTCATTTATTCTGCCGCATTGTCCCTTTTAGGTGTAATTCCCTCAAAATCAGACTTGAACGTATGCACTGCCAGTAAATGATAAATAGAGGAAGGAACTGAAGAAGGAATTGGACGTGGAGACGATAATGAGAGCTGACGTAACGTCTAATGGTTGGTGCTGCATTTACTAGCTCTTAGTCGTCTTCCCACAGGCCAAGAACGCATCGGGATCGACTCCAAGTACGAGCAGGAAGGGAAGGTGCAGTTTGTGATTGATGCGGTCTACGCCATGGCGCACGCGCTGCACAACATGCAGAGGGACTTGTGTCCCGACCATCCTGGCGTCTGTCCACAGATGGAGTCTGCTGAGGGGAAAACTTTGCTCAAGTACATCCGCAATTCCAGCTTCAACGGTGAGTAGAACTTTCAAGGACATCATTGATGGAGGCGCCACAAACAATTTTGAGTCAGACAAGCATTTGTTGATTAATATACAAAGATCCCACTGCTCTGACCTTTGTTACCGTGCTGAATACTTGATGACATACTGTCATGAAAAATACATGATCTTCCACTTGGAGGCCGGTTGACTTTCACTCTTCTTTATATGTATTTACTGAATACTGAATATGCCACAACATAAGCAGTAGAAAATAGATGGGTTAATGGATGGGTTAATATATGTTGGAGGAAAAACAACGCCCATCAGCCTGGATATTAGCAGCAGGGGAAAAGGGGTCATCACGCTTTTGTGTTAATTAAAATAAAGTTTATATGTCCTTGGGAAAGTGCACCTCATTACTGCAGGAGCTTGGAGGCGTTACCAAGATGGCCACCAAGACTTTCACAGAAACTTTATGTAGTAACCATATGTAAATGAAGCTTGACTGAACACAATATAAAATCATTTACTAGAGTGGGTTATTAGTCAGGTTTTCATCCAATTGTTTCAAATTTTTTAAGCAAATTTACTGAAAATGCACAAAACGGACATGCGACGCCCGTTTTCATCAGTTTTCAGTAGGTGGCAGTATACACCATAGCGATGTGATCCACCATTAATTGAATATAAGAAGAACAGGAATGACGTCGTATGAATTTGCTTTTGTCATTCTTGATAAACCATAGCGTTTTTTTTGCCGTTTCGTCCCCCCAAACATGCCTTGCCATTGCTTTGGGACTACAAACGTACGTGAGACGTAATATCCGGTCAAAATGTGCGACGTGTGTCCGGTCTTGTCAGCATTTATTCGCAAAACCTGATTCAAAATGTACTTTTTCCTTTTTTCGATACGCTTCAAAATCCACCCCCTACAAGCGTAAAAACGTTTTTGCAAATTTCGGGCCCTTTTTCGATTTTCTATCATTTCCATTCAGTTTTATTTTTTATTTTATAATAAAATGTGTGGATGTAAACCCCACTATTGATCAGTGGTGGAACGAATCACAAAAGCCAAGGTTCAGTTCAGTTCACAGATTTGAGTCACAGATCGGATCATCAGGTCAGCATTAAAAAAAGTTATGTAAAAAACTTTTGCCCTTATGTTTTTTTTCACCTAATCAATCATGTGTAATCCGAACTGTGGGGCCTGATCCGTATGGATCAATGATGATCCGTTGCACCACTAGTATTGGGTAGTGCAGTAGAGCAGCTGATAGTGCTAATCTAACGTTAGCAGTTAGCACAGACTTCCGGTTTGTCAATGAAACATTGTAGTAGGCATAGCTTGCACATATTGTCCCTATTTCATGCCAGGGACGAGTGATCAAGGCAGGCAGAGGCTCCGCTGTTACAGAGTGAAGAGTAAAAACAAAACAACTAATAATGATTACATGAAATGAGTTTCCATTTTAGTTTTCTGGTCATTGCGTATCACAAATAAATGGGTGAAAGGGGAAGAGCGGCTGCAATGAGTCATAGCGTCCTTCATGCCTCATACGACCACACACACATTAATTAATCAATTAATTAATTAATTGACGCAGGCAGTTATGGGTGCGTGCCTTCACACAAGAGACATGGCTCTTTCTCTTTATATCATCAACATGCATGTTTGATCACACACTACACATGCTGACCTTCAACAGTATGTCTAGTGTATTTAATGAATGTGCGTGACATATGTAGTCCTTCTGGTCGGCCAGAAAAGCAAGTAAAAGTGTATGGTGAAGTGCAGAAATAATTGCGCCGCTGCCTGCAGGTGGCAGTACTGAGATTCATTGGCGCAATGTGTAGAAGAAGTGCGGCACTCTTCCCACAGAGATGTGTTTACGTCTGTGGGAGCTTTGACTGGTTGAGGATGTGCAGACTTAGCTGCCATCTTAAATCGGGAATCCCCGGCCATCTCTTCCAATCACTTGTATTGAAGAAACTGAGTTTGGCTCCAATCAATTAATCATTACTCACCACAGGAGAGCCTATTTTTTCATTTGGCAGATATAAAAATAATCACAGCACAGAATATTTTGTGACTCTTGAAAAATCTGTCAAAATGCTGAGTGCAAATGTCTGACATTGAATGAGTTAACCTTGTAGAAAAAGACAATAGTCCATACTCAGTGATCATCTTATGGTAATTCATGAATATTTCTGACCACTTTCTTCTTCACTTGCTCCTGATTACTTCTCAGGAAAGACTTTGAGTATCTTAAAATTGGTAACGACTCATTAATTTCTAATCACGTTAAGATCCTCTCCACTTAAAGTGCGTCTTCACTTCATTTTCCAAAATGAGGCCTCAGCATACCGGATGATGTTTGTCTCATTGTTCACATTCATCTTCCATGGGGGGATTAGCTGTGTTCATCTTCCAGTTCAAGGCATCTATCTATTGTTTGGCACTCGACCCCAAAAATTGTAAATTAGCTTTGTGAGTGGAACATTATTAGAAAAAGTGAATGAAATTAAATAGTTATGCCTTTGGCTAGATTCTCAGTTATCTTTCAAACCTCATGTTAACTCTGCCTCTAGGAAGACATATGAATATGGTTGTCTAAAATCAATTAATTGAAATTGTTTTGTCTACAAGTCTGGAGAGGAATTGTGACTGAATTGTTGTCAAACCTTGATTATGTTATCTAAATCTTCATCCTTCGGTGGGGTGATATGGCTGACAATGCATCACAATATAAATATTTCCTATCAGTTGATATCGATAATGATTTTTTTCAAATATTCAAAGTAAGTACCTGGATCTAAAGGCTGAATTTGGGTACTTTTATTTAACAATGTAACATTTAAGTTTTAATAAGAGATCAACACAACTATGAAAAAGTCAAATAAACAAAATGGCCAATATATACATTAAATAAAAACCTTTTAAACAAAAAAAATGCAACGAATATCTGAATACTAATATATTAATACTTCAAGCATAAAAATCAATATGTCTAACAAAGTCTTTCTAAATAGTACAAAGTATTCTGCAAACATGGAAACCATCTCGAGGTTGCCATTCTTATACACTATATATAAACCATATATACACTGTATACACTATATATAGAAATATCAAGTCTGCATTTGAACAAATAACTATCAAACACATTTCAACCACTTCAAATATTCAAAATATTGCCAAACTAGTCAATTGTTAGACACGATGGTCAAACATTTCTTTGATACATTTTAACCATATGCTCCGCTACTGTTGTTTGGTATTGTGGTGAAACACAATATTTACTGTAATTCTATGGCTTGACAGGGCGCGGCATGGTAGCCGGCTGGGTCTCGCTTGCTTAAAAATGAAGAAATGTTTTAGCGCGTTTTAATGGGCTGTAATTTGCGACCTGGCCACACTGTGCAACTGCGATCCAAATTTTGAATCGATCGGTTGATTGGCTGAGGGCGGATCTCAGTTCTCCTCGCACCGTCTGTTTCCTTTATCCTTGACAGCCACCTGCCTGAAAGAGAAATGAGATGTGCCCAAAAGCCTTCGCTGCCTTGAATCCCTTGCTGCGTGATTTTCTTCCCACGTTTTTTTCTATTGAACATTTTATCGGACGTATTTTCTATTGACATTTATCACGTGTTTATCATGATACATATTAATATTGATTTACTGCCCAGCTGTACTTCATTTTTAACAAAGACTTGTAAAATAGTCATTGTAAATTTGTTCTGGGACCTACCACAGTCTGTGTGAGTCGTTGATTTGGGAGGGAATTGCATTGGTTATATACATTCAATTATACAAATTTTAAATATCCATTAGTTTACATAATAGCCTAAGGCACACTGACCTTTTTTTAACTCCAAGAATAAGGAAAGAAATTGTTCGCTGTGCATTTACATTTGCATCAGATTGGAAGAACCCACTTCACTCTCTTGGCGCTATCAGCACTTTTCATATCTTGAAATCATTTCTACTTTCGACTTCGCTGCTGGGCTCAGTCTCTTTGGACTTATTCTTGTGTACTTTATATCGTCAGTAGATGTGTTTATGGTGCATCATCTTGTGCCTTGTTTGTGAGTACACGTATGTGTTGTGCAGTATGCATGAATATACATGCGTGTGCATAATGCATTAGATTTTCAATGATTCAGATTGTCTTCTGGATTTACCTTTAATGCTGATTTTGTGCTACTGGCAATGATATTCATGTAATTTTCTAAATGAGATGATGCATCTCAAGGGGCTATCGTTAATAAACAAACAAATAAAGAAATAGTGGTTGATAATATAACGTTCAGAAATTAAAACTGCAGACTGAAGTCTCCAGTCCATAACCACTGAAAATTGAACTTACTGAGAAGGAGCCGACTTCATTTGCATCATAATAGATTCCACAGCTTTAACGAAAGAGGAGGCGGAGATATGTTTTAATTTTTATGGGGAGGAAGGCATTTTTCTGGAAAATCATTATCGACACTAATTGTAGCACGTAGTATTTTACTGCTTTAGAAATGGTCTTTGAACATCCATAATCACTTCTTATTAACTTATTCCTCGTGCCTTTCACTCCTTCGAATAGTTCATCAGCCGTGTTGCCAAAATTCAATCTGTGAGACAGGGGGGCATTAACAGTATAAACTAGAGATGCTTGATAACCAACCACTGTCAGACCGAGTATGAATACAAGTACTGTGTTCCCTCGTAGGTTCCAAAAAATACCCGCAGTAAATGAAATCTGCGAAGTAGTTAGCTTTATGTTTTACATTTATTATGAATGATTTAAGGCTCTAAAACTCCTCACCGCACAGTTTATACACTTTTCTCATCGATGCATATACATTTTATCCTTGTTTAAACATTGTCAATGTTCAAACCTTCACAAATTCGCGACACAGCGAGGCCGCAAACGTGAACTGCGTTAGAGCGAGGGAACACTGTAATTCAATTGTTGTTCAAAAACACAGTTTTCTTGAACATGGCGGAAGTCACAATCAAATATAACAATTAGCACTTGTCATTAATGACATTTTAAAATCAGACTGCATGTTCTTCTGAGTCTTGCCACATATTTTACCAGCATGTATCTAGTAAATCAAAGCATTTCATATTTCCAATGTCTAAACTCCAGGGGGCGCTGTTTAAAAGGGACATATACAGTAGATAAGAGACAAAGAACAAAAAAGGGACGAAGAAGAGAATAGTCTAAGCAAGTAAGAATGTGGATGTCATGTTCTTCAGTATGTGTCAACTCGCTAATTAAGTGAGTAAAAAGAAATACAAGCCTGCTTATTGAGAATACCACAAGTAATAAAATGAAGCTGACGGGACAACTGTAATAATGTTTTGCAACTGGTTTCGTAAAATTCGGTACTTGCCCAATGGCAGACAGCCACCTCCATCTCCATCTAAGCAGAGTTCATCATCTTTTTTTGCTATCCGCCGATTTAAAGTAAAGCTTGTATAAGTATAAAAAAAAAAAAAGAGTACAAAAAAAAGACATTTAGTAAATGTAATAATGAAGAAATGAGAAATGGATGCCAATAGCTCTAGCTCTGTGTAATATTTTGCCATTATTTGTCTGGGTTTCTCTGCTCTTGATCTTCTGCATTATTTAAGCCCGTACAGAAAGTGATGTACTTAACAATTAATGTCAGTGGCTATTAATGACATCTGCACTGCAGGGCAACAGCAAGTGGGAGAAAAGAGGCGACTTTTGAGACGAGAAACTCGCATCTTTACAGATGTGCTGGCATGTCAGCCGCTGATCATTAGAAGCTCGTCTGAAGAACACCGTGTCCTTAGAAAATGGTTTCGATCAGACTGAGCACTTAAAAAAAAAAAAAAAAAAAAAAAAGAATATGTGAATTATGTTGCCCAAACTGCCCTACTTTCGGAGGAGCGCACAGCAGCTCAACTGTGCCTGGCATTAAAATAACTCTCCCCTATGACAAATGTTATGTGGAATGTGTGCGCTGAGAATAATGTTCACAACATGAACTAAATACAAAACAGTGTGTTCTAAAGTCTTGGTGCTCTTCTTGTTTATCCCGATGAAAACTGACTAAACCGTCAAATGAACGCACAGCAAATGAGCCATTAGAAGCCGTTCATTTCTGTGCTGCTTGTAGTGTTGCAAGGAGCTGTAATCTCTCTCAGCTGACCTTGGACTGGTCGCCTGTCAATCACAGGGACATGGTGCATGGGGGCATTGAGTTTAAATTGATAGTCCTCCAGATGCAGTACAATTCGCAATTGAACCACTACACTAGCAATGAGCACAAACTTTTAGCATGAATTCAAATTGAACATCATTGAACTAATCTGTGAGTACTGCATTGAAGTGCTTTACATAATTTCTTCCTCTTCTAAAAACCCTTGTTGACGCAGTTACTTAAAAAGAAGTAATAAAAAAATAAAAATCCCTGTAAAGTGAAAATACATTTCTTGTTGCCTCAATTGTTTTGTCTTTGCTTTGACTTGCAAGCATAAACTTGAGATATGAGTGCTGTATGCTGGCAGTGAACTCAACTCAATTCAACTCACAATAAGCAACACTTTGGCGGTTAGTGAGCAATCCTTCAAAAAGAGACTTCCAGCAGTTTATTGCCACTCCCAGTGACAAACTGGAAGGCATGTCGAGGGCAATGCTGACCTCAATTTTGAGTATGTATTTACCTTCAATCTCATAAACGCACCCTAGCAAGTCAATTTATGCTTCCGTAATGTGCGCTTTTAACGCCCTAATTTTATTGGGAATAAGGGGAACTGCTTCGATTGGCCGGGCGTGTGCTGTGTTCCATCTCACAATGGAGCAAAATGCCCTATTCTATCTACTAGAAATTACTTTCGGACTAATTCTATTCTATATTCTATTATACTAATTATAGTATGAGCCACAAAAGATGGCAATACTCAAAGTTTAGGCTTTGTTTGCGTTTACATGTACCATATCACATTTGTAGAAATAAATCATCTACAGTACTAAATTTCATTTTTATCCAAAGACAACAGCAATAAAGATTTTTTATTTTGTTTTATTAACAGTCATGTCAACAACCAACCGGTTGTCATGCTAGGTATTTTGGCATACACAGGAAGCCTGCTAAGCAGTTTTTTTTTTTGGATTTAGTCACGTTATTTTCTGCATATAGCGGATTAATGCAAAGTGTGATTAAAAACGGTTAAATTCTTATTCCGTTGAATTATTTTATCAATGTATGAGTGTTAGTTTTCTCATTAAAAAAATGATGTTGCAATTTTTTGGGGGAACATTTATGAGATTAATGATATTTGTGTTAGGTAGTGTGCCGTGAGATGGTATGGTATTATTTGAAATGTTATTTGAAATGGAACTTCATCATTCATTATCATTCAAGCAGCGCGCCGACCGATCCTAACAGGGCAAATTTCTCTTCAATTGTGCGAAGACAAACTTCTGTCAGGGAGATAAAGGCTACAAAGCCTCCAACACTGTCGCTATGGCAGCAGTGCAGGATGAGGGAGCGACTGTCTGTTTGCGGGCATTATCGAAGTGAAGATACGTTAAATTGATTGAAAATCCGTTGTCCAATCTCAGTAACCATCTGGGCACATTTTATGGATTTGAGCTGGGCCCAAATCATTCAACTCGGAGTGACAAAGATGGAGGCTGATTTCAGACCAGCAATCACAAGGCCGTTTCTTCCGTCTGCCTTCTGGCGCCACTCTGACGCTGTGTTATTTGCGAGCCCTTCCGTAAGTGGAGGAAGGCGGTCATGTTGCGGCTTAGTGCATTTAGCCCATAACCTGGCGCATTATCACGCGTACGTGCCACTGCTGATGTATATTTTAGAGTGAAGGAGCGCAAACCTCCTTTTGTTTATATCCCCACTGCGCCCGAGTCACAGAGCTGAGGAGTGAGAGGCAGGAAAGAAAAAAGGCGAGAATAATGATGCGAGAAAAACACAGCAGTGTATCCCCGGTCCACCCACACTGCTCAGCACAGCAGAGCAGCTGTGCACTTTTGCTAAGTCTTGGTTCAGAGCCTCATGCAAATGCATAAATCTTTCATCTTAGACGACACTCTTGCTTAGGAGTTGAGAGCGAACATTTTGCACCATTGAAATATCGAGCAAGGGGAAATTTTAAATACATCTTTTATCAGCAGGCGCAGAAATGCCACCTAATTATTTGCTGTAACGCTGCAGCCTGCCAACTTCCTGATCGTCGGTGTCACATTCTTGACTGATTTTGTACGTTTGTGCGGTTGTGCGTGCTCAACTGTTCTTCTGGGGCGCCCAGTACCAATGTAACTCCTGTCACACGTTCGCTCGTCCTCCACATCTTGCAGACATCCTTACACGCTGTTTTAACAAGTCTATTTTGGTGATGCACACGAGACACGCAACACGTCTGACACCCACTCACTAGATTTTCTGTTTGTTAGGTTACTTCACTTCACCGCATTTGGTCGTACAAATGGTCATTTCCGCTTGCATGACCTTTAAAACAGTGGCAAAGAAAGGTGCCATTGAAACTTTCCTGTTTCACCCCCCAAAATTTAGATTTTCCTTTGAACTTCAAATTCATTGTATTGAAAAGATGTTACGCTTTTAGAAATGTATATTGGCCAAGCTAGCTTCCACACATTTTCACTGGCAACAGATGATGTGCAAACAGCAAAATACGTATATGAGTATGCTGATGGGACGGACAATGACAGGGTGGACTTTTTTGGGGTAATGTTAGCATTTAATTAGCAAGTGGAGGGACCTTTCCTTCATCAAGCTGACTGTTATTGTTCAGCAAATACTGGGTATTTCAAATGTCTGAAAATGTTCATGTTGTTTAATTTTTTTTTTTTTTTATGACAATTCATGTTTCACTATGACAGAGTGGACATGTTAAGCTTGATGGCATTGGAACGCGAGCTGAGTTTAGATAATTGTAAGAAAATGTTAGTTTTACCCTCCCACAGCCGCTGTGATGAGTGTGACCGGTTAGAAACAGCTGTTGACTGTTCATACTATCATTGTCCAAATGTGCTGTTGCGGACAATAAAAACCACAACTAAAACATTTTGATTTAACAACAACATGTATTTACCACTTGTGACACATGTGGTAGTTAGCAAAGATGTGTGTGGGAAATGCCAAAATCATGTACATCAAGTGAAAAAAAAATGTCTATAATAAAAGAAACACATTTGAAGAGACTTAATATTTGTACTGGTATGTATACAACTGTTTGGCCATTTAGAGTAAAACCTCCGCGTTGTACAATATCATTCTGCTCCATTTTCATGATGACTGGGTGATTCTGATGATGACACTCTATCAAGACATTGAGCCAAATATCATGGAAAAATAACAACCTGTTGTATGGTCATTCTAAAAATGACAGAAACGTTGCTAAAATAACAGCGTCTTTAATGCTTAGGTTCACGTTTGGGACATTGAGAGGGATCAAAAGCAATTGCTTGTCATGGGTCTGCCTATATGCAAATGACAAAAACATTAGCTGCACACAGCACAGTTAAAAAAAGAAGGGGAGAAAAAAAAAAGAGTTATTTTGTCCCGAGCCTTTTAGGAAACGTGGCTGGCATGTTCTTTCACCGGAAACAGACTTTTCCTCAGTACTCTTGTCTTGTTTTGTTTTACAAGACTCTTTTTGGCAGAAACTTTTGTAGAGTGTTCAATGACAAATGTCCTTGGAAAGAAAACTGGAGAGAGATGAAATTCCCCTCTGGCTTAAAACGATGGAAAAGGTGCTGTGGCCTCTGAGCGCCACAAGCTCTGTTGTAGATAAAAACAAAAACAAAAAAATCGTGTTCCCCAAAGTGTTTTGGGACATATGCGTTTTGGTCCTTTCCCTGCACTTTTTAATGCCGCAGCTATTAAAGTTCTTAATTCCCAAGCCAAGTGTCATCAGACTCCCGCTGTCCCAGTTAAAAATTACTATCTCCATTTGTGCTTATGGCCCACTGAACACAGCGCCAAGGTGACTGATCCTGTCCACATGTAGCTCTTTTTTTTTTATTATCTCGCCTCAGACCGAGATCTGAAAACGCCCAGTCAACAATTTGAACCTTATGTTTCAAATGAAGCACGAGCGTTTTCATCTGAATGCTGTTCCACGTTCACTTCTGCAGGGAGACGAAGCTTCGAGGACAGGCATAAACATGTACAGTACACAGTAAAATATATAAATAAAATAAATAAAAACCAACCAAAAAACCAGGTTGCATTGTCCTCGTGACATTAATTAGTGCAATCTTCAGTATTGTGCTTGAAACAGGCTGTTACGCGCTGAGAGCAGATGGAGGCCATATGACGCTTTGGCTGACCTGCTTATTCTGCCTCCATTTCCTGTTTCCTGTTGTTGTCTGCTGTGTGAACGCCATGCATCACCTCTAACCCGAGGTGCTCACTTAGCCAGGGCCATAAATATTGGGACATGGGTGGAATTGTCACTTTTTGGCTCTAAACACCACCGCAATGGATTTGAAATGAAACAAACCACATGTGCTTTAACTTTTAATAAAGACTTTCAGATTTAATTTGAGAGCATTTACATCCGAATCAGGTGAATAGTGAAAGAATTACAATGTATTTGGGCTTCCACTAACAATTGGCATAGAATTGATTATCCTATCGATAAATCAATCGATTACTTGGATAATCACATCCCCCCCACATGCGAACCCCCCCTCCACCCCCACCCCGACACACACACACCCCCACACACACACACACACACCACCTCTATTCCTGGTAAAATGTCTGCCAGGAATTAGCGCACATTTACAAATAACACAAGTTTGTTAAAGTTGGTAAATATTAACACTATACAATACTCACTTAAAAGTAAAGAATATTTTCATATTAATGTTCATATAAGCCAGGGTCTAGTTGTCACGCTTTCTTGCCGATTCAGTACGTCTTGCTGCCGTTTATGCTAATCCGATTACCCGCAGTGGACGTGAGGATAAAAAAAATACAATAAAAGATCCAGAGACGACTGTCACACTCGCCTGCCCTTTATTTTTTGTTCATATTTCCCACAATAATGAATATCACGTCACTTTACATTCACGCTAAATCACTGCTTAGTGATGTATTGATATGAGACACAAGCTATGCTAAGCTAAGTTAGCTGGAGAAGATTTAACATCCGCTCACACAAGTTTAACTGGTCACCACAATTTAGTGGAAGATGTTTGGCTCACGTAAATTAGTAATGCAATGAACTCTGATGAGGTTTAAGATTGATTAATGCCAATTTAACAGCAAAGTTGAGTTATTTACCTCTAGCAGAAGGCAATCGCCGAATGGCGGCCAACTCGTCGTCACAAGTAAATACTTGTATCGGCTTTGCCGTATTTCCATAAAATCATTTGTCCTTTTTACTTTAAAGCGACCCCAAGCTTTAGGCATCTTTTTCATTTCTGAGAATGACTCCATTGGAAGGAAGAAAGTCGGAAATGATCCATCAGCAACAAAATGTCCATGCGGAAACACAAAAGTGGGCAAAAATTGGTCTTGGGTGCTGTAAAAATGCTTTTAACATTATTAATTATAGTTCAGAGGCAGACATTTTCGTCAACCAATTTTTGGGGTCAACCTAACTGACTTAGACATTTTTTAATTTTCAAAATTCCACTTCCATCTCTGAAAATATCAAAAAAATTGCCACAGTATTTTGGATTTTATGGGTATTTAGCCTTTTTCTCATGTTAACAACTGTACAAACTGTTGTCATTCCTGCACCGTTCACCCGTTTTAGATGTGAATACCGACTAATTCAATCTTAAAGTCTGATGCGCATCTCATTGGTTTCATTTCAAATCCTTTGTGGTGATGCTTAGAGCCAAACAGATGAGAATCTACAGTTTGTCCCAATATTTATGGACCTGACTATCTTTCAACAGTGGTCAGTTTTCACTCCAAGACTGCACCTGAGAACCAGCAAATGTAATGTAAGCACGTATTGAAGGTGAAAATCAATTTCTCCTGTGGCCGATGATGAATAGGAAGCAGGTGAGGCGCTGCCGTGCCGGTCAACAGGGAGATGACGTTTTTGCTTCCGGTTACGGTCAAGGGCAGGATGTAGGTCATGACAGCATTTAGAGGTTGTAGAAAACGCAGACATTTTGTGTCCTTGTGGGCCAGCACACAGCGAGATAAGAGAGGTTACAAAATCATGCTTTTTTTGTTTTTTTGTTTCCAAATCCACTGCGACACCCTGTCTGACCAACGGCCACCTTTTCTGTCTCCGTACAGGCAGTGCTGCCACCCCGGTTGTCTTCAATAAGAACGGTGATGCTCCTGGACGCTATGACTTGTTCCAGTTCCAGATGAGCAACTCCTCCATGCCGGAGTATAAGGCCGTCGGACAGTGGGCGGAGAGCCTTCAGCTCAGGGTACGACTGTTTCCTCACAACACTTTTACTCATACAAATTGTTTGCCTTTTAGCAAAATCGCCTAAGACATTTTTTAAACTTCTTGTCGCAATAGCAATGCAAATAGTGCTTGGTATGAATTGTGTTTTTTTTTTCTTTATGTCTGTGTAAAGTTTCAGGCATCTGGAACCTCATGCAAACAAAAGTTGAATCAATGCAACTAAACTTTAGTTTTTTTCTTGTTTTCAAAGAACAATAAAAAATGACTTGGGCAATTATGCTACTAAGCTACTAAACTACCATTTACCATTTACAGTGGTGCCTTGACTTACAAGTGACCCGATTTATGAAGTCCTTTAGATGGATTTTGCTTTGATGTACAAACAAAAATTTGAGATACGAACACAGTAAGATTACTACTATACTATAACTAACATTGCTATTATGACGCTTACCGAGTTATTTGTGAAGCTCTGCTTCGTTTGTGTCAATGGGGTATATGCCACGGAGGAGGCGGGACTTCCGACTTCCTGGTTTTCACACATCAGCTTTGTTTCCGTTTCCTGTTTGCGACATGTGGGCTGCATCCCAGTTCTCGCGCTTCTGCCTTTGTGCCGGTTGCGCGTTCCTGTTGATGGGTGCGAGTGTGTAGTGTGTCTGTCTCAGTTGTCCAATGCATTTCAGAGAGTTGAGACGCCCTTGGGGGGCACAGGGGTAGGGGTGTGAGTGTTGGAACGCGTCCATCAGTGGCCGGAAACGACGCTGATGTGTGAGACTCGGAAGTCTGTGGCATCTACCCCATTATACTGCCACCTGGTGGCCAAGGCGTGCACACCAGAAGGAGCACGAGTGCTGGAACGGATTAATGGAATTTCCATTTATTTCTATTGGGAAAGATAATCTGAGATATGATTGTCTTTAGTTACAAGTGTGATCACCAGAGGAAGTTAACTTGTAAGTCAAAGCATCACTGTGCCTTCCTAAAGATTAGCATTCCTTTACTGCTGCATTTTGAGATATGCTAGAGAGGGAATATTTTGAAAAATTGAGGAATCTTTTTGTGAAATGGGCGGACATTGTTTGCATCTTAAATACGCCGTGAGCTCAGGTGCAAACATCTTTTACTTATCCATGAGGACAAATGCCCTGTTTTTCTATTACAAACACAAAAGGCAAATTCCTCTCGCTGGCAGCAGATAAGACAGATGTCTGACACACACACACACACGCACGCACGCACATGCACACACACGGCTGTTTTTCTATCTCATAAGAGAACACTACTTTAGCTTACACTGATATCCTGGAAATAAGGTGGTAATTTGGTTTAGGATGGGAATAGATAAAACATGTGTACAGCAGTCAATAGAGTGACAACCGCTGCCAAGGCCAAACAGTAATGCCAGATAATATTTTTTCACCATCCAGTGAGTCAAATTAAAAAAATTGTTTCATGCATGTATGTACCTTTATCCAAATCTGTGCCAACATGTACCTTGAGAAATTACTTGTATTCATTCCGTGACCACACTTAGCTCAAAACATCATCAAATCATCTTTCACCATTGAAATGAATGGAAATGCCATTAATCTGGTCCAGTCTTTCCGCAAAACACAGCAATGAATGTTGCATTGTTTTTTTTTTTGTGAGAAAAAAATATCGCTCTTTAATATTGTACTTAAACATAACATGTGTACAGTAATGTAACATACAGTAATGACATAATTGAATACAATTGAAAAGGAATAAGAGTTTTTGACACACTTTTTCATTTACTCTTTCACTCAATTGAAATCACAACTCAAAACACGCCTGTTTAAAACTACTAATGTAATTTTGCTTTATTCCTTTCTCTTGCTTTTTAAAAATGTATTTCTTTCATTTCACTTTTTATTGTTGTTCTATTAAACAATTTAACATATTGCACGGTATAATAAACACGGTGCATAATAATAATCATATTCATCCTCAATATTATTATTATTTTAAGCAATTAGTACATCATTTCATGTCTTGCAGTCTTGCACATGTCGGAGCGTTCCCTTCATATTGTTGAGGCAAAAGAGGCTTTCACTGAGGAGCGTCAATTTCCCACCATCTTTCTCAAGACGTTATTCGCGTCACTCAAGCTGCATGTGGCTTATTAGCACCGGTATTCATGAATTAGATGTTGTTTTATCAATGAGGCTCATTTGCATAGGGGTGAGCAATTTCTCGGCCAAATGTATGTGCGTTACTTCATTTAAATACACGCAAGAAGCGCCGGCGCACCGACATGCATTCTGTTTGGCATCTCGGTTCGTGACGCATTTCACCATCTGTGCGTGCTTTGTGAATTATATGTTTGATGGAAAAAGCCACGCAATGCTTTAGTGGATTCAGCTCTTAATTTCTTGCCTTAATGCAGCATCCTAATTATCTTTATAGGCACTGTCTGTTAAAACACATAAGATATTTGTCTCCAGCATTTTTAAATGCTATCATAGCAAACAAGCCACTGTGACAACATATGCAGGACATAAACACAAAAGTGCAGAGAGTCATTAAGCAATATAACGTGTCCAGTAGTGCAGTAATACTGACACATCAACAAATGTGTAAATGGTGCAGCGAGTCATGAAGCAATATTAAGTGTCCAGTAGAGCCGAGGTACTGTTCAACTGATGCAGTCTGACGGCACTACAAAGATGTGCAACATTGGCACTATGAAAATGTGAGTCAACCGTTTTATACGTTAATGACGAGGGGAAAGAAGCTATCGGAACGTCTGCTGGTTTCAGTGTGCAATGTTCAGTAGCGCCTACTTATCGAAAAATGCACACTAGAAATTTTTTTTAAAAAATGTGACATAATAGTGATGTTTGGATTGAGTCCTCAGTGAAGGGCCAGGTAGCAAATGTGCAGCCCACCACTGTACTCTACTGTATGTGACATGTTAACAGTGCGATGATCACAGGCTCTCCAGACTGCGTGAAATGTTGTTAGCTGTAGCACGATCACTTACAAATCATACAAGTCTAACTACCGCTAGCTGGCAACCTTGTTGTCAGCGAATTCAGCGACGCCATCCTGTGATACCGAAAATACATACCCTAGTGTCTGCTTTGACGACAAAACGATGACAGTTGATCAGTAACCTCTTTATTGTAAAAATCAACGATTTATGTCACCGACAACAAATACACGCCAACTCCTTAAGTTCTTCTTTTTTTGCGCTCGCCCCGCCGCCCGACTCGCACATCCTATCTCAAATCACACTCTGACACCTTCAAGGTCTCACAGACAGTCGGAGCTTATCAAACTCTTGTAACAACTGCAGGTTTGCTACGATATATTATTGCAAAGCATACTTTTCTTTTTTTTAAAGGATACACTATTATCATACAGCATATTGAAGCGATCGCAAACCATGCAGTTTTCTTACGTGAATTGAATTCTCGAGTTTTATTATTTCCGACGGTCATGAAGGTAGGGCAATTATGTGAAAAAAATAATAATCAGAATTATTTTGAATAATCATAAAATCACGATTAATAAAAACTATTATTGCATATTGAACACCTTATTCTTGAACACTATTTTTTGGTCACAATGACCTAAATATCAAATATCGTGCAATTCAAGCTTCTTTCGTATTCATTCTGCTTCAGCTACACCTTTGCTGCATTTCATCTCTTTATTTATTTATTAAGTAAAAAAAATGAGTAATGTCGGCCCAAATAATCAGACGGCCAAAATCAAAACATATAAATTCATAATTTCACAAGCAATCCTCAAATGAGCAATGTAACTCGTACACGAAATTGACCTGGATGTCATTAGTTTACACACAACCTAAAGTTGCGGTTTGGTGAAAAAAATAAAAACATAGGCCGACGGTACATAAATCAAAGATAAACATGTTCAATACGACACACATTCAGCTACTAGTAGCATAGACGCATATGACAACATGGATTAATGTCCTATAACTTCATTAACTGTGCCACATAATGGATTCTGGGAACAATATATATTCAATACAGGTAGATAAAACACGCCGGTAACTCTTATGTGCAAAGTGTTGCCGTGTACCATTTGCATTTGTGTTATTTTTTGAAACAATATATAGCGAAAATCTGTGTATAACTGACACCAATTATTTTTAAGTTACTGTATATACCATGATTTTACCAGTCTGGCCCACTTGGTAATATATTTTCCTCCATGTGGCCCCTAAACTACTGAGTTTGTCACCCCTGACTTATTGGCTGTGTTTTCTGGGTGGATCATTTTAACTATTGGTCCTCCATCCTGTCAATCAATCTGGCAAAATGTTTGCGTAACGCCGTTGTGCGTGCTCGTTCCTAGCTGCGCTTGTGCACTTTGAGAGTTTGAAGCATGTAGCCGCTGAGCTTCGGTTTCAGCCATTCATTATAGCTCCACTGACCTCACCGCATACTTTGAAAAGGGCTGAGAGTCGCAAGAGGTCACCCGTCTACAGGTGAGTTTCCATTACCCTCAGTTTTGCGCAAAAGGCAAGTTGTGCAAAAAGGCAAGCTGGTAATGGAAACACTGGAAAAAACTCTCAAATATCGGAAACAAGTTTTTACGCTCTCATGAGGTGGTTTTTGAGACGTGTCGAAATAGAAGTATTTCGCAAAAGTGTAATGGAAACACTTTTTGTGCATTGCCTCTACAGTCATGTGACCCCCGCCCGATCACAGAGTAAAGGAAGTAGGAAGTACGGGACCACTCGCTTTCGTGTCGGAGCTGCCACCTGAGGGGATAACAAGCCTTTTTAACCACAAAGCTATTAAGCTATAGAGCCAAGACCACTGTTCCATGCACACTCCATATCATTGCATGAGAAATGGCCGTCCCCCCCCCCCCCCCCCCCCCCGGGCAAAGCTCAATCGAGCGGCATACGGTGTATGTCGTTGTTAAAATCCGTTCTCTCCGTCCGCACCATAACATGAGTTATAAGCGCACACACAGTACCAACACCTAATGCCAGATCGCCCAATGAGGGGAGAGAGATGTTTATAAAGTAATCTCAACAACTCCGGGGCTCCAAGTGGCAGAGTGGAACCGTCACTTGCCTTCGATGCAGGTTGGCGTGGGTTTGCTTCCCCGCCTGGGAGACCATGTTTGTCTGTGTGCATGTTTGTGTGAGTGAAAAAAAAGAAGAAAGAAAAATAAAACTCCGGGCGTCCGTCTTCCGTAAACATCATGAGCACCTCCTACAGAGCTACGAGATCTGGCCAGACGGGACATTATAAGAATTGCGCCTCAGAAGCGAAACGCGCTTCAGTGGAAACACCGACAAGTCGAAATTGTACTTTATCGAAATAGAACAATAGTGCTTCTATTTCTGCAAAAAAAACTGTAATGGGAACAAAGCTTATGGAGTGAGGCAGACTGCAGAGACTATAAACAGAACCGCGCACGCTCGGGGAAGATGAGCTTGCGCGCTCCCGACATTTGATAGGAGTTTCGTCTGGACGAGCAGGCAGGATGGTCTTGCACATGCGCACTTTTTAAAAAAGTGACAAAAAGACGTTTGGCTTCTATTTGATTGATTCTACTTGCTGCATCGTCATGACGATGCTGCACTTGCAAATAGTTCCTGTGCTCAAAAGACCAATATTCTGAGTCTGAATGCGTTTATGAACAAGAATCCGGGTTATGAAAGGTTATTTGGGTTTTTAAACACCCAGCCCAGTGACTATAGTTGACTTGAATCTGATCTAAATGTTTTCCTTCAAGTAAGATGACAACAGCAAAACTTACTATGACTTATTATTACTGTTGTGATTGGCAGATGCTTTGGAGCAAGAGAGCTTTTAACTCTTTGACCGCCATAAACGTTATAAAACGTTTAGCATAAACCTAGGGAAGGGCGCCGAGGACGTTAAAAGACGTCCCCTATGTTTTTTTTTTTTTTTTTTGAAAACGGGTGCAGGAAAGCCTTGGGCAGCTGTGCTGAAAGTATCAGGCAGATCTGATTAGTAAAAGTTTTGGCCCCTAGAGGGCAGCGATGACTCTCTTTGCACAAGGTTGGATGGGCCGCCCACCGTGGGCGTCAGTAGAAGACGTGAGGCGGAGCTAGAGTGTTGAGGAGACATGGCTGATGAAGCCCACAATGGCTGACCAATCAACCGGTTGCAAGCAGCTCACGCTTGAGCATTTTTTTCAAAGACGGAAAACATCAATCAATACTAAAAAGCGCATTGATGTCGACGATGATGATGACTCCGAGCTTGACGCCAAAGTTGGAAGCCTTGACGCGACTGTTATGATCACGTAGTAAGCCTCACCGGCTAAGCGCGGCTAGCGCGGCTAGCGCTGCTAAGGCCGGAAAACGCGCACAATAGCCGACCGGGTACTTCTACACAATCGGACATTCGATCGGGCGATGGAGAGTTGGCATCGACCAATGCAGATTGATGATGATGATGATGATGACTCCGAGCTTGACGCCAAAGTTGGAAGCCTTGACGCGACTGTTATGTTCACGTAGTAAGCCTCACCGGCTAGCGCGGCTACCGCTGCTAACGCCGGAGCTTTCACATGCGGACATTTTGTCGGACAATGAAGAGTACCCCGAGTCCAATGCATATTCATCGGAGGAGCGGGTACAGTCTGATCACGGAGAAGACACTGTTTCTGGACTACGATGCCACCATGAATGGAGTGGATAAAATGGATCAGAACATCTCTTACAACCCGGTGTAGCAACTGAAGGACACGAGGAAGCGAGACGTAACGAAACCGTAGCATGATCCTGATATTAGACTTGATGGCAACACACACTGCAGTATATACTTGCTATTCCCCGGAAAAAACGGCCTGCAAGAAAGTGGAGCACGCGAAGAGGCAATCTGTTGTGCAAATGCTGTTGCGTCTTCTTGCACGCAGGAGAGTGTTACAAAAAGAAAAACTGTCGTTAAAACATCCACATATTTGTAAATAGCACCACAGTTGCACACATTTGTAAATAGTTTGCCAAATTGTTGTCAAATTGTTACACTGTTGAATGTAAATAAACGTATTTTGCTATCAAAAAACACTTTTTCATTCTTGGTGGTAGTGTTTTATAGAAGTAAAGCACTATTTAGGTGTTTGTGGCATCATTCATGGACAAAAAGAAGTGTAAAATTCACTAGAATGCATGAAATAATATCGTTTCACTAAAAGCTTGATTTCTCCGTATTTTGGTCCAAAACAGACGAAATTGGGTCAAACTAACCATTTTCTATTGTTGATTACTAAAGAACGGAATAAGGTAGAAATTTTTCTGATGAAAGATGAAAGTCCAATCTTTCATTTGGTAGTACGTGTGTTTCCATAGTCCAAACAGAACATTTTCTGTGGACCTTGAAAGATCAGTCAAAATGCTTAAATCGGCTGGCACTGACGGCATCCCTTTTCTGAAAACGTCTGGCAGTCAAAGAGTTAAGCAAATTGTCAGTCTTGATCAGTTTGTGTTTGGTAACTGAACTCTAGTTATTCCCAAATACGCACTTGCCATTTTACTCCCAAATGCTTTTTGCCCGTCGGTTTTACTGAACACGATGACACCCGAAATCTGCCATCACGCTTCAGATAGTATTGAATCTTTTTTTTTTTTTAGATAGTATTGAATCTACTGCTCACATGAATCAACCAGATAAAACTTGCAAGCTGTCACAGTTTTATAAGATATCTTGATATGAGATTTGATATAATGTGATTATTTTCCACGTATCCCAAAGATAACTGTGGAGGAAATATCATTTGATGGTAACTTCAAATATCTTCCCTTCACCCCAAAAGACCTCTTTTGGTCAGATATGAGTGCAGTGGTGCAGAGACAGCTGCCGTGCAAAATGTTCGTCGGTGCTCACTGACACAACACGAGAATTGACTTCAGTGATTCATGTGGACCATAAAGAACCCGATATGATGTGTGCCCCCCCCCCCCACCACCCCTCAAAGCCAACATGGTTTGAAATTACCGACCTGAGCTCAAATGCCTTTGTATCACCGCAAAACTAAGAACACTGCATTTCCATACAGATGAGCTGGCATTTACATGATTGCTGTCTGAGTCACAAGAATGAAACTTAACTGACTGTGTTTGAGAGCACAGGTGGAACAACTTCTTGTGAACGGATGTTTTGTGATTATTTTGCAGCGATTACAAAGCAAATGTTGTGGCGGTGCAATTATATTTCCTGTGCAATAAAAAGGGATGCACTCTGCCACAAACGCTTTTCCATCCGACGACAGCTCAGATGAACTGTCAAATGAAGCACTACAGCAAAAACAACAACAACAACAAAAAAAAAACAACACGAATAGCTACGACAGTCCAAGGTGTCAACATTCTTGCTTGTGGTCGCCATAGCAACAGAGCTTTTGGGCTCATTACTGTTTCCACACAGTGTGTAATCGGGAGGTTTTCCAGCGAGCACCCTTCATTGTTCACATAACAAATGGCACGTCGGTGCCCTCAGATAAATGGCAGATGATAATCTAGCCAGACACCAAACAAGTGACACATTTGTCAAGCAGGTGCGCACAACGCACACTGCACATGTGTGTGTTAATGGCAGTGTTGTGTGGTAAAAGTGTGAAAGGGATTTGCAAAAGTACTACCCCGTATCATCAATTGATTGCCTGTTGGCACATTTTCGGGATCTGATCTGAGTTGGAGACATCTTTCACAGCAAGCTGAAGTATCTGTACTCTGCCGGCCTTTTTAACTCATTCACTTTCAGCCATTTTCACTGAAGCAACCCCCATTCGCTCCCGGCTGTTTTGCTGAATTTTGACTGATTTTGCAAGGCCCACAGAATATTGTGTTTGCTATAAAAACATGGAACCTACCAAAAGAAAGATTAGAGTCTCTTCTTGCATCAGGGAAAAAAAGGAACAAAAGCAACAGGGAGATATTTCCCTCCATATTTTCTCTCCTCCTGGTATGGCCAACAGGGGGCAGTATAATGCAGACATAGAGACACACACAAAGAAGACGTTCACACTAGCTCACTATATGTCAATATTAGTAATGCTGGTCTTTTTTCACAGTGGAGAAAAAATATATATGCCTGTGAGTATTGTCATATAGTCTTTTTTTTTTTTTTATTACTTCACTCACATTTAACAAAAATAATATGTTGCCTTGAAAATAAATGAGTAATTAATGAAAAAACGCCATTATAAAATAAATAAAAAAAACAAGCCTTTGTTACATCTAACAAGTCTTGGGCCACACAAAAATGGAGCTACTTCAAATAAATCCAATTTAAACAGACATTTAAACTGAAAAATAACATTCAGACGCACTATAGCTGTTTGGATTTACTTTCATCAGTTATCTGAGCTTTAATTAAAAACTTCAGCTGATTTGTGCCACTGGTTATTGTCTCCCTGGCAAAACCAGTTGTAGCACACACATCAATTTACTGACGGCCTTGTGAAATATCTGACATTTACTTATCACCTTGGAAATAAATGATTAAATGCTTCCACAGACACCCTGCACTGCACTTGCGTACCCTGATTGGGAAACACTGCCTTCAAGGGTTAAAACATCGTGCAAATGTTGCTATCCGCTAGCCTGTATAAGGCAATGCTATGTATTGTATTAAATACAGAATGTGTTGTTCTCTTTGTTTTAATCTGACAAAGTGTTGGTTGTTAGGAAGTTAGTTGAGTTTTCTGCCACCATCTCATACTCATATTTCAAAAAATCATCAAGCGACGGCTCATATGTAAAAAATAAGTCGTTAGCCAACCATTATTGCATGGTGCATTTTTTGTCAGCTTATTGGTTGATCATTCAAGAGGTTGTTTAAATTAGCTTTCATATTTAGTCAGTTGTTCTCACACCAGAGCTCGACTTTAGTTTTAATCCATGTAACAACCATAGAAAGTTTGGAGCAAGTTGACTTTTGCGGTCAATGAGCTGAACTCATCCAAAAGCGTCATCAAAGTAAATTAACCATCACAGATTTTTTAAATCTCCCTGACCAAATGAAATAACCTTTTTTCATGGTGTTTTAAACTTTTAAAGTTTGGATAATGGCCGGTCACGGAGCCTCTCGGGTTGGAATTGAAGACAACGCTGCACAATATTTGTACACTTGACAAGATTAGTTTAATAAGTACAAACAGCTCTGCAAAGTCTAAAGTAGACATTTGCAAGCCTAAATCCATTCCGTGTTCATATTTCACACCTCGCTTGCTCCTTTATTAGAACAGGTTTATGGCATTTCTCATTATTTGTAATCTAATGAACAAAAGTGCTCCGTTGCCATGGTTATCGCTTTTACCTTTGAGAATAAGAGAAGTCTCAGCTGTTGTGTGATGTAAACAGATGCTACTTTTGTACTGTCCTGATGAGGAATTATGTAAGTCATGAATCAGTTATGATGCCTTACAGAAAGAAGGTTGTGAGTTCGAGTCTTAACCTTAGCCTTTTGGTGTCGAGTTAACTCCCTCTCCCTCTGCTTGTGTGGGCTCTATTTCTTACGCTTGTAATGTATGTGGACGTATTGGCCAGGTGTCAATTAATGTTGTTTGTAAGGTTGCAAAATTCCATGTGACCATGTGAATTTACAGGAATTTATGGCAATACAAAATAATTGGTCTTCAATATAGTTGGGGGGAAATGTGTTCCAGTATAATCTTGGCTAAAAAAACTACAACACACATTTAAATTTTGAACATGTTCGAAATTTCCTTGCGACAAGAAAAAACATTAAAACATTTGGTGAATGTCTGGCGAACATTTAGCGAACTTTGTGACCTTGAATGACCCCCTGATGAACCTGGATGAGAAATCAGCATTTGCTACCTTCGCAAACATTCACCGCCTCAGTGGGATACGAGATTTAAACCCGTATCTCACTGAGCCGCAAATGTTTGCGCGCATAGTGAATGTTGTTTTTTCACCAGTCTTCCTAAAAGGTTGCAAAAGGTTGTAAACGTGGCAAAGAAATTTTGAACATGTCCAAAATATATTTGCCACAAGAAAGACTGTTTGCCACAAGTAAAAAACGTTTGGGAACATCTTTCCAACATTTTGCAACCCTTTGGAATCTTTAACAAAGATGCTCGCCAGACACCTGCAAACAGTTTTTATGGTAGCAAAAGATTTTCTTGCCAAATCAAAAATATTAACGTTCATTTGTATATGACAGATTTTCTAAAGGGACATTCAGTGATTCCTAGCGCCATCTAATGGTGAACTAATAAGTCATTCATTAAAAAAAAAAAAAACGACTGTTTATGTCAATAGTATGAAAAAAATATATGGTATCGCATAAACATGTATTTTTTTTTATATAATCATAGGTCTAGTAAACTAATTATATTACATGGTTGTAGTCTGCAGTCTCACCTAACTAGAGCTGCCATGTTTCGCCGCCATCTTCCTGCTAAAGATGCCCAAAGGACAACTTCGCGAATGTAGTTAGTCCGGGTGGTGCTTGCATCCAGTGACGGACCCAATGGGTCGACCGCATCTTACCTTCCACAGCTGGGGCCAGCAGGTGGTCGTCACTGACTTCCGTGATTCGGGCTCGTCGCTTTTCACTTTCTGCTTTCCTGTCGTAAGCTTTTACTAGCTTTTTTTTTTACTAGCTTCTCCCGCTAGCCGTTCTTGTTAGCCACTCCAGTTTATGGCTACGTCTAACTTCCGCTAGCTGCTCTTGATAGCTGTTCCGGTTAATTCCGGCTTGCTCGGTCTTTTGGCGTCGTTTCACAGCGGCTGCTAAGTCGCCGTCTTTCGCAGAGATGCTCGTTTTCTCATGCAAAATAATAATTGCTGGTAGGCTTGTGAAATGTGGTCTCTCTGAGCCACCGCAGTGTGCGTGCTCCTGCGTGCTTCAAATGTTATTCTTTGACCACTACATGGCGCCAAGGACTACAAACTGGGCATTTAAATTACACCCAATTAAGTTAATTCCCATGAATTCCCAAATAAAGTTTCCAGAAGAAAAACTTTCTGAACCACTTATTCATCACAAGGGTCGCGGGGGTGCTGGAGCCTATCGCAGCTGGCTTCGGGCAGTAGGCGAGGTACGCCCTGAACTGGTTGCCAACCAAGTTTCCAAAATTCCCCAGCTTTACTTACTGTGGAAATTTACTATAAATTGTCTGCCATTTTGTTTGTGTCTAACTGTCTTCTCCTGTTCATCTTCCCTCTTGCAGCTGGAGGAGCTTCAGTGGCCCGACGGCGATCAGGACTTGCCAATCTCGGTGTGCAGTCTACCTTGTAAGACGGGCGAGAGAAAGAAGCGTGTCAAAGGGATGCCGTGCTGCTGGCACTGCGAGCTCTGCGACGGGTACCAGTACCAGTACGACGAAACCTCCTGCCGGCTGTGCGCATACAACATGAGGCCCAACCCCAACAGGACCGCCTGTCAGCCCATTCCCATCACCAAACTGGAGTGGCACTCGCCGTGGGCGGTCATCCCCGTCTTCCTGGCCATGCTGGGCATCATCGCCACCATTTTCGTCATGGCCACCTTTGTGCGCTACAACGAGACGCCCATCGTGCGCGCCTCGGGCCGAGAGCTGAGCTACGTTCTGCTCACTGGCATCTTCCTGTGCTACATCATCACCTTCCTGATGATCGCCAAGCCGGATGTGGGCGTGTGCGCCTTCCGGAGGATTTTCCTGGGCCTGGGCATGTGCATCAGCTATGCGGCACTGCTCACCAAGACCAATCGCATCTACCGCATCTTCGAGCAAGGCAAGCAGACGGTCACGGCCCCGCGCTTCATCAGCCCCACCTCCCAGATCGCCATAACTTCCAGTCTGATATGCGTGCAGCTACTTGGGGTGTTGGTGTGGTTCGCCGTGGACCCGCCCAACACCATAATCGACTACGACGAGCAGAAAACGATTAACCCCATGCTGGCCCGCGGCGTACTCAAGTGCGACATCACAGACTTGCAGATTATCTGCTCGCTGGGCTACAGCATCCTGCTGATGGTGACGTGCACCATCTACGCCATTAAAACCCGAGACGTACCCGAAGACTTCAACGAAGCCAAGCCCATCGGCTTCACCATGTACACCACCTGCATCGTGTGGCTGGCGTTCATCCCCATTTTCTTTGGCACGGCCCAGTCTGCCGAGAAGGTGAGCGAGTCATTGACTCCCCTCTGCCTGCGTCTCCACCCTTCGCTTTGTCTCGGCGCCTCCTTCAACTCGTATATTCTCAGTCAGCCCTTCAGCCCTCCTTTTATCTTGTCTAAACACACACACACATATTTGTGAGACACAATATGATAAACAACACTGGCAGAGTACCTCACGCGCTCATTTCACGACTGTATAACTTACGGGCTCATTTGCGTTTGATTTTTCATCGCGCCGTTTTGCATGAGAACCCACACTTGTCCAAACACAGACAGAAATAAGCGCAGGAAAAAAGCCGAGGGAAGGGGTTTACGGTTAGCGAGCAGAATCCCGAAATGCCCGAGGAGCCACGCGAACGGGAGGTGCGGGCTGCTCCAGATGCTATTATCTGGGCTCTCACGCCGAGGGCTGCGTTTACACCATTATGCAGCATTCTGGGAAGGCAGACGAGCAGGTGAGGGAAGAGGAGGATGACGGACGAGTCTTGATTCGACACATTCCGTCTCTTGGCAGCTTGACGCTAGCCAAAGAAAGCATTTGACATCGGCTGCTCCCGCAGTTGATTGAGAATATGACATCCTGACCTTCTGTACGAGTGACTGCTTATCTGGCCGGCAGCCGACGGAATACAGATGCGTTCATCAGGCCCGCTCGTGAGACACGCGTGTTGCCCGCCGACATTTGTGCACAAAACAGAGCGCAGGGGAAGTTTTCCCTTGACAGAATATCGATGCTGACAGGAAAGCGTTACTTATGGCGAACCTTCGGAGAAGCGCGCCACTCGATATCCGTCCTGCGAAGCGACTGCTTGAGATGGATCAGAAAGTGATTTTCCTCATCTCAATTTGGCGCTGATTTCATAGACGAATTACACCCTCAGCAGCGATTAGGAGTTCATTATGTTACTCACAGAGGAGCGAGGCACTAATGTGTTTTCCTTTCCTCTTACGCAGTTAACTCCTCCTTTGCCTGTCAGTTCACACCACAGCGTGCCGCTTTAATGGCCTCTGTGGCTGCATGTCTACTTGCTCCCTTGCCGCAGATAGTGAGAAGTGCCTTTGCATGTCCTGGTAGCAGCCACTGCAGCAGCTGCAGCAGTAGCTGAAATGTAGTTAAGGATATCTTATTCATATTTCAACTCATGCCCTCGTTTTCGGCATGAGCAAGCATCTGCTATTGAAAAACTGTAGGTCTTGTCTTAAATTAATAAAAATGAGGTGTGGGGGGGGGGGGGGCATCCTTCATGTGTTATGGTTCTAACATGAGGTCAGGGAAATATTGCAGTGTTTTTGGTGTAGTCTCTCTTGGACATTGACACATGTAAAAAAAACAATTAAAAAACTAAATACAGTGCTGCCTTGAGATAAAAGTTTAATTTGTCCTATGACCACGCTTGTAACTCAAAGCAAACGTTTTCCAATTCAAATGAATGGAAGTGCATTAATCCGTTCCAGCCTTACCTACCAAAAAAGCAAACAAAAAATTGCTCTTGTGTATTTTAGTGAGGAAAAACAGAACTCCATTAACTTGTGTTTCATAAAAACATACACTAATAATGGAATATAATTAAACCGTTTTTGTCACACTGCATCAGTTGAACGGTGCTTTTTTCTGGTGTGCTCGCCTTGTCCAACTGGAGGCAGTATACGACACACAGATAATACTCTTCAATGAAGCATTAATTATGAACCCCACTTGCGTTCTAGGCAGTCCTGCCTCGATGCAGCAACCAATTGTGTCCTACCTAACAAAATATTTACAGAACACATAATGTAAAATAAATAACAATAATACAATTACAGCAAACCAACACATCTTTTTTCCATTCCTACATATGCTTTGTTGTTTGAAGCAGTTAGACGTCTCGGCTCTCAGTTCATCAGTACAGCACTGATATGAGTTGTTATATGCAGAGGATAAAGAATATATGATTGTGGATACTGTTGTACATGTTGTGCACCTTAAATGCTATTTAGCATTAGCATTAGGCAGTAAACTTCAGCTGGGACTGGCTGTCGAAGCAAAAAAAAATCTTATCTTGAAAAGCTTGTACATCAATTCACTTGTATCTCAAGGTAAATCTGTAGAATGATGTGCCAGAGCTGCAGTATTATCCACAGTGTTGTTTCTGTTCCGGTCAGATGTCCTTATTTCCCACACCTGCGACCCCTTTTGTCCCCTTTTTTTCTCTGCGCCTGTTTGGCTCATTTAAAACTCATGTCGAGAGAAGTGATGTGAATACAGCAACAAATGATCACAGCGCCTCCCTCCCTCCCTCCCTCCCCCATTTGTGCACCTGCTACTCAGCACATTCAGGTAATGATCCTGAGAATCACCAGCATCCCAAATCAGCTGACTCATGACTTTTGGCAGAAATAAAACTCCAGGCCGAATTGTCAGAAACTTTAGTAAACTAAAATACTGGAGACTATCCTGGTAAAATAAAGGAGAAAAAAAAGCTTACAGCTGAGTGGCTAAAGTAGCGTGTTGTAGATGTAAGATGCTGTGCTTTCAATGCGACACTTCTCTTCATCTTTGACCACAGAACACAGCCGCATTCCTCTGCAGCGTGATGATACGTCCCCACCCCCAGGCGCTGAGTCCTCCGAGTGAAACTCCCACCAGAGTCGGTCACGAAAGAAAAGGGAGAGCGAGAGAGTCGTGTCATCAAGCTACATTCTTGGAAACATGTCGAAAAACCTCTTAGGCAGGCCCATGTAACATGTTCACGCGTCCCACGTGACTCCGACGCAGTCACAGCCATGGAGTCAAATCAGGAATAGCTCGTACTATTCGTGTAGTCGGGGAAATAAAGTATTTTATTTTATAATTTTTTTACACTAGGGCACAATTGTGCTTACGTTCCAGCTAATAGTCAATTTCGTTGTTCAGTCATTTTCATGCCGCCTGTAAAAGCTTTCATGCCAAATGGAAATAGTGTCTGCCTTTTATTTAGAAATGAGGTTAACATCCCCCAAGATGACAATACTCAAGAGGATGGTGGCCCTATTTTTCATTTGGCTTTTAGATGAGGATATAGAATATGATTAGAATAGAATGCTGCTTTTAAAGCAAATGCTCGCTTATGAATTTAAAAGTAATGAATAGCCTAAAGTTAAGCTATACAGTGGAACCTCAATTTAATGGATTGATGTGGGGGAGGGGCTTGCTATTAAAGCCCGTCGTGAGTTCGCACTTTTTTCCCCATGGCCTAAAAACACCCAGTGCAGTACAAAATTATTGTAAATTAAAGATACAGTGGATCCCCGCTATTTGCGGGGCATAGGCGCCTACAAATATCAAAAATAAGCATATACTGTAATTGACGCCTCGTGTTGTAGTCAAGACCACACCAACTGAGACGAAGACATTATCGAGACTAGAGACTATTTGAGACCGGGATAATACCAAGACTGGATATATCTAAAAAAAGAAAAGAAAAAGCATGACCAGTGTGTGTGTTTTTTTATTTATTTCAAGTTTATTCTGTACAAATATAATCTCGCCCATATTCATTCAGTTTTATTGACTTTGTACTAGTTATTAGCACATTACGTGTAGCTTTCAGGTTGATTGCTGATTAAAACGATCAACTTTCTGCAACGTTCGACTTATACCTGATGTGTTCATTGTTTGTTTTTCTGTTACCATGCTTTTGACAATGCAAGCTAACTTTGGATGTAACATTGAGCGCATTTGGAAATATGTATATAAGTGTGTTCCGTTCCCATTAATTTCCGAACGTACCAGTATGTTGTAGCAAGACGACTGTTGTTTTGTTAACTCAGCTCAGTATTAATCAACTCGCTAGCCCACACAGTTAGCTAACATCAACATCAACCAGCCAATAACTGCCTTAAGAAAATAGACCACACCTAGCGGCACAAAATTGCAAACTTACGAAAAAATGCTTTGGAGGCAGATGTTTTGTTTTGTTTTGTTTTTAAACCCCCCAAATTCGTCAATAAATGCTGAAAAACCCCTGGAATGCATTTTCCTAAAAAATAATAATAATAATTTTCCCCAAGTAAAGCGGACAAATTCCGTCTTTGACTATTTTCTTGCCAAGAAATCTTGCCTGGATAGAATGTACGAGAGACAATACAAGTGTGTACACAACAAGGTTGTGGTTTTACTGTGTTGAGGGTGAATCTACGTTAAGTTTAATACAATTTGATACATCTTTTAACGTTTATATATAATAAGATGCAATTCAAAAGCTACATCAATAAAATGTATGCTTCAACAAAACTAATGCCTGAGGTACGAGCACTGTATGACGGCAGTAAACTCAACTCTGCTCACTTCACAACAAGCAGCATTTTGGTGAACAAGAAGCTTCAAGCCGTGTATTGACACTACCAGTTGAAGTTTACTGTCGAACGAAACAGACAACAAAGAGAATTATACAAACCCAATTCCCAAAAAGTTGGGACACTATACAAATTGAGAATAAAAATGTAATGCAATTATGTGGAAGTGCCCAATTTTAATATCTTATTCAGAGTAGAACATAGAGAACAGGTCAAAAGTTTAAACTGAGAAAATGTATCATTTTAAGGGAAAACTATGTTGATTTTAAATTCCATGGTGTCAACAAATCTCAAAAAAGTTGGGACAAAGCCATTTTCACCACTGTGAGGCATCCCCTCTTCTTTTTACAACAGTCTGCAAACGTCTGGGGATCGAGGAGACAAGTTTCTCAAGTTTAGAAATAGGAATGCTGTCCCATTCTTGTCCAACACGCGTCTCTCTAACTGTTCAACTGTCTTGGGCTTTCTTTGTTGCACCTTCCCCTTTATGATGTGCCAAATGTGCTCTATAAGTGAAAGAAGGCTGGCCATTTCAATACCCGGATCCTTTTCCTACGCAGCCATTATGTTGACATTGGTGCTTCACGTGGTTGAAAAATGCAAGATCTTCTCTGAAAGTGATGCCTGGATGGGAGCATATGTTGTTCTCGAATCTGAATATATCTTTCTGCATTGACGATGCCTTTCCAGATGTGGAGGCCGCCCATGCCACACGCACTCATGCAACCTTATAGGATCACAGATGCAGGCTTATAAACTGAGTGCTGATAACAACTTGGGTTGTCCTTGTCCTTTTTAGTCAGTATGATATAGCGCCCTAGTTTTCCACAAAGAACTTCGAATCGTGATTCGTCTGACCACAAGACAGGTTTCCACTTTGCCACACTCCATTTGAAATAACCTCTTTTTATACTCCAATCAAGTTGCCAATGGACCTCATTAGCGGTAAATGGTCTTGTGCAATTGACTTTTCCAGCCTCTTATTGCTACCTGTCCCAACTTTTTTTTTAGATTTGTTGGCACCATGAAATTTACAATGAACTTATTTCTCCTTAATATGATACATTTTCTCAGTTTAAATTTTTTACCTGTTATCTATGTTCTATTCTGAACAAAATAGTGAAATTTGGCACTTCCACATAATTGCATTCAGTTTTTATTCACAATTTGTATAGTGTCCCAACTTTTTTGGAATTGGGTTTGTACTTTGTGGATTTGAAACAATTACATAGCTTAGGTTCTATTTCGTCCATCTCGACCGCCAGGTGGCGGTGCTGAAACAGCACGGAAATCCCCCACCCGCATGCGTCACTCAAGAAAGAATTCATAAAAGGACATTTCCAGGGTTCCGGCCGACGCGATCCTCATGTATAAAAAGGGGATCGTAGCCAGAGCAGAGTTTATTTGACCTCGCAATGTCACTCGCGGTGTTTACCGCTGTTCTTCGTCGCCATCGTTGGTGGCCTGTGATCTTGTTGATCGGGGCAGCGGGGTTCCCTGCCCTCCTTGGCTGTGACGGCTCTGTGTTTTTTAACTTTTGAAATATATGTATGGACGTTGGAGCTCTCCTTCCATCTTTACATGATCTCGGCTCCTCATCGCTGAGTGCGGCTTCAAGTTCGTAAGTACGTCTGGCGACTGTTGATGTCTTACCTACTGTTACTTTGACTTGTTTTGAACACAACTCGCTAGTGTTAGTACGGTTATTTTGTATCCTTTCCTAGTTTGTATTGCCTCATTGGGAGGCGAGCCACCTTGATGTTGTTTGGTGGCTTTGATATTGTCTTAGGTGTTGCTGTGAGTAGTGTGAATTTGTTTTTTTCTGTTGGTGAAGAGGCCAGTTTTCCTCTTCTCTCCCACACGAAGATAGCGACCTGTTGACTTGCGCACACTGATTGTGCATCGATTGGTGGTTGCTATGAACGACGACGCTCGCTGTAAGCACTTTGCTGGCTCCTTCTTGCCTGAAAAGGGACGCTCTGACTGCTGTCTTGACTGTCACGCTGTGGCGACCCCTGCTACGACGGTCCACACTCCGGTGAACACAACTGATGCTGGCCCAGTTCTAGTGTCTATCCTCGGCTCCCGGCGGACGGCCGTGCCCTTGCAAACATGCAGTTTCTGAATCCTATTGATTTAGACCGTATGCCTAATGTAGAGTATTCTGTGGCTTAACTCATTGTCCCCCCGGAGAAAGCCCTTAGAGAGGCTGTAAGATGCCCTAGCGCTCAGTGGTGTTTGAGGACGATCACCCGAGGGGAATGTTTCACGTCAATCGGTGCTTACTTCCACGTACCTATTGCTCCTCAACACAGGAAATTTCTCCGCTTTGCCTACGGGGCCGCCCTGGCAGTTCAGAGTACTCCCATTTGGGCTGTCACTCTCTCCCAGAGTGTTCACGTGTAGTGAAAGCAGCACTTGCACCCCCGCAGTCGAGGGGCATGAAGGTGCTCCCTTACTTGGACGACTGGCTGATATGCGCACCGTCCTGGGATCAGGCAATCCGAGACACGTCTACGCATCTAAGCATGCATGTGTCACAACTTGGGCTCAAGGTCAACCTAGAGAAGTCCTCTCTTGTTCCCTCTCAGCAGACTCTGTTCATTGGGATGTCGTTGGACACCACCTCCATGACTGCTCGACCGTTCCCACAAATGGTCGACGGTGTGCTACTCCTCATCTTTCTCTGCCGTGCCAATGGAATGCTGCCTTATGTCCTTTTTTTTGCATCTGCTGGGCAAGTTAAAGTCCCTGACGGCACTTGTGCCACAGGGCCTGCTGTCACTGCGACCCTTGCAACGGTGGCTGCTCCGCTTCCGGCTCAACCCATTACTGGACCGTCGGAAGCATCTCCAAGTGTCTAGTCGGTTCGTGGGTACTCTCACACCTTGGGGTCGCCGGTCCGTTCTATCAGCGGGAGTCCCGTTGGGGGTGGTACCCACACATCACGAAGTTGTCACCACCGATGCCAGCCTGATTGGATGGGGTGCAGTTTGGCAACACAAGACGGCTCAAGGTCTGTGGTCTGCAGGGGACAGATCGCTGCACATCAATGTGTCGGAGCTGCGGGCGGTGCATCTGTCCCTCATTCATTTTCTGCCCTTCGTGGCTGGGCGCCATATCCTGGTACGATCGGACACCACCTTCACTGTGTATCACATAAATTATCAAGGCGGGACAAGATCCGGCCAGTTGCTACGGGCCTCACGGAGGCTTCTCAGATGGGCCGCCCCGCGTCTTGCCAGCCTGCCGGTCATGTTTCTCCTGGGCATTGTCAACCAGTCAGCGGATTCCCTCTCCCGCAGTCGTCCGCCTCAGGGGGATTGGCATCTCCAGGCGGAGGTGGTGAGCGCCATTTGGAGTCGCTTTGGAAAAGTGACAGTAGATCTTTTTGCCTCCGAAGAGTCCACTCACTGTCCCCTCTAGTTTTCCCTGAGGGAACAGAGCAGCCCGCTAGGCCAGGATGCTCTGGCACACCCCTGGCCAAAGGGCCTGCTATATGCCTTCTCACCTTTCCCCCTCATTCATCTGACCCTTCAGAGGGTCTTTCTGGAGGGTCACACATTGTTGCTGGTGGCCCCTCTTTGGCCAGCCCAGACTTGGTTCCCTCTCCTACACCATTTCTGCTCCTTCGAACCGTGTTTCCTGCCCAGTCGGTTGATCTACCGTCCCAACAGCGGGGTCAGATTTGGCATCTCGATCCCCGTTGCTGACTGAGTGCTCGTCTTCTGATCAGCATACGATCCTTAATGCTAGGGCTCCGTCCACTCGTTCGCTGTATGCTAACAGGTGGAAGCTGATTACGGAATGGTGTGCAAGTTACAGGAGGGATCCCGTGACGTGCCCTATTCCCACTGTTCTAGAATTCCTCCAATCAGTTTACGATAAGGGGCGTTCCCCTTCTACGATCAAGGTCTACTTGGGGGCCATTTCGGCCTGCCATATTGTAGTGGATGGCAAGTCTGTGGGTTGCCATAGCCTAATAACCTCTTTCTTTAGGGGTGCCCTTCGCTTTCATTCTGGGAACCCGACTCGAGTCCCCGTGACTCATGCGCGTGGGAAATTTGCGTGCTGTTTCTGCACCAACACCTGGCGGTCGTTCAGGACTCATAGAACCGTCGTTACATACGTAGTCATATAAGATGTGCTCTTATTGGGCCTCACTCACCAATCAGGTAAACTATTGTGGAGTGTTGTTTTGTTCCATTTGGCTGTCAAGTCACTTGAAAGTGTTTCTGGAGTAAAATATTAATTAGCGTGCGCCATTCTCTTCCTAAATGAATGTGGCCCATTGTTGTGCGAGAGTAGCCTCCAGCCTTCAAGCCAGATGTGAAAATCTCGACTCAGCTTTAATGCTGGCAAAGTGAAATTTGAGCGGATAATCACGAAGCATCCTTCTGTACAGGCAAACGCTGCCATGCAAGCGTAGAAACACGCAGCACTCTCATCACTACTCATCTGGCTTAAAAGCAAGTTTACACCCTCAAGTCACTGACGGTGGTGTCACATCTAATTAGCAGTTCAATACAAATGAAAGCAGAATGGAGCTTGAAAATAATCACGCCATCCAATCAAGTTGTTTGACAGGACTCGTGATGTGTGCATGCTGGCCAAGTTTGCCTTCATCACTCAGTCTTGAGACAAAAACATCCTGACGGGGACTATCTCGTCGAATATTGATGCTGACATCTGATCTGAAATGAACTCCCGTAAATAAAATAGCGAGCCCCTGATTTAACCTTTTTCTTGAAGTGCTTGACGTGCAACTGGGGATGTAGAGTGAGTCTCTTGCACCAGCAACCAAGTTTTGCACCTCTTCTTGCAGCTGCAGAAAATTTATTTCCAAATACACTGAGTCGGTGCCTTGCGATAGGGGTTCAATTTGTTCCGTTTCCCTGACGCTCATTTACACAATTGCCTTTGGCGTAAACTTTTAAGCACAACTGCACCTTATTTAAATACTTGCTAGACATGTTTCTGACACTATTTTTTTAAACACATTTGTAAAATAATACAATCACATTTAAACATATATTGACAGAGAGCAAGATAAACACATAACACACAAATATTGTACAGTATACTGATCTCTTGTGTTTACAGTAAACAAATCTTGTTTTTCCTAAACTAACAAACTTAATTTATAATCTGGCAATAAAACATAAAAAATCATGGCCAAAGATCTACATTATAGAGTGAACCTACGGCCGTTGCTTTCTGTAGGCGTGAAATGCAGGATGAATAATTTGGCATTCAATACTCATCAGCACAAAACAAAGCTGATCTGAAATACTTGTTATTTGTTATCATTCTTCTTCTTTCAAATTTACACAGTGGCAAATAAAAAAGCGTGCTGCCATCGAGTGGTCGACAGTTGCGCAGATAGATCATCTTCGCATCGATTTACGTAAGCAGTAGTGCATTCATGGTGATACAACTTTGAATGAGCAATGATGTAGAACGTCCTAAAAGTGTCTCTTGCTGTGGAATATTGATCAACATTTGCGAGGTGCCGCTGTTTAGGGAATTGAACGGCAAGAGGCAAGAAGCCATTGGAATGTCTGCACGTTTTAGGGTGCAGAGTTCTTTTTCTTTTTTCTTTTTTTTTTTTAATGAGAGCTCAGTATTATTCATTCGGCAACCTTCCCGAGTCAACATCTCTCTCTCTCTCTCTCATCTCTTTTTTTTTGTGTGAATATTTCAATAGCGTCCACCTGAGGGAAGGCCACTTATTGAATATAGCGCAACAGAGTTGGTTCTCAAGTATCTATAATATCTAGATTCCTTCAAAACACAATCATTTATTGATTGCCATGTCATCATGTGACATGCTTCGCAAAACATCCCGCCTCCTGCTATCTGCTCCCAAGTGTGCTTTCCCGATGTTTTCTCACATCCTGCAGCAACGTCATTTTATAACCTTGAAAAAGAGGAACAAATATTCTTTGTATTCCACATATTTATCCACAGCAAACATGAAGTCTTCAGAGTCATCCTTGAATTATTTCTTTTCTTGAACATGTTTAAAGAGCGGCCCTGAGGTAGACAAAGCTTCACACCTCCTGTTGTTTTCCTATCAGTGGTTCCAGGACCTTGTGTAACAGGTCACAACCTGCAGCCATTCCTCACGAGCAAGATATGGATTATTTCCCAAGAGATACAAATGGATTCAACACACCTCAAAGCCATCTAGTAATTGCCTTCTCGAAGATGCCGATTACAACAAATGAAGGCTCTATCTGAACTAGGGGTGTGAATTGCCTCGTACCTGGCGATTCGTATCACGATTCATAGGTCCAGATTCGATTAGATACCGATTAATCCCGATACGAATCTATGAATTGATTATTGCGATTTTTTTTTTAACTCAAATTTAGAAAATACTAATCAGTAAACTGGTACATGTACACTGTAAGATTTGTATGAAAATGTATTTATTTATCTGAAACTTCAGGCTTATAACTGAGCCACTGCATTTAACAAACAGGTTGCAGTCTGTTTCATGTTTGAACAGCCCTGAAATCAAATATTAAGGCTTAATGTTCCATTAATATAACATTCTTCCATGCTTAATGTGTGAATCCTAACCCTAATAAAATAAATAAATTGATGTTTAAAAATCGATTCGGCCGCATATTGAATCGGTTCGAGAATTGTGCTCTGTAATATCGCGATATATTGCCAAATCAATTTTTTTTTAAGACCCCTAATCTGAACACAATTATCAAAAGCATCCTCAACCCCGAGTGTCTGAACAATTCAGACCTTCACTGCCGAGCTCTCCTGAAGTTAAGTCAGAGCGCATTCTGGCTTTGGCACATCGCCTGACGGAGTTATTCATGGCGCAAGCCGGGCGAGGAAGTAGGCCAGCCCTATACAATAAAAAAGGCGCAGGTAGTTGAGAGAAAACCCAAATCCCCGGATCCATTATTGAAGGCGTTGTGTGGCCATCCTGATTGTCACATACTGAATCAAGTCCTCATCACATCCCCGCTACTCAACCATAGCCTGCTAAATTGTCTTCGCACTAAGTGTATCCCTGGTGGCTATAATTATGGGAATTACGCTCAACAGCTTTTTTTTGTCTCAAACGGCATTGTGTCATTTGTTGTAGTTGGATGTCAATGAGATTCAACGTTCAAAAGCCGACGCTCGCTTCCCGATGATGCCGTTAATAAATCATTAGGGTGGCTATAAATAGAGTTGCCGAGCAGCTGCTGAAATTGACTTCATGTATTTATTATGTTAAAGCAACAGGAATTAATTATGAATGTTTTGTGACATTTAAGGGGTGGGTGAGAGGGCGAGGAAATTGGGTCAAGCTCAAACGACGGCGGTGATTAGAGACACGAAGGGAATCGCTCGGCCCGCATTGCTACACTTTCTCCTTTGGTGTTTTCCTTGGGTGTGATGAATGTGAACGAGCGGCTAATGCTTGCCAGCCAACCGCTGCACGCTCAATAAATCAGCTGTAAAAGGGTCATTGTCGCCGCGTTGAAGGTATCACAATCTCATTAAAAAGAGCTTCTTCCGCTCGTGTTGCGCCGCACACCAAACAGGCGACTGTTGCTAAGGATACCGGCTACAACCAAACACAAGGTGGGGAATCTCTGGTGATTATATCCTACGCCATGGGCGCGCGCGCGCTGCTTTTATTGGTTGCCCTTCTATCTCATAAGGAACGCACATAAAAATGACACATTGGTAGAGCTCTGTAGAACAGCGTGCTCACAGATCATTCAGATACTCATGTGGTTACTAATGCATGGTGTGCAGGCTCCATGACTTCCCCCACAGAGAAGCAGGAAGGGATGCAGAGAGTGTGTCAATATTGGTGCCATGACGATCTCACATCTGAATTGTTGCTGTAGATCAGAAGACAAAAGCGCGGCGGCTATGTAAATGTGCCGGCGTCCTGTTCAAGAAATTACCATTAGTCATGCTGTTTACAAAAAGCGTATGCAAATAACGCCATTGCTTCATTTCCTTCCCTCGGTGATTCCGCCTCGCCGCCGCCCTGCGGATTCCGCCTGGTAGCTATAATGTGTTTATTACAGTGACATCCGCATGGCAGCGGCAGATTGAACGTCAGGACAAGTGGCGTGCCATGCTTTTAAATGCGCTAAATTAGTGCCCTGATTCCCACCTGGGGCACCGTGAGAAATCATTGAGAGCGCTGTGGGAAGGGAGCCAATTTCAAATCATAAGAAAAATAGCATGCTCCATTTGAACATAATTATAATGTAAAGAATTAAACAGTTTGATTAATCAAAAAGACTTTCACAACTACTGTAGTTTATTTTGCAAACTACAGATGTGGGTCATTTTTAGCAACAACGAAAAAAGGAGAAAATATGTGTTGTGTGATATATATTAGATGTTTCACAGATCTGATCGGCTTAATTAGATCAGGAGATATTTTTGCAGTTCATGCAAAATTGGTGATCGGTTGTAGTGTCATGATTTGCCAATCAATGAAGTCATTGATCGGATCTGCAAAATGAAAGATTACAGCAAACACAATCTGGTTCACTCTAGGGGAATTATGTGCTGCCATCGTTAATAATTCAGGGTTCCATATGGAGTCAGTATATACGCCCCCCAATATTTTTAAAGAATTCGTTTTTCACATTTACCATGTATTGAATGTTTATCTGAGTTTTGGGGAGAATTTTTCAGGTTTCATTATAATTTTCCTGTTGCATTTCAATGGGCAACAATTATACATGAATTTGGGCTATGCAGTTAATAAATAAGTTGTTTAAATAGAGTGGATAGATTCATCCATCTTCTCATTGGATTGGCGATCCGTTACCATTTTTTTTTTTTTTAATGAGTGGGGCTCCAAAATCCTGAACATGTAAACTAAGTCTAATACCGTAAAATCCTATGAATAACAGACACCCGTGTATAATATACCCCCCCCCCCAAAAAAAAAATCACCCCTAAAGGCATTTTTACACAGTTCCCCAATTTGCTACTATCCTTTATCTATTCCATCTAAACAATGTGACACATTTTCGTTTCTTATTAATCAAATGCCAACCATTTTAGAACACATACACCAAATCCACCAAATGAAAGAACAGACTCTCTCCTTTCTGTCTTTTTCCATTCTTTTATAATCAGCAGTCGAAAATACGCAGCCATTTCTCAGTGGACTCTCGAACTGTGTTGATCTCATATCTAAAATGGGCCAATGATGTAATCTGCTAGTGGTTGTGCATCAGTAAAGTTGTTTCCAAGTTTGAAATGTACAGTGGAGCAGAATCGGACATTCCCCCAAGTATACTTGTCAAAGGCAGTGAATGAGTTAAGCCCCCCTGTATAATAACACCCGCCTCCCCCACATCAATTTGTGATAAATAAATAAAAAGAGTGTTATTCATGAGATTTGGTATGGCATTTATGGACAATGTGTACACATATGAATCACTATCAAAAGGCATTAAGTGATGCTAGCTCCAGATTTAGCAGAAAGGTAATTTCCATATTTTGTCCATCTATCGTTAGATTTCCCTCGTCGCTACTGAGGGAATGCTGTCATTTATTTTCCTCCGCTAAGTAATATACGCTTGCACAAATCGGGATTTCTTTCTCCAATTCTCTTCATTTACAAGTCGGCACACAAATATATTATTATTATTATATTTTTGTCTGCCTCCCTGTACGGACTGGTAGCTGGGAGACCCCTGGTTGAAAGGATTATAATCGGGCCCGGATATAGGCATGGGCAAGGTGGGGCAATGCACCCCCAGCTGCCCTGATTGCCCCACCAAATGTAATGGCAGGCAACCCCCCCCCCCCCATAAAAAAATAAATAAAAAAGTAGACTTGTCATAGCGCTCTTTGCTCTATGCTCTTGTCCCTCATTCTAAGTAGTTACTGATCGGTAGATGCATAGAGAGGGCGTTGCCAGCCAGTTGCTTCACACTGCAGTCAACAGAGCTCAGCACTTATTTTCGATTGTCTTCCGCCGTCTGTCACATAAAATATTTGGCCACTCACTCTCTTTCTATTGACGTGTTTGTTTCTGTTTCTGTCTCTCTCACTCTTGCTTGTAATTTGAACCGAGTGACGAGTAGACTATGCACATAGATTTGTGGTTGCTAAAGCTAAAATTAGCACTAGCACTAGCAGTTTCTCTAGTTGCACAAACACTGCTGTCCCCGTCATTCCCAGCCCAACCGCGGCGGCTGATGATGTCGACGTAAGTTTGAACAATGTAGAGCCGTCACAATCCACAGCTCTGGTTTCCCCCAAGCGTAATTTTGGGAAGAGCGCATGCGCTTACCCAGGCTGGTATTGTGGGAGACCATGGCTTGAAATTCAGCAAAGCTTGATTTGTGCTTTTGTTTCCCATGTCGTAAATTTGGGGGGAACAATGACGACGTTTACATGCAGTCAATATTCGGGTCAAGGTCAGAATTCCGGTTTGTGAAACGGTAGCACATTTATATACGTGGCGGACCAGTTACTCTCGTTTACAGGGTCATTTGTGCTCGATTGGAATATCACGTTTGGACCGCGATGCGCGGACAACTTAATTACGTAAATAACGTAATTTCCGCTTTTAACTTACTACGTTAAAAAAAACATTATATTTATGTCACTCACCACGCTAAATAAAGTAGTCGGTTTCTTCCACTGATCTGTATATATTACTGGATAGCCGAGACTTTTGAAGCCGCGAGGCCACCATATTACTCCTCCCAAGAAACATTTCTCGGCATACGAGCCTATACATTTAGAGTATTGAAATTAGAGAACATTTGAGACAGTACTTACCGTAGTAGAAAATACAAGACATATGTTCGCGTAACACAAAGTGATTTGCAATGCGTTAACCAGAACAACAAAAATGTATCGGAACATTTGTCTCAAACACTCTGAGTCCGATACTGGGACCCTCCGAGTGGGATAAAGCTGACTTCAAACACAGCATAAGACCCCCATTTTGACTTGTGATGTCATTTCGTAATTGTTAATAGCCTACAGCAAGACAAATCAAATGGATCAAAGGAGAAAATAGATATAGCCTATATGGATGATATAATGATAGCATAATTAGCATGGTATTCTATGCATTTAAAGCAACACCAAGGAACTTTTTGTTTACGTTGATTATGAAAAGCGGTAATGTTATGCCTGAAGGAAGACCATATTTCCCAGGAAGACAAGCGCATGACTGTCCTTGACTGTTCTTTTATCCAGGTTAGCTTCCCTTTTTCTTTTTTGTCTCCCCACACAAAGCTTTTCAGTTGTTTTACAGCTTATGCTAGGAAAGCAGTAATCGTGCATCGACATTCAAATTGACTTCTGTCTTTGTTACGAATGGGTAGAGGGGTAAGTGACGCATGCTATAAAGCAGTAAGCACATTTGTAGTTTTTTTGTGTGGTGGTGTTCCGATCATCCTCCTCAAAGTTGCTTAGTGCCAGTAAAAAGGATACAGAACCCCTTAGGCCATGGCAAAGGTACCATTCAACTAGTTTTGAGTCGATGTTTCATCAGGAGAGCTATGAAAATATTTGATTAAGGTTGAAAAGTTCCTTAGTGCTACTTTAAGGGGTTTAAGCAGATGTTACACCTCAAACATTTCCGTTTGACCCCCTAAGATTCTGCATGCACCCCCTACTGGGGCTGTCTAAATCCGGCAACTGTGGCATTAAGTAACTGGGAGTGGCATGAAATGCACGCCTGTAGAGTGAAAAATGAGACAACTAAATGTGTTTCCATGAGATGGAAGAAGGTGTAATGAACTCGTGTATCCACCTGTTGCCATTCATACATCCTAATAACTTGAATGATTTCCTGCAAGGATATCAGCTTTCACATTTCACACGGAGTAAGTCCAGTTGTGAGTAAATGGAGATGAGATCATCATTTCAGTATTTGTGTTTGGTGTGATTTTTTCTCTCTGTAAAATGGATGCCTTGGATTGAGAAACACTCAACAACAATGTACCCTCCTCTATTGATTCTTTTAAGAACATTAATAATAGTTAAACAACTGCGTGATGCGTGTTGCGTAAGATCACAATTGCAAGGGGAGGATGTGAAAGGTGTTATGTAAGCGAGGCAGCGCGTGATGTCACGGAGGAATGCAAGCGCGCGCCTCACATCAATGGCCGTCCCCTGAATGATCTGAACACGGAGCGCGCTGAAAGCCTTTCACAGGCGACTGCGTGCGGCGCTGCAGGAAGACAAATGAACGCGCTGTCAAAAATGCAAAAGAACGTTGCCAGTCATTCAAACGCCGTCGCATTCGCACGCAGCCGATCGTCAGAGCTCAGACGCTTCACGCCGATCCGGCGAAGGCTGCAGAGGCCGAACGAGATGCCTGACATGAAGGAATGTCGAGGTTGAGGGACTTAGCGAGGGTCTATCAATCTCGTCAGGAGTGGGAGTGAGAAGGAGGCTGATGACGGCATAGGACTCTCCAGCGGTTGCCATTTATGTCCTTCAACCGCATTTGTCTCAGGTTTGCGGCCGCAGGTTCGATTGGATGATGTTCCACTGTGATGAATTGCTCTTGTCGCGCACCAAGGTTAATTTAGCTAACGAAATAACAAACTCAAATAAAAAGAAAAAGTTTTTTAATGATATAAAATGAAACATTAAAAAAAAAACGTAATACATTTAATCATTTCAAATTTCAAAGACTAAATTTGGGGGAAATTGGTAGGCTTTGTTAGCTATGCAGGGTTTCCCCCAGCGCTTTATAGGCTTGGCCGGCCGCCAGGCTAAGCATCACTAACCTTGCTCTCGCAAGATGTAGTCTCGCGGTATTTGTGAGTTCACAAACTCCCGAGAATCCATCTTGTACCGGTCCCATTGATTCCCACTGATACGAACCACTGGTGGTTTGGACCAATCACAGAGCGACATTGTATTTGGGGGGCGGGATATGCAGCGGTGACGAAAACAAGAAGCGCCGAAGCCGTGGGAAGAAACAAATCAAACATGGCGGCACCGGTGGACGAATACGCGGACGCTGCAATTAATTCTCTTCTCGCTGCATTAGTCTCTTGTATCCGCATATCAACATTGCAAAACCGACAACATAACCTCAACGCCATGATATCAGCTAGCCACAACAGCCGCATGTCGTTTACGACATTTTCATCCTTTAACGTAATTGGTCGAAAAACAAAAGTTAGGTAGACGTGCACATGATTCTGCTTTGTCCAATCAGCTTGAAGCTTGAATCAGCATGCCCCGCCTTTCTCAAATCAGCGCGGAGCAGTCCTAGACTGATATTGTGGAGAACTCCCTCGTGTGAAGCACAAATCAATCTGGCTATTGCCAGGCTAAAGCATCAACTCCCGTCGATAAATAATGAAAGCGCGACATGTCGCCAGCCAGCAAGAGCAGTGCCTTTCGCCATTGACAAATGCCAAATTTGATTCGCCGCATGTTGTTCATCGTTCACCGCGCCCCACCCGCCCGTGTGCATGGGCGGAGTTTGAAATCTTACCGTACTGTAGACGAATGCTGTTAGAAACACACACACATGCACAAAAACACCACTTATCAGGGGGGTGCTTTTAAAAATACATTAAAGATAATAATAATGATAAGAAGAAGTAGAAGAAAAAGAAGAAGAATTTGCTTTCTAATATAATTAACTAATTTGCTCCCAAAAAACGTATAAAAATGTTCTATTTTAAATATTGCCACGGTCCCAAAAAAATTGTTATAATTTTTTTTTATGTTTTCTTTTTTCTTTTTTATACTAGAGCATACAGAAAGTTTGCAGCCTCTGAACTGAAGAGAACGCTTAAAGCAATGGTAGTTATTATAAAAACGGCCAGCAGGTGGCAACAGGGTATAAGAGATCAACTAGGGCCATGTTGCAAAAAGGCTCTTTTCCCCAGTGTTTTAAACTGATTTGTGAATAATGATGAAACTTAAACTAATTGCTGCAAAACAGAAACAGGTAGAAATATAAATTTTTCCCTGATAAAAGAAGAAACTCTAATCTTTCTTTTGGTAGGTTCCAAGTTTTTATAGCAATAGAACACAATATTCTGTGGGCCTTGCAAAATCAGTCAAAATCCAGTAAAACAGGCGGGAGAGAAGGGGGTTACTTCAGTGAAAATGGCTGGGAGTGAATGAGTTAAGAGGGGTTGATGTAGGCTGATGTCTGGCTGATGCTGATATTTATGAATGAAATATGACGACATCCACCACACATATCAACATAGTGCAGAATCTGCCTACCTGTGCCTCGTTATGCCACCCACGCCACAACTTAGACCTGCTTTTAGACGGTCTAAAGCGTCTTTTTGTCACCAAATTGTCAAGTGTGCCGAAAACATTGTGGCTGTGCCGAAAGGCCCAGCGAGGCATAGCGCTGTCTGCCAAATTCGGCAACATTTTAAAATTTGACATTCCTCGGCACAGAAATGAAGTTGTGGCAGTTTTTGCGCCGAGAGCATGTGCGCCTGCCTATGAAAGTGTTGAAGTAGAAAAATGAACTGTCGTTCATAATAATTCATGCTCATTGGCCTTTATTTTATTGTAAGGCCAAACATCTCATAATAAATCTGATTTTGTTTATTGTAAGAGATGAGGTATGAGATGGGTAGAGGACCTTGGGAAAAAAAAAAAGCACATTGAATCGCAATCACAACATTGAGGAAAATTGCAATTAGATTATTTTTCTAAAAGGTTCAGCCCTAGTTGTTGGTAGTTTTCGCCGTCCCTGAACTTCATTTCGAATTTTGAATTGCACCCAATTCAGACCCATTTCCGCCACTCGTTTTCCTTAACGGAACTCCATTTTTTTTTTTTCTCCTCCTAGCTGTACATCCAGACGACGACGCTGACCATCTCCATGAACCTGAGTGCCTCGGTAGCACTGGGCATGCTTTACATGCCCAAGGTGTACATCATTATCTTCCACCCCGAGCTCAACGTGCAGAAGAGGAAACGTAGCTTCAAGGCGGTGGTGACAGCCGCCACCATGTCGTCGCGGCTGTCGCAGAAGCCCAGCGAGAGACCCAACGGCGAAGCCAAGACTGAGCTATGTGAGAACCCGGCTGCTGACCCCATGAGTGAGTAACCTTTACGTCGCGTCAAGCAGACACAAAGCTTCATACGTGAGCTCAGCGCTTGCGATAACGCTGACAGCTATATCTTCCTTCCCTTGGCAAAGCTTGTTTTGTCCAACTTCTAGGAAATGTCACAGGATCTGCATTTCTATCTGTGCTATTGAGGTTTTTAAACGGTTTCCCGTGGAGGGTAAAAGTGATATGTCATTTTGCGACTTCCCCCTGCCTTTCTTAGACTTCCTTTCTTGCGCTTGGAAATCCCATTTGGCCAATTTAATTGCTTGTGCGTCGGGGTAAGAAGTATGTCTAATGCCTATAGAACAGAGTTTCAGTTATCTCCAAGACCTTTAACCCGAGCGCGCCGGAGGAAAAGGAGGGACGGAGAGATTTGAAGACGAAGAAGTAGAATTGAGAGTTCTATCAATGGAATGGAAGCGGATAATCCGTCTTACTCGGACCGCCAGGCTCGGACTCAACACCATCAAAATGATTTGTTAGGTTTGGGTGTTCGTGTGCGGGCAAAATAAGACTGTTGGGACACATTTAATGAATTCATTTGTTAATTATTAATTTGTTAACCTTGTTAGACACCTTGGTCGATGAGTTGTACTGTAGCCGACGTTGTGGGAAATTTGCGGAAGGCACGTTTTCTGTTGCAGCGCGATTGTGCAGTAGTGCACAAAGGAAGGCTGCCTGGAGGAGTTTGCTGTGGGAAACTTGCGAGCAAACAACTTTGGGATGAACTCAAACCGAGATTGTGAGCCAGCCTCTGATCTATGCCTTTACAAATTGTAGCCTCTCGGGCACAAACAACAATTATGGTTAATTTCATATTTTTTCACAAATTGATACAGTCTCTCCCCATGTTGAGTTGAAAATAGCTTGAGAGCAAATCCATTAAGTGTCATGGACTCCGCCTCTCGTAAAACGTTTATCGCCTCAAGTCTGGATATTTTATTGACTAGGGATAGACAAATTATTGGCCGTGCCGACTATTCGTGACGATAGTTGGCATTTTGACCAATATCAGCATCGGCCTTTTTACGAATCTGAAGGCCGATAAAGCTGCTATCTCATTGAGCGCTGAATGCTTGCGAACGTAGCGAATTTAGGGTTTTCATCAGGATTTTTAAGACACTTATTACATGTCGCAAAGACATTTCTAAAATATTCAGCCAATTTTTCACTGTCTGCGAAGAAATTGAAACCTTTTATGAACACTGAAGAAAAATATAGCTAATTTGGTAGCTACATTTGCATACATTTTCGTTCAAGTATTTATTTAAATTTCCTCTTTATAAAAAATTATGCTAACACTGGGAACTGGGAAAATGAATAAAAATAAATAAATAATGTTGCCATTTTGGAAAACTATTTACAGTAGAAATTTTTAAGGAACTATTTAATTGCTTAGTTTAATTTAGCTTAACACATGCTGGTGACGTTGTTGGCAATTTGTGTTATAATAATTAAACAAAGCTGTCAATTCTTTATATGATTGAAATGAAAAGAAACTGATTTATTTTATTTTTTTACAATAATATTTTCTCTTTTACAGCAAATGAATATAGGCTTGAAATATTAGTTATCAGACTCCTTGACTATTAATAATCGGTGTCGGCTTGAAAAAAAACATATCGGTCTATCACTATTTTTTACATTAATGAGTGAAACATTACGATACATTTGGTTAGAAAACATTTTGTTAAAATGGATTGCTGTGATCCTCCAGTGCAGGAGGAACTCGTCAGGAACGTGGAACTTGGTCAGCTCATCGTAGGGCTGGCCAACAAATTGTCATTTAAACACAATTTCCATTTCAGCTTCTCATGATCATAAAAACAAGTTCAAATGCAACTTTCTTCTTCTACTGTTTTTTTTTCCGCACAATACGTGCACCACATTGCCCCTCAGAGTCCAAGGTACACAAAGCAAGAACATTATTATTTAAAAATGTATTCCATGATTGTTCTTTGCAGTTATATATTGGTAATGAATAAATACTAAGTTTCAAAATCATGCAGTAGTTGTGTTTATTAGTCATGATTTTAATATCTCGTAAAAAAAATTAATAATCATAATTATTTTTTGCGTTTTATTTTCGGGAGAGTTGTTTGCTTTCGTGAACTATTCAAATTTTCTTATCTGGTTGAGGTGACAGCTGAGTCGTACCATTCTAATCAACAGCGTATATTAGCATTTTTTTTTCCGCATATGAAATTAGCATTCAAACATGATTTGGGAGTGGTGTTGGTATGAAACATTATATGATAGCAATATAAGGTTGAATACTTGAAAGATGCAATATTTAATAACCCAAGCAGGATGGCTTTTTTTTTTTTTCTGGAAAGTAGTACTTTTTAAAATGCAAGGATTCTACCCGCCACCAACAAAATGCAAGCGGAAATAGTTATGGCTGACCAGGGAATGAAAAGTGGGTGATAGCGCCATATTTGTTTTATTTACACTTCCTATTGGTGTAATGGTCATGTTTCCAGCAAGTCGCAGTGACACACCAGATTATTATTTTTTTTGCCTTTCTAATACTGTATATTGATTAAGTGTATGGACTACTCATACTTCACACATTGTTTTATTTTATATATATATAAAGTAAATAACCTGGAAACGTCTTAGAATGTATGTGTGTGTGAAGACTTTCATCAATGTCGGGGCACGGTGCTGCCTAGCAACAAAAGTCGTGCAGTAGGCGAGAGTACTAGAGTTAGTTTGTGGCGTCTGGTGGTGCCCTATTTTTATTTATTGATCTTTTTTAACATATTTAAAAATGCCACAGCGGCACGCTGACAGAATCTTTTGTACGTTCGGTGTTTAAATCTCGGCTCGAGCCTTACTGTGTGGTTTGCGAGTTCTCCCCGTGCGTGTGTGGGTTTTCTTCCAGGACTCGAAATGACTCGTGTCAAAACTCAAATTTCACTTTGGCACAAAGTCTATACCAGAATGTAAACTCTTAACACATATTGCAAGCATTGTTTAATTTAAATCACACAAAATAGTGCTAATTTATTCATTCGAACGGTACGGACACATTGCTAACAAGAGAAAAGGCTTTAAAGCAGTACTTACTAAAAGTGAACCACTGCGGCTACGTCATCATCCCAAACTCTATTCCAAAGGTCTTAGAGCCATGATGCAATGAATAAAACAAGCTGACTAAATCACATAATAAGCGAACATTAATCTGCATGCAAACTTATCTTCGTGGCTGACCAGTTGATTCTTCTATAAAGTTATATAACTAATAATTTATGTATTTATTTATTTCCAAGCAGGCCTTCTCTAATGTATTTAACCTAACTGTTTTAACACATTTTTGTCTAAACCAACATAAGAACACGTTAAGTCTAAAGGGGACATAAAGCCACGGGACTCCCGCAGAGTCAAGAAGAAGGTAAATCATACGGTACTTGATAATTAGTCAAAATAACAGACTGGACTGACCATTTGTAACAATTTTGGCTGTTGCTATCAAATATTTTGGTATTCGGATATCCTACTGAAAATTGTATTGAATAAACAAATATTTGCATAAAATAAACAATATATTTTTTTGCTTGGTTAAAGAATAAATATAGAAGAGAAAACTCAAGGCAGAAAAATGTCTTCGAGCATGTTTTTTTTTTTTTTTTTAAGTACTTGAATAAGTGACCATATTAGGACATACAAGGTTTTGCAAACGCAACTTTACTATCAATGCCTTTTGTCTGCCATTACTTCCTCTGTTGCAGTCCTATAACTATTTTTTATTTTTTTGTCTCAAACCCGTACTGTGCTTATAGGAGCATAGTTTGGAGCTGTGTTTTTGTCCCCCTCCTCTTTCCTCATGTTTTTCTTTTTTTCTAAGAAAATTGGGGCACCACTCTTTGGCGACCCATTAGGCTTCCTTTAAAAAAATCAAATAAAAAAAAAAGTGTATTGGATGTGTTTTAACTGTAAAAATTTGGTTATTCAGTACGCATGAGTGACATGTGCAATGAGAATAAATGTAAGTCCATAATATGATGAAGTGAGGTTTTTTTTTTTTTTTACAGGCCAGGGAAACCATGTATGACTGATGCAGAAAATGAAATCCACAACTGTAACGAGGACAAACAGCATAGGAAATATCACTGTAGGTGTCCAAAAACGTACAAAAAAACAAACAAAAAAACACATACCGGTAGTCAACTGTATGTTTGTCATTGGAGGCACGCCAAATGTATCTACGATGGTGATGATTGACGGCTCATGCAAATCACACTTCACACGGGCCAAACGCCTCCTCTCCCGCAACGCTTCCAATCAGACGGAGCCATCGCGGCACCCACTGCGACACCAGCCCCTCCAAAGCCCCCAATGATGTCTATGGGATGACAGCTATTCCCTGGCACATCTCCAAGCAGCCAACAGTTGTCATACTCATCTGTCACCAGCGCAATGTGCTCGCTCGTCTGCTTTTCCTGAATGCGCATCAAGAGATATCCTATGAATTGCGCGCAAAGCCGATGGGGCGATATTTTCTCCGCAGGGGTGGGGCGGTCCAAACCTCAGCATCTGTCACAGCGCAACATCAAAAGGCCCCGAGCGGGTCATTTGGTCTTCAGGATGCCGTCCCAGAAGTGCATCATGTCATCTGCTCTGTGGGCCTTTCACCTCTACCAATGTCTTCTCGCCTCATCTCTTCATCCCGCACCCTCACCTCCCTCCTGCCCTTTTTTTTTTATTTTTCTTCAGCAGCAGTGCAAGTGACATTTATTAATGGCGAATTTATGTGCATGACCGCCCCGAAACCTGAACTGTGGCTCCGCCATCCCCGGAGAGTGTCCGTCAATGCCTGTAACCATCAGAGCGCCAAATACCTCGCTTTCAGGGCCTGTCAGCCCTGGAGGAGAGCCCTCGGAATGATTTATAGGATTATGAAGATGAGCGCTTGTGCACATTTGCGCTGCAATTGATGTGGACTAATAGCTTCACAGAAAAAGCGAGATTGGCCCGCTTTTCAAATGGTCATCCTTCAATATCCTCAAATTAATCTGCAATCGTTATGCAATGGCGCATTGACATGATTTATTTTTTTTGTCTTGTTCCGTAGCACAAATCACTCATATCTCAAATCGTCTTTGCCCATTGAAATGAATGGAAATGCCATTAAACCATTCCAGCCTGCCCAAAAATATTACGTGTAGGGTCCGGCAACCAATGTTTTTTTTTATGCAACACCATTTTTTGGCAGAAAAGAATACAAATTATTGAAAAATCGGGTGATTAATATCAATAAATATAAGATATATCATACATATATTATTCCTCACAAATAGCAGGTATCAGCAGTAAATATATTGTAAAAAAGAAAAGAAAACAAAAATGTCCTTATCGGTTCCCCAATATGCATTACGTGGCCCAATGCATTTAATTAAGGATGTTATAAGAACATTAATCCTTGCCATACTGTATGTGCGTGATTTATGTTGCACTGCATGTTTTTATTTTATTCTGTTCTTCTTCTTGTCTTTGTTTTTTAGGTTGTGTGTAAAATAGTAACTCCGGTTTTATTTTATTTTTTTTCAATATTTTGGCCTTTTCCCAAAGTTTTGGGGGAAATTATTATTAGCACTTAATAAAGAATTTTTGAGGTTTGTAAAAAAATTCATTTTTTAATTATTTTTGATTAATCTACGGGCCACTCAGACTGTGGTCAGGGGCTACATGTGGCCCATGGTTCGCCAGTTGCCTATCCCTAGTATAGATTTATGCTTAAATAATTGAACCATTGTTACTTGTGTTCAACTATTGTAAATGGTTAGAGTCACTGATCTGTATATATTACTGGACAGCCGATAGGGCAAGACTTTTTGAAGCCGCGAGGCCGCCATATTACTCCTCCCAAGAAACGTTTCTCGGCATACGATCCTATACATTTACAGTATCGAAATTGGAGAACATTTGAGACGGTACTTAGTAGAAACCGCATGATTTACGATGTTTTAAATTTGTTAAACATAAACAAGAGGACTTCAGACATTTTACAACTTGCCTTAAATACATGTATTAATTATATGCTTAACTCATTTGCTCCCCAAAACGTAGAAATACATTCTATTTTAAATGTTTAAGTGTCCCAAATACGTATTTATATGTTTTTTATGTTTTGTTTATGCTACAGCTTTGATCCAGCCTCTCAACTGCACAAAACGGTTGAAGCAATGGTAGTTATTATAAAAAGGGCCAGCAGGTGGCAGCAGAATAGAAGAGATCAACCAGGGCCATGTTGAAAACAAGCTGATTTACCCACAGTTCTAACCAGATTTGTAAATAAAAATGAAAGAATCTTTCTTTTGGTAGGTTCCATGTTTTTATAGCAATAGAACACAATATTCTGTGGGCCTTGCAAAATCAGTCAAAATCCAGTAAAACAGCCGGGAGAGAAGGGGATTGCTTCAGTGAAAATGGCTAGGAGTGAATGTTTACAGGGGGAAACGTGGATTTGTTTTCTTTATTAAAGAATTATACATATAATTCAACAAAAAGATGGCTAATCTAATATTGGGGTTTTAGGAACTGTGCGATAAAAGAAAAAGGGACCTCAAAGCCGTCCACTTCTGTACGTATAGTTTATATAATAGTCTGCTCGCGAGATGGGAGGAGTAAGATGGCCGCCCTGTGTCTTCAATGGCTTGCACGGGCGTGTATGAGCTATTGGCTATCCAGCATTATATAGAGATCAGTGGTTAGGGTGCATAAAGGTAAAAAAAAACAATCGACAAACATCAACCGTTTGGATGATTATTTTACTCTAACACTGCATCCTTATTAACATTAAGCAAAAAATAATAATAAGTAAAAAAATAAATACATCTGACAATGAGAGCGCCACTGTCACCAACTGTAATGGATCTTCAATTACACTTTTTTATAGTATAATTCATATCTGAAGGTGCAAGTAAATGAGGCAGGCAAGCACAAACGCGTAAAGCCAAACAAACATTCTTCATCATGTTCATCTCATCAATTACTCAAAAAACAAAACAGAAGTATGACATATCGGAAACATAGGCGACTATGCATCCTGTATGTATAAGAGTATAAATATTAAAGGCAGCAAATACACACAAATTGACATCCACTTGCTCTAAGAATGGCTGGCTGCCGTTCCTGAACGCTGCTTATAGTAGAACATGTGATGTTTTATTCATCATACTTGCAGCCGCAGACTACAAAATGCTGTAAAGGAATGCTGCGACTTTAATTGCATAGCCCAGGGGAGTTGGTTGCCATAGCAACATTCAAGCAGTAGAACGAGAAGCTATCTAATTAAGGCGCAATTCTTCGACCTTCTCTACTGTGCGGGGAGGATGGCCGACGTGAGCCTTGTTGACTTGATTGGCTGAGTAGACGACAACAGGAAAAATCAACTTAAATGCGGCGCAAGTCGTGACGAGTCGGCGAGACCTCAAATGGAAGCCGCGCACCTTCCATGTTTGAAACGGAGAACGCTTTGGCATCATGGGAGGCCTCGCCGCAGCGTGCACTCGGCTCGTTTCCATGGCGATCCGCACTCGCAGCACACGCCGTTTGTTCAGTGCCCACTTGTGGACTGTTTGTTTTTTTTAATCTCTGGTTTACATGTGAAAATAGAAAGCGAGGTTGCGCTGGGGCACCGCGAGCGCAAATGATGCGCGGGCCCACAAGACTTTGCTGGTGATTGCTCACAGCTGGTTGGAAGAAAGCGGCACACAGTTTGATGCCCAAGCAGAAGGCGCAGATTTGCTTGCAAATTTCAATGATGCTTTTTTGTTTTTGGGCGCCACGCTGGACGAGTGGCTTGCACATCTGCTTTTCTCCTTTGTACTCCCGATCCAGGCCCGGACTGGGCCATCTGGAGGACCGGGACGATTCCCGGTGGGCCGTCCTATAGTTAGTGCTGCGAATCAGCAGGCAGGAATGACCATTTTGTTTCAAAATCACGCAGCCAGCAGCCCACACATTATCAGCCCATAAATAAAGAGTTGACTTTCTCCTTGTCAATCAACTGTAACGCCAGTCACTCTTACAAGCCATTATATATAGCACTGCCTGCCTGACTTTGTTACTAAGGGTGTCACCGAGTTACAATAATTTAATATCAAAAGAAGCAAAACTTTAATCCACAAATAGAAACCATAAAATGTGTTCCTAGTAACACCAACAAAGCATGATGGGAAAGCCTGCTACGGTTACCCCTATAAAGCCTGAACCATGATGTATATGAGAGAAAATTCAGATTCTTTGTAAATAGAGTATTTATTGATCCTTTTGAGCAATAATCTGATTTATGACTTACTGACTTATTTTTGCGCCACACTTGAGAATTTTGTTGACCACTTAGTAAGTTAGCAACTAATTAAAGTAGATCGATAAACTTTCATATTCATTAATTGTTCACTTGCCTTTATTTTCCCTGCACACTCATAGATTTAAAAAAAAATCTGATTTTTTTTAGGGGAGATTGTGTTTTAATGGTTTGTAGAGAAAATCCTTGAGTGTTTCAGTGTTTTTGAAACATTTTTGGGTTTACAAAAAAATATATTCCCAAAGCAATTCATTTTCTGTTTTGAATTTTATTTTCAGCTGTGAAAACAAATGCAAAAATAAAACAAAAATGAGTTTCAAGTGAACGCAACTTAGAAGGGACCGTCTTGTGCGGTTCTGTCCAAACAACATTTTGTGAGATTCTCTCGATAACGGGCTGAGTCCAAACTAAAAGTCCCGTCTTAAAAAAACAACATCAAATGACAAAACACCCCAAAAAATAAATCGATAGCAAAGTACAAAGAAACACAAAGTAATTCATAGCCAAATAAGTCAAGTCAAACAGCAGAAGTCCAATGTATAGTTTTAAGTTGTTATATCATTATTCACCACCAGATGGCAGACATCACTGATTAGGAAGTGTGTACCATTTCATATTGTTTATTGTAATACAGATTAATTCATTGCCTGTGTTTGTTAAAAAAACAAACATGGCAAGGATCACAATTGTAACATTGAGGGGGGGATTGAAATGAGATTTTTCAAATGTTTAAACTCAATTTAGTTTCAACTTTTTTATTTCTCTCTCTCTCGTTTTTTTAGGTCAAGCCACCAAGAAGACGTACGTGAACTACAACAACCTCAGGATTTGATGTGCCGGAGGACGAACGCTGCTTGTCTGTCATTTGTGATTGAAAAGAAAAAGGGAAGCTCCCGAGGAAGCAGGAGAGGCTTGCCAGCGTCACGGCACGTCCTGCAGCACCCGAGCGCTCGCACAGGATGGCGGAGCGCATCTCACCTCCATCCGGACTCGATCGAGACGCGCGGTGCTGCGGGCTGCCGCGGCGGCGTCTGGCGGAGGTTTATGACCCGGGCGCACAACAAGCTGACCCCTTAAAGGGCCACGTAGGACAGCGGCTCTGCTTTCCAGATACTTTCTTTTCCAATGTCATTAAAGCCATATTCTCTTGGGGTTGCCATTATCTGATTTCTATTCTGTATTGTTTCCAAGTGATTTTCTTCTGTGCCTCTATTTGCTCCAAGTACATCAAATTACCTTGAACAGCGAGCTCTGCCACATACAGTATTTTCTTTTACACAAATTAATTTTAAAAAAAAGATTGAACCCACATGATGATTATATTTGAGTGCTGGGCATTGTACTACGTATATATTTTTTGTAAATATTTGAGAGTATTTTCATGTTTGGAGTACTAAAATAGATAAGCAGTCTGTGTTCAATGGCATTTGGATGGTAACGGGAAGCACCACAAAGTGTTGACTTTGCATGTGCCAATGTATGTCTGTTCTATTTGATGTAAGCAAAAAAAAAAGAGAAAAAAAAATCCAGAAATAAAAGATAACCATTATGAGCTTCGGCATACTCCTGCGCTTTGTTTTCTCTTACCAGAAATCATTGAAACGACAGAATATGGCTTTAATCTGTTGCTGCATTTTCCCCCTCTTGTATGTGAACGCATGTTTGTTTTTTGTAGCCTTTCCTTGTGGTACCTAGCAACTGTGTGACAAGCACTCGCAGCGACCGTGCAAGTATGTTGTGATGTCTGTCAATTGATCAACATGTAATAAATGAGTTTGTTATCTTTGATACAATCCCGGCGTCGCCGCATGTCGCTTTTCTTTCGCTTTTCTTTCGCTCGCACGTGTGAGTGACTTCCCAGTCAGCTGCTGCTCAGACTCAAGTATGAACAAGCGGCCTTAATCAGCGCGGCGGCGTTCATGTAAACTGTTGCAAAATGTCAGCGTCTCGTCCCCCCCGCGCCAAACAGGCCACGCTCGAGAGCGGCGCTGTCATGCGGAGGAGATGAGACCCGGCGAGAGGAGACCAAGTCGACTCTCGTACTCTTTGCTCTTTTCTGTCTCAGCCCGTCTTCATCTCCCACCGCTCAGACGCTTTCCAAGTTCCAGCAGCCGTGTCAGATCAGTTTGTCCCTGCCGAGTTCAACCTGCAGCAGCCAACTTACTCACTCTTGACAGTTAAAAAAATATATATATATAATATTAGAATGTCAATGTCAAGGACCAAATATACAAAAAATAAATAAAATCAACAAAAATGAAGAATTCCTACAGAAATAGGGACCTTGCTGCTTGAGCCCTAATTAAAATGGATGCTCAGGGATGTATTTTGTGACCAGTAACTCTACGCGGGGATGCGTTAAGGCCGAGATACACCAATCCGAGGTCGGCCAAATGTGGCGTAGAAAAAGGACGTAAATACACACCGCATCGACTATTACGTACCTTCAGCACATGCGCGAAAAGTAATTCCCCTCCGTACCATCTGCGGCGGTAGTCATGATTCCTAAAGGCAACCGGCAACCTCTTTACAGGGGCGGGATATAGAAACGTAAACAACTCATACCGGTGTTGACAGCGGCGCCGGGGTAAACGCGGCGGCCAGCTGGTGAAGTCCCCGAACGCATGGATGTACTCCGTTGTGGCGTATCCTGGACCCTGTCGACTCCTGGCTGTTACCGATCGTCGATTCACCTGAAAAACTTTGGCCGTGCTGCCCTCCGCGTTTTGGACACGGTGCCGACCTCCAGCTTCTAAAGGAGCTTCCTCGAGCCCGCCGGACATTCACCCGTGCTGCTCCCACAAGGACCGCGCTAATAAATGTGCGGTCATTCACAAACAAAACGTTTATTTTGAGGGAGTTTTTCCTTTCCAACAATTTGGATTTCCTCTGCCTGACGGAGTCCTGGACTGTCGCTGGTGAGTCCACCGCTATGATTGAATTACTACCACCTGGCAGTGCTTACTTGGATGCTCCGAGGACGTCGGGCCAAGGTGGAGGAGCGGCGACTATTTAAAATAAATAGATAAATAAATAAATGTAAGCGATGTCTAATTCCCACATCGATCACAGCTTTGAAGTCACCTTCTTTGAAGTCGGCCAAACTGTCACTGTGCTGTGCTGTGATTTACCGACCTCAAAAATACAATAAGGACTTTTTAAATTACTTTGCAAATCTTCTTGCCGAAATCATGCCAAAATATGATCATATCCTCTTTATGGGGGACTTTAATATTCACGCGTGCTGTCCTGAAAAACCATAAAGTTGAGTACTGTTTATCCGCGTTGTCACTTGCTCTTCTTGCACCGCGCGCTGATTCGCTGATACATGCTCTTAATATATTTAAATATTTTTTCCCCCAATATTTAAAAAAAATCTAGTTTGTAGCAATCCACAGTATGGACAAGGTGGCGCCTCCTTGTTTTTGTTATGCCTATGCAACAGTTTTTTGTATTGGCCAACAGTGTATTTGATCCCGTGGAAATGTACGCGTAATCGTGACGCGTGGCAGCACCAAGAAGCCAGTTTTTTCTTTAACTATTAATTAATAAGGTAAACCTGTGGACCTCCAGTCCAATTTTTTTGCTATCCAGCAGTGGCGTCCATGGCTGATCAGCTCCAAATTTTTTCAGGATTTCTCTCGCCCATTTACCCAATAGCGATTTTTGACAAATGATGCGGGGTATGTAAAAAAAAAATCTTATTTATGTATTTTTTAATCTTAGAAAGCACTATAAAAGTTCAGTCCATTTACAATTGACCATCAAAAAATGGCACAACCGTCAGCTGTCTCGACTGAGATGCATAATCGCAGTGATCCTTGCGTGACTTCAAAATACGTAATAATGATACGTTATATGAATTGATTCCTACAATGATTCAGAGTACAATCCAACTCGCCAAACATCAGCACTAGCCAGCTTCTTCTTTTTTTTTTTTTTTCATTTGATGCAGTTGATGAAAAAATTTGGTCCAGCAACTGCAACTATCAACTTACTGTCTTGAATCAATACCATAAGAATGAAAGACGTCGGAATGTGCCTGCTTGTGTTCAACTCAATCTCACCAAAATCGCATTAGACAAGCTGTGCCAGTTTTTAGACATGCTCTGAGCAGGCATAAATTTACACCGACTTTTTCACACCACATCTCCAAGGACACGCCAAGGCTGCACCGGGATGTCCGGTTTGACGCAGACGGCTCTGCCAAACTGGCAAATGCACAGAAATGAAGATACGCCGCTGATGTGCCGCCTATGGAAAGAGTACCAAAATTTTTTTTCACATGAATAAAAATCACCACAATAAAATAGACAGCAAAAAAAAAACGTACTTTGGAGCCCTGCTCTGTGACGTGGACTTTCCCAATTGCAGGTAAGTTTGGCACATACCCCCCACGAACGATGAATGAGCTTGACTGCATCGTAATATCTGCAACGGTAGCCAAGTGTGTCAGACAAATAAAGCCTCCTCCCCAATTAGAAGCCGGAGCGAAGGTGCCGTCTATTTTTCTTGTTGCTTGTGTTTCTATTTGTACAGCGCGTCTCCTCACTCCTGTGGGAGCAGATGGTCTTTACTTCTCTTGTCACTTTGCCTTACACGCAGCCAAGAAAAGTCCCACTTACTGTACGCCCAATTAGAACAAGTGTCTCCCACACAAAATTAATTGCCTGTGTCAGTGTCTTTGCAACTAGTCAGAGGGGGATGAGTGCAATTTAGATTTGCCGCTGAGCTCACTATCTTGCAGCATTTTGGATGTTGTTTAAAGGCAACGGAGACACCGCGTTTGAAATGCAGAGTGTGTTCTGAACGCGGCTTCTCCATGGTTGTTGTTTTTTTCTCTCTCTCTCTCGCTCTCTCTCTCTCTCTCTCTACGTAGCGACACACCATCTTTTTATTCCCGTTCCAAGCTCTCCTCCACGTAACGGCCCACCTGCTCCCGCTGCTTCCCGAGGAAATCTCTGCAGGGAGACAACAAAGATGGAAAGCTAATCATGGCGGACTAAAAGAAAGGCTCATTCCATCAGCAGCGAGTCTTACAGTAAATGGTCCAAACTTTCGGGACTGCCAGCGGAAGCTGATTACTCAGGGAAGTCATTTGAAGTCGATTTTGTACACGGCACCGTCACGGACTGAAAGCTGTCTAGACACTTATAAACTTGTCAAGTAAGATACACGATATCTGCACTCCGTGTGACCCAGTTGGGGGAGAGAAAGTCATCTGGTCAAACAGTGCTGTTTTGGTTTACATGATAGTTTCGGAGAAGGGAAGCATACATTTGAAAGTTAGTGCAAATGACACTTTATCGTTATCATTTACAGTGGCGTCTTGAGATACAAGTGGTCCGACTTGTGACCTTTTTTTTTTTGTTTTGACAAAAATAATTACACTTAGGGTTGCCAAATTGGATTTATGGGGGGGAAAAAGGGACACCTGACCAAGCTCGGACACTTGGACAGTCAAGCCTGAAATTATTCATACCCCCAGCAAATTTTGAATATGTGGACATTTTAGCATGACAAATTCCCAAAACACACAGCAAACGTGGTTAAGAAATGGTTCCTGGACAGAAATATTACCAATTTGCAGTGGCCCAGACAGTCCAGACTCGAATTCAGTTGAAAATCTGTGGAGGGAACTAAAGATCTGGTTGATGACAAGAAGAGCTCATCACGAAAGATGACTGGGCAAAAATATCAGCCGAGTCATGCAAAAAGATGATCAGCAAATAAAGGATGCGTTTTATTTGCTGTAATAGCCAATAAAGGCTTTTCCTTAGATTTTTGAGGAGAAAAGTATAAATAATGTTGGACGTGCCACTTTTTGTTCAAATATAAAAACTGAGAATTGTTCCCCCCACAGAGACAGAGAGAGACTGTAATGCAATGTATGTCCCTCATCACTAAACAAACTGAACTTAGTGTAATGTTTATTATTCTGCTAGTCACACACACACTGTAAACTACAAACAAGGCATACACTCTAAAAAACAATAAGATACAAACACGAAGTGGCAACATATATTATTCTAGAAAAACCTCTCCCACAATTACTGAAAATCCCGCTGTTCTTCTCTGCACTCTTTCGTCGTGACTCACTGACTTCCCCGGCCTCCGTGAGAGGACTGAAATTACCGTAATGACAGCAGTACCTTTTCTGTAAAACACAAAAGCTTAACAATTTTTCAGGTGCCAGAATTACGGTAATCCAAAGTGCACCTATGGAAATGTTCCGCCGGCGGCACGCTTGGTAACAAAGGGTTCCACAGTAGCGCAGGGGACATTTTTAGACTACAGAATTAAGGAAATCAAATTAGCTTTTGGTATTCTTAAATAAAACAAAACAAAAAAAATGGGACAAATTGTGTCCTGTGAGAGATTTTTATTTACCCAGGACAGCTGGTAAAAAAAAGAGAGCAATTCTGGGGAAAAACCCGGACGGCCGGCAACTCTAATTACACTTGGTAACTTAACTGTAGCGTCTGCTAGCTTAATGCTAACACATCATAGGAAACACCATTGGCTGGATAATGAATATCATTTATGTGGTGGTACTATAACGCTTAAACATATGACCAAGTGAATTACATCTTATTCATTTAAAACAAAAATGTTGCCTTAGCCCCCACTCACTTAATGCTGACATAAAATGGAAAACATGCTAACGATTAGCATTGATAGTTGTTGTTTTGCAACTGTTTAAGCAGCAGATATTTGAACCAAATAATATCACTTTTTTTTTAACAAAAAAAAACAAAGAAAGCAACATTGCTTTAAGAGCTGCCCCCACTATCTTAAAGTCAACATAATGCAGAAAACTGTAACGATTAGCATCGATAGTTGTGTGTTTTAAAACATTTTAAGCAATAGATATTATTTTAAACCTAAACAACACGTGGAAAGAAAATGTAATACCCACAGGCATATTTTCTTTATCCTCTGCAAGAAAGGACTAATACTGCAGTATATATATAGTATAAAGAAATTCTTCGTTTATTATACCGCCACCTGGTGGCCAAGGCAATTAATAAACCCTGATAGACAAAAGGATTTAGTTCTTTAGCTTCTGTCTAAATATTATTTTTTAGATTTTTATAATTTCTTTATTCAAAAGCATATTATGATGAATTTTGTTTGTACTTTTGGGGCAGCTGGAGCAAATAAAGGGCCTTTCCATTAAGGTGGGTGGATCAATCCAAATATCAATATTATCGAGACCAAGTCAGTATCGATATAGGGTCGATACCGGTACTATAATATCAATCTAGTATTTTAGTTTCCGATAACAGGTATATCACAGTAGCCAAAGACAGACTTGCTCCCGCTCTCCCTCCTCCCCTCCTGTGTTTCGATCGTGTACCATCACGTAACTTAGCATCTCATTTTTGTATGATTGTATAGATTACATGAACACATACAGTATTGTGGTTGAAAAATATTTTTTGGGGGTATGTTGTTTTTTGTTTTATATTCGTTGTTGCATGATAATGTTTAACATCTTGTTTATTTAGGTTGAAAAAGAAGTGATGAAGGCAGATTTGTTCATTATTTGTTGTATTTGTAGTTTCTGAACAGTATATGATAAAGTATTTTGTTATGGTTAGAATGTTTCTGGGGGGGGGGGGTATTTTCTATTTATCATTAAACATTGTCCTAATTTTGTCCTTGTCCTGTAAAAAACACTAAAGCACTTAAAGGTGGAAAATTGATTGTGAGTAAGCAATTCGATGATGCAGCTAAAATTATAATTATTTACCATAATAAAAAATAAAAAAAAGTATCAATATCGGTATCAGTATCAGTGATACTTGCCATGTATTCACTCGGTATCGGATCGATACCAAAATTTGGAGTATCGCACACCACCAGCGAAAAGATGATTTGAGATACAAATGTTTTGAGCGTGATTTCGAATGAATTAAACTTGCATACGGAGGTACCAGTGTAAAAAAACAAACAACAACAAATATGTACATGCAACAAAAAACAGACACGACAACATGTGTCAAATTGAAGACCAACGTTATCTGTTGACAAAAGGATTCACGCAACAACTTGGCACCGCTAACATGCATAAAGACAACGGTCTCAGGCTTTTCCTCCATCTGAGTTTTTTGCCGTCTTTGTTAGAGCTCCGCCTTTGAGCAAGGCCTGGCTTATCATGTCAGAACTCCTGATGTGCTCCTTCACAGACAATTTACTGATGCCGAGTCTTGATTAGCTCTGTTTCATGGCTCCTGGGCCCCGCACTTTCCTATCTCTCCATAACTGTCCAATTACCCATCTACAGCCAGAGTGAAACCTTATCTGCTTCCCATCAGTGACCAGCTGAAGCCTGATATGTCTCAGAGTGGATAAAGATGCTCCTTAGATTTTTTTTTTCCCCCCCGCACTGTATCTTCTGCTCTCGCTTTCACTTTCCCGTCCAGGCTAAACTGTGAACAGCGGAGCAAACCGCAAGTGTAACCACAGACCTCAGGAGGCCATCACTAACCTCGTGGATTACAAACTACCCTATAGAGATTGTTCTTCCACTTTCATGGAAGTCTCGAAATCGTGAGGATTTTTTTTTACTGACATGGAATTGAGATTTGCTTGTCAAATTTGGCCAACCAATCAGATAATTGGATCAGCTAGCTTGCCCTGTGAGTTGAATTTGAAATCAGATTGGTGAATGAGTTGCAAGACTTTTTAGAGGTACGACCCAACATCGTTCTTTTTGTTGTTGTTGCTGTGACATGCAAGCACAGGCTTGAGTTATAAGCGCTGTCTGAGGAGGTTTTTACGCCTACAGAAAGCAATGGCTGGAGGTTCGTTTTACAATGTACATCTTTGGCCATGAGTGTTGTAGTCAGATGATCATTTCAGTTAGTTCGTTTTGAAAAAGAAAACAATTTGTTGAAGTTTTTCCCCATTTTTGCCTTAACTCCAAAATGGCTAACTGCAGGAATGTAGGTGATAAAAACTCAGATGGCACATTTGAGGTGTCACAATCAGGTTGAAAACCCTAAAAGAAAAGAATATTGCTATTGATACATGTAACAAACGATTATCAGTGCATTTAGTTAGATAATAGAAATAAATTACATAAAGACATTTAACAAGTATTCATCCATTTTCCAAACCACGCATACCAAACAAATTAACCACATGGCAGAAGTAGAAGCTAAGCTAACAAGGCTAAGGTGAGGGTTAGGCTCCAGGTAATCGCATTCGCAGGCCACATTACTTCGCACTAATAGCATTTAATGCTAATTGCTAAGCGAATGGCTACTAACTAGAGTGGAATTCTACTAAAATTTGAAAATTTTAGTTAAGCATGTTAGCAATAGCATATTTAAGACAAGTAACACAAGGAAGTGTGACAGCTCTGATGAAGGCTGAAGTCAAAACTGTCAGCAAGGCAAGAGGATTTTCTCTTTATACTGTGGACAAATATTTTTTTCTGGGGGAAAAAAAAGAAACGCTAAACTCAGTGAAAAGTAGACAAGATGAATGCCATAGTGTATGTTAGCATTAGCATCATGGCCTAAGGCTACCATTCAGCTAGCATTACCTTGCTATGCTAAAAGCTACAAACATTTGAGTTAAAGCATTGCGCATTAGCATAACATGAACATGTAGACAATTAGCTCAACCGAATCTATCAGTGGTATGCCTCCAGTTCCTTCAATGAGGCTCTCCTTTTTATCACTAAAAGTTTAAGTCTTGAGGTTTGCTTATTTGGGTTTCTTGTGACCCCAGTCAAGCAACTCACACAAGCAGCTTATCTGTTTCATTTCATGTCCTGGTTTTGCCGCTTCCTCTTCCTTTTGCCTCCTCCTGATTGATCTACTTCCTGTCATATTTCAAAGTAAGAGGCTGGAGCTCATACCTATTGAGCAGGGCACAACAGCGAGAACTTGACAGCACACACACACAGGGACGGGTACACTGAATATAATGAAGTGCCGATACAAACATGCGTAGGGTGTACTTAAACTATATATGACTGTGCATTACAGTAAAATAATCATTTTAATCTCACACATTTTTGGGGATGATGGGATTCAAATATGGACCACAAATGACAGAGCTGTAAGTCAATATTGCACGTATGGAAAGCCGAGTCAAAAGGTTTCTCAGCCTCCATTGAAGGCTGCTGCTTCGTTAATTTGTTCCTTGACAAAGGCCTTATCTCAGGCCACACTTCCTTACCTGTGCGTGTGTGTGTGTGCGCGCGCGCGCATGTGTGTGTTAGTGTATTTTTAATCAGAGGAAGAGAGCAGGCATCGTTCTCATCACATTAATGTCTCCTTATTTATTTGCCTCTCCGGTTCTTTCGAGCTGTCTCCGCCTCACAACCCTTGTGTTCCTTGGGGGCTTAGTTAGGGGGTGGGGGTGGTGGTGGCGGTGGGTGTTGAGAGAACCCATTTGAAATGTGCTCATTTGACAGTCGTTAGAGATATGGATGGTGACAGTGGACAATTAGCTCAGTCACCTCCTTTAGCTTCACTCGTCTTGGGCTGGGGGATTTAGTGTGGCCTGTCGCCGTCTTAATGAGCGTCGCACCTCTCGCCAACACACGCAAACTTTTCATTCCGTCGACCCTGAGGATTTTTTCAATATTAGGTATCTGTCTTGGCCCACCTAACTCATTCACTGCACCGCATTCACTATAGACGTCAAAAATTAATTTGAACTATTTCTATTAGTTCCCCCCCCCCCCACATTTGTTTACAAGAGTATGAAAACCTAGAAAAAATGTATTGTACATTTAGAACAGATAGCAAATTTCTCAAGTTAACTAGTGAAGTCATGCGATTAATTACAATTTTACAATTTTTTATCGCATGATGCCCCTAATTTAAAAAAAAAAAAGAAGAAGAAAAGATTATTAAAAAATTAGGGGCATCAGACGACTAAATGTTTTAATTGTAATTAAAATTTAAAAAAATTAAATTAAAATCGCATGACAATAGTTAACTCACGATTAATCACAAATTTGATATCTGTTCTAAATGTACAATTTAAAAAATTCTAGGTTTTCATACTCTTGTTAACAAAAGTGGAGAAAAAAATGTGAAATTAATAGAAATAGTTCAAATGAATTATTGACATCTATAGCCGTCAATGGCAGTGAATGAGTTAATTGACTGCCGTATTATTGATATAGATGAGGGGGATGAATATTGTTCAGCGTATGTGTGAACAACTACACTAATCATTTGTTGGGCAAAATAAATGGAAGCAGGTTTGAACCCCAGCACACAATTTGTGATCTTTTATTCTCTAGCACCTATTATTTCATTTGATTGTGTTTTATGTTCAATCTTATGTACCACCATTTGTTATAGCTGTGTGTTTGTTTGTTTTTTAGTACTCTATAAATAGAACTGGGTTCAAGGCAGCCCTGCTCTTTCCTCTCACAACTGACTTGCCTTGTCAATGTGTGCACCTGCTCCAAATCAGTGATAGAGGTGGTGGCAAAAAGGATTCACCAGGGGCACTCTTGTGTGCAATGTTGGCTTTTTTTTTCTTTTTTTTTTTTTAAACCCTCAGAACAAAGTTACCTGCACACGCAGGGTACAAATGTTTTTTTAATGTGCCCAATAAGGAATAAGTTATGGTTTCTGATTTATGCAACATGTGCGTAGGTGTTTGTATATGTAGGTGATAAACACTCATGGCACGTTTCTTGTTCTTTATACTTTATTTAAATTTGAGGTGTCACAATCAGGTTGAAAACCTTAAAGGTGCATTGTGCAGTTTAAAAAGGTAATATCAAAGCTTTTTCTACATCATGCGTGCTCCACCAATGCCCGGGATGGGTACGACTGTTTTATTCTGACTGCACCTATCAGCTTTTATCTTCCCTTTATAGTAAAGTGTGCGGACCCTCTCACTCCACAGTTTCTTTGGGGAGGTCGTGTTTTTTTATTTTTTTTACCTCATTTGAAGTCATGTCTTCGTTTGTCAACTGTGGCTGTCGCTTTAAGATCTCGTACGTACTCGCACGCGCACTATGAACGAGCCTGACACCGATGTTGCAATTGCGCTTTGGGCCAGAGGTGGCAGTAGCGAGTTAAAAAGTGACAAACTGCACAAAGATCCTTTCAAAGAAAATAAAATTGCTATTGATACATTTAACAAACTTAGATTATCCGTGCATTTAGGCCAAGTATACACGTAGCCGTTTATTTTTTTTCAAACGGGAGTTATTTTTTTGCGGCTTCACACGTCCGCGGGGATTTTTTTCATTACAAACAAAAGTTTCTAAAAACTCCGGCCAAAGTGAAGAATTGCATATTTCTCCGGCTCCGCGGTCGCGTGTGTCCGTTAGTAAACGAAGTTCTACGTCGTCCTCTACACACTTCACTCAATCACATACCTCAAGTTGTTAAAAAAGAATGATTCGCTTCCCCACCGGGGAGACCATGTTTGTATATGTTTGTGTGTGTGGTGAGTGAGTGGGAAAAAAAGTTGTTAAAAAAAAGAAGTGAAACTTTTTAAGATTTTGTATTTATCCTCTTCGTTTTCCTCTATTCCCCGTTTATGATGTACTCCTTGACTGTTTACAAGTATTTTTTTTAATTAATAATAAATAAAAAAAGTCTTGTGTGCGCTAACAGTACTGATCCGCATATATACAGATCAGCGGCTGACAGTCCGTGCTTGAGTGACGTATGGTGAAGGGATGCCAAGAGATGTATTTGGTTAACTACTGCCTCCTAGAGGCTTGGCATGCATCTCATTGTAGACCCAATTTGTGGAAGTGGTGTCGCCAGAGGGAGGCGTAATCTGATTGGATAGGATTTGGGGAACTGTTGCCACCTTAAGTTCTGGAATTGTTATGAACGTACTTAAAAAATGCGGTTAGCTGTGGATGTGGAGCCAAAAGGCGAAGTTCTCGATTTACCCGTCGATCTACGTTCCTACCCTCACCTATGGTTACGAGCTGTGGGTCGTGACCGAAAGAACAAGATCCCGGATTACAAGTTTTCTCCGTAGGGTGTCCGGGCTCTCCAGTTGAGGTGGCTCGGGCATCTGGTTCGGATGCCTCCTGGACGCCTCCCTGGGGAGGTGTTCCGGGCATGTCTCACAGGCGGGAGGCCCCGGGGACGACCCAGGACACGCTGGAGAGACTATGTCTCTCGGCTGGCCTAGGAACGCCTTGGGATCCCGCCGGAGGAGTTGCTTGAAGTGGCTGGGGACAAGGAAGTTTGGGCTTCCCTCCTGAAGCTGCTGCCCCCACGGTAGTAAATGGATGGATAAAAAAATATTTTAAAAACTAAGAAATTTGACAGGTATTTATTTATCATCAATCCATCCATTTTTCTAACCGCGCATGCTCCCAAAAATTAACCAGTTGGCAGAAGTAGAAGCTAGGCTAATGCTGCATTCGAGGATGGTCGGAAGTCGGATTCATCAGAGTTGGTTTCCCCCAGTTCTGACCTGAAAGCGTTTGAGGCGAAAGTAAACAACCAAAATGGCGCATAGTGATGTCTAGTTTTTTTTATTTTGGTCCTCAAAATACATTTTGACCTCCAGAAACTTGCCTTCTTGATGTTTTGTTTCATTTATTGTATTTTATCTTATTTTCATAAGCATTCCATACAGTTCAGTAGTTCACTGTATCATTTAATGCAGGGACATACTGTCATACAGTTTCTGATATGTGCATTGTGCAGCTGCACAGGGTATAAATATATATATATATATATATATATATATATATATATATATATATATATATATATATATATATATATATAATCTTTATTTTTTCCAGGTGGAAAAAAAGGTAGCGTATCCTTTGACCTTGCTTATCTCGAGACTATCTGGCCCATTTGTTGCTGCATGAAGAATGTGACTCCACTCCAGGGTTAGCCGTTCCCAATGGAGCACCCTAAGGCAAGATTTATACGGCACCCACTTTAGGGTTTATTTATGATTTGGAAGATTATTTACAGATTAGCATACAATGTTGATTGAAGATAATCTGCTTTCTTTCTCCCGTTTTACCGCCTCGATGTTTCCTTTTTTTTCTTCTTCTTTAAGGTCTTTTGAGTTTAGGACTTTTTAACATAGATATAACATTAACTAGTCACATAAAAAAATATCGTACATTTTATAGTGCACAGTGCACACACACTGAATCTACAGTAAATGTACTCCATTGTGCTCAAATGTGCATTGATTAAACCTAACCCGTCTACAGAGTTTCCCATTATGTTAGCATTCAGCTAGGGAATAAAAAAAGTTCTTTTGGTTGTTTTCAATACACAATGTGTAATTCTCTTCTTTTTCTGTAAACTTGAATCAATAAATATCTTGAAGCCAATTTTTTATTAAATTTAGAATGCTTTTTTTTTTTTTTTTTTGCTCGCAAGCCAAAGTAAAAAAAAAAAAAACTTGTGTGAAGTACGACTCAAGTGAAATGTTCACGATTTTGTGATGCAAGCTGGAGGCCACGGCGGCCGTCCGCAGAAGGCAGAAGTCAACTGCGTTCAAGCCGAGGCACATCGGCTGTGGCTTAAACAGCGGTTGACAATTTCACACAGGCTGTTAAATTTTAAGCCCTTGATTTTAAGGAGCATCGCTGCAACAATGAATCTCCTCGTCCGCGCCGGCAGCGCTCACTTTTATTTGAAAGAGCAGCCAACGCCTTAGGAGATGCAATAGCACGATTTTCCATAGTGTCCGCACGTCTCAATTTTGTGTTACTGTGCTCAAACAGCACTGCGGATTGTGTATGCGGGTTTTAGCTGGCAGTGGAGTGTAAAGAGCTCTCCATTTGATTAAGCTCTACCCAAAGGCTGCATCAATTATGTATCTTCACAAAGGAGTTAATGGACTGTAATAACAGCTGAAGATGACCTGACTACATTTCCACATGACATGACAAGAAAAATCCCACTTCACACGTTGCCGGTGATGACAATCGCGCCTGCCTGTTAAATACAAGATATTTTATTTTCTATCTCCCGTTGTTAAGCAGTCAAAAGGTTCTCCTACGCGCTGGGCATTTGTCATGATGCACTGGTGCCTTGACATACAAGTGACCCAATTTGGGAGTTTCTAAGCCGTCGTTGGGCCGATTCTTTGCTTTGACGTACGCGCGCAGACTTGAGATAGGAGTGCTGAATTACGGTACCAGGGAATTCAACAAGATTCAGCAGAAGTTTGGCAAATGGTGAACCATTTTTCAAGCTGTTTATTGACTCTCTCACTTGAAGTTTACTCTCAAATTAAACAGAAAACAAAGTGCAAACAGAGCACACCACCACTACCTTAACTCATTCACTGCCATTAACGGCTATAGACGTCAAAAATTCATTTGAACTATTTCTATTAGTTTAACTTTTTCCCACCACTTTTGTTAACAAGAGTAAGAAAACAAATATTGTACATTTAGACCAGATATAAAATTTGTGATTAATCAGGAGTTAACTATTGAAGTAATGCGATCGCCTGATGCCCTAATTTTAATAATCTTTTCTTTTTTTGAAAAAAATATTATTTTAAAAACGAAAAGAAATGATTATTAGAAATTAGGTCGTCAGGCGATTACATTTTTTTAATTATAATTAATCACATTACTTCAATAGTTAACCCACGATTAATCAAAAAATGTATATCTGTTCTAAATGTACAACTTTTTTCTCGGTTTTCATACTCTTAAAAGTGGAAAAAATAGAAATAGTTCAAATAAATTTTTGATGTCTAAAGCCGTCAATGGCAGTGAATGAGTTCATGCTAACACATAGCACATAGACTGACGATTAGCATTGATAGTCTCAGTCAGTGTTGGGAAAGTTAATTATTTAAAATTTTCAAAAAATAAGGTCACGAGTCCAAAAATGAACTACTTCATAGTTTCCCCTCAAAATGAACTACAATGAACTGGTAGGGCTGGACAATTATAGGAAAAATAATCATCCTGAATATTTTAATAAAACAATTTTCTAATAATAGCATGACAAAAAAACAAAAACAGTTCCTACACATTGGCCTCTTAGAGATAGTGTGATGTCGTGCATGGAGTACACACTTAAAAGGATTTAGAAATTTGAGCTCTCTTAATATAACTTGTTTTTCACACGTCGTGAAAAAATTGCGCCTTTGTGTATGTGCTTCCAAAGCATTTGTGTGTAAATACTCATTATTTCGAAGGAATATCACTCCCAAAGTCGTGGTGCTAATTTCCTTTTAGCATCTGAATGGGATGCTCCATTAACTTTAGCATTAGCGCTAGCGATGTTTTATGAACAAAGCATGTTTTGCTTTTAATGTATTGTCTTCTTGTTGTGTGTAAATAAACTCCAAATGGGGTGTCATTAAACAGCTTAAAGGACGCTTAGATGGGAGAATCGCACACACTAATGCTTGCGTTTGTGACTGTTGGTGCCCGCTGGGATTACCAAATCATGGCATTTCCCGCCTAATTAACTCATTCACTGCCATTGACTGCTATAGACGTCAAAAATTCATTTGAACAATGTTTATTAGTTTAACATTTTTTCCCACTTATGTTAACAAGAGTTTGAAAATCAACATTTTTTTTTTATTGTATTAAAACAGATATAAAATTTGGGATTAATTGTGAGTTAACTAGTGAAGTCATGCGATTAATTAATAATCTTATAAAAAAGTTTAATATTTCAATTTTTATCTTTTTAAAAAAAATATTAAAAATTAGGGGCATCAGGCGATTAAAATTTTTAATTGCAATTAATCACATGACTTCAATAGTTAACTCACAATTAATCACAAATTTTACATCTATTCTAAATGTACAAAAGAAGGTTTTCATACTCTTAACAAAAATTATTATTATTTTTTTTAAATAGAAATAGTTCAAATGAATTTTTGACGTCTATAGTCGTCAATGGCAGCGAATGAGTTAAGGATCGTCTACGGTGTATTTAACCAGGTTTTCTGCTTGTAGTCTTACAAGAGAAGGCCTGACACACACACTCACACACATACAAAATAATTAAAAAAAAGAAAAAAAGGAGAGCAATGATGATGACATGATGACAATGACCTATACTGAGCTCTTAAAAAAAAAAAAGAAGGCCTGGCCCCCTTGAACAAAAATGAACTGCGTTCAAATCCGAACCGTTCGTTGGTCCCAGAATGAGCTTGCTCACAGAAACGTTCGCGGATCAAAAACACATGAGGCCCGGGCCGGCCCAGGTCGGCCATGTTGCCTCTTACGGCACATGACGGAAAGCCTGTCAAAGGATGACGCCGCACAAGGCAGCCGCCTTCACGCTTTGTTTAGAGATGAGTGTTATCTGGCTTCGACACGACGACCCGCGGCGACGACTTCTGACGGAATCACGCTGCCGCCGGATACAAGTGGAGTGCAAGCAACACACGCTGTCGGGCGGATGACGTCTCCGAGGCTTTATCCGGGAGGTGAGCTGACCTCAGTGCGGTCGTGTCTCCTCCCGGCTGTGACGCGCATGTAAACGCATCCATGTTGTGATCAGAACTTGGCAGCATGTGAGAGCGAGCGAGCGAGGGAAGCCTCCCAACATATTTGTTCTTCGCACAAGTGAAAAAGGAGGATTTAAATGAAGGCTTTGGAACGAATCCAGTTTGGGAGATAAGAGCCAAAATGCAATTAGAGCACACTTACCATCTAAATGTGGAAGCTCACTGTTTTCCCCACGTTGTCTAATTATGAGGGCGTCTTAGGAGACTCCTTTTGGGTTCTTTGCTTCCTGATGGAAATAATAAATCATCTCCGAGTTGATTAGATAGCAAATATTAATGATACCTTTATTACTTTGTATATTACTCCCATAAAAAATAAACCTATGTTTGGATAAGATGTTGATGCCTCGCAGCTGATAAACGATAATAGCAGGTTTGGATTTTGTTTACCACAGCTTGGGGCTGCTTGGTATTTGTCTGGCTGAGCTTTGACACGGTGGGTGTGCTGCTACTGCCATCTAATGGTCGTGAGACTGAAGGAAGGAAGAGGGAAGAGCAGCTCCACCAGGAGTCACCCCAAATTATTATTATTATTTTTTTTTAAATAAATACACTTGACTTTCCCACAAGAGGCCACTGTGATCACTGGGCTAGTGTTGAATATCTAATGTAGTTTTTTTTTTTTTTTCTAATGTATTCTTTAAACCATAGTGGTGCCTTGACAGGTATTTATTTTGTGTTTTTTAACCCCCTATACTACAATACTGTACCTTATAGAAACACGAGTAATACCAAAAATTGAATTAAACAGTTTGCGGATCGTGTTTTAATTAGGGATGCGCGATAATGCTATTTTCATCCGATATCAATAAACCAGTCATTTCGAAAGTGCTGACGTCGACAACCGATAAGTAAGCCGATAATTATTAGCAAAATTAACTTGAATGCAAATATACTTCTATAGTCTTTTAATAAGTCTAACATGTTAAATACATTGTGTTAAGCACCATGAAGCTGAATTTTATTGATATCTCTGCTTCCAAGACAAGCCGTAACTCATTTTATGCGGCGACGACCATTTCACCATGATGCATCTACTGTGAACACGAGGTCGCGCACATTATGACATCACAAATATGCGACACAACCATCGCCGAGGCGAAGTGTTGAGCAGTTGGGCACAACTTGAGCCACAAAAACAACAGGTGGACCAACGTGGCGTGTCTATTATTATCTGCGGATGTCTTTATTATCTGTTTGAATTGGTCGATAATTGCTGATAATTATCATTCACTGGTATTATCGTGCATCCCTAGTTTTAATGGCTAATTCTAATTCTAGTTCTTTCTGGTGTGCCTTGGCCATGTGGAGGTACTGTTTAATAGTCGTGTAGACACAAACAAGCAATAATAGTGCTACTTCTTCTACTGTACTACTACTTGGTACGATGCTGTAATGTTAGTCAATTTTCATAGAGGATATCAGTCTACATGTTGTTACACCATTTGTGTTCAAACATCTGTTGTTTAAAGAAAGTTTAAAAAAATAAATCTTTATAATAAAGTGTTCTATGCGCCCCCCACTAGTCTAAACACTGTATTCTGGAGCTGTCAAAATTAATCGATTAATCGACAAGCAATCGACTATTTTAATAATCGAGTAATCGCTTGGAGCCATTTTTTAATTTAAAATTGTCCAAATCCTCTGATCAACAGTAACTGTTCACTGATTTCTGCAGTCTTTCATGAAACAAGACTGATCATCTTCTGTGTAGACATTTGCAAACATATGTTTTTACTACAATGACCGAAGCGGTAACAAAGTACAACATCAATCCCCCTTTTTTAATCACTTTATGAATACAAAGTACGATATCAATCCCAAACACTGGTTAGTAAACAGTAATCAGGGAAAACAATGCTTTTGTAATACACGTTAATGCAAAACTAAAATGAATCCGATTAGTCGATTAATCGATAGATCGATTCTAAAAAATATTCGATAGTGACAGCACTACTGTATTCTGATTTATATTGAGTCTGAGAATTAAACCGAAAAAATGTGCCTGCTTTTAATAAATTTTAGGGCTCTTACTGAAAACGACATCACGTGTGCCAGGCGAGCTCATCTTGCAAACGGCGCACTAACCAAATTCACTGAACAGGATCGTTATCAGGCTTGCTGATGAGCTTTCAGGTGTGTTGGAGAAGGGAATCATCCAAAACCTGCAGGACTCTGGCCCTTGAGGAACAAGTTTGCAAAAAAGGCATTAAAGAATTCTAAATCCATGACTATAGATGCTAACCGTTAGCATGTCAAAAGCATTTTCCATTCATGTTAGCATTAAGCTAGCAGGCGGTTCTAAAGGCAACGTAGTTTGCTGGGTTTAACTACACGACGTGAAATTCTTACTTTTATATTTAGTTAGAGAGTGAAACACATCTGCAAGTGGCATTAAACTACATCACGCCTCTTTTGTTTTAGTTCTAATGGAATTTTCACTACTTTCACTTGCCTAACTACAAATCACGGAATACGTGTTCTCTGGTAAACATTCGCACTAACTGCATAAAAGAACAACTTTATAACCAGCCTTCATTCAGAAGCATTCAGTCATTTTAGAATATAGGTGTGTCATTTTCATATAATTGTATCAATGACACTAAAGACACTACAGACAAGGAAAATCTAATTTCTAAATAAATTAATTCATTTTCTTACGCTGCTTTGGTTTTGTATGTGTAAATGTCTCCTATGCCAAAAAAACGATTTTTTTTTATTTCCAAAAAAGCTACTCATTAACAATAAACATTCTGTTGCCATACAATCGTAAAGACACGCAAGAGTTCCCCCACACATTCACAAATGTATACATAACTCAGACACAACAGACACTCTTTTGCTGTCTGCTATTGTGTGAATGCAAAATGGCTGCCTCATCTTGGCCCTTGAGCTCACAGAGCCCTCTGGTGTATTGCAACAAGATAATGAGGCAGTGGCAAAATAAAACCAGCATCTTCAGAAAACAAGCCATAAATCATGAAACCTTATTTGGGTCACATAATGGTCAATACATTTTCACATTTAAATATTACTTTAGGGGTTGTTTTTTAAATAATTATTACTATTTTAATGATAAGTGCCAATCATTCAAATACTCACATCCACAAATGGATTTCATTTTGAAAATGAAATCAGTGGGCTATCTCTTTACTTGTATTGATCTATTGACCCATGCATGCCCATATGTGTGCATTATTGGTATATTTGTGCAGCCTTTAACTCATCATATATGAAACTCCTCGTCTGCCAATTAGCATTCATCATTCGGCACTTTGCATCCTATTGTGCTCTCATCCTAATGGGAAAGCGAGAGTCCCATTTCCCGAGCTTCGGGCATCTAATGAGGACTATTACGCCGTTGTCCGTATCGTGCGGCGCCACCCACCATCACGCAGCTTTGCCATTTGCACCGCAGAGTTGCGCACGGCATTACCGCCGCCTCCTGCACTCCACAAAATGAGTCTTTTTCTTAATCAAGCGAAAAGTTTGGGTCAATAATCCTGTGCTGAAGAAGGAATTTGTTTCCGCTGAGAGGCCGGCAAGGCTGCGTGGGCCTAATTGGGACGTGTTCTCAAAAACATGCTTGAATAGTGTAGTGCCTGTCTTGAAGTCATGTATTGGTAATGAGATGCAGCCTCCTTTCACTCAATTGTGAAACAAAACGTCTGTGGCCAGCAGCTGGTTTGCTTCTGCCGGTGCAAAAAGCAGCACGTCATGCATTTATTATCGCCTACATTAACTTTCACTTGTGATGCATTATTAACGAGTGTGGCGGTCGTCGGGCCGATGTGGGAGAGTGGCAGGGCATAAAATAGCCTTAAATCCATACCTTGATACAACCTCATTACCTGCTATCAGCCCACAGATATCGATTCGTTCAACTCCATTTGTGGACTCAGCAGCAATTAGACAGTCTTTGTCCAGAGTATAAATAGTCACTAACGATATACATTGACCAGCCACTACGCTGACCGCTTGTACGGCATAATGCTATCTGTTAAAATAGCTCCATCAAATGTTGTGAATTTAAAACTTTTGATTGACGCGGCTAACCAAGGTAGAGTGGTGCCTTGAGATACGAGTAACCCCACTTTACTGTCAAACAAACTAAATGGCTTCGACTGTCAGTCCACTATAATACTAAGGCTGAACGGCATCTATGTTGAGGTGCTATCACCCTCTAGGGCGCAACAAATTCAACATCAATAGTGCGAAAACACATGGAGACAGATTATAATAATTAGGGGTTGGGAATCTGAATGTGTCACGATTCCATTCATTCTGATTTTTGGGTCTGCGATTCGATTCAGAATCGATTTTTGATCAAGAACGATTTTTGCTTCAATCTATAGATGTGCAAGGAATCGTAATGATCTATTCCAGTCAGACTCGCTAATGCTAATTAGCGCACTTCTGGCGACACTTTTATCGCTCAAAAGAACGGCGCCACACTACAAAAAAAAAAAAACTATTATTGGAATAACTTGATCGTGACTTTTTCCTTCTACTCTCTAATGTGGCTACAACTTAACAGTGTATTAGAACACGTGGAACCACACTGCCCCTAAGTGGGAAAATCGGGTACAACATGAACAGCGTTCCTAATAAAAGGCACACACAGACAAAGGCAAGACGGTATTAAAATTTGTTTTTAAAAATTTATTCTGAATCATACTAAATAAAAATCGCGATTCTTATGAGAATCGATTTTTGGGGCACACCCCTAATAATAATACTCCAATGTGAAGAACCACTACAATTAATTAATTGATGAAAAGTGCACTGATGAGCTAAGAGGAGGTGAGACGCCTTAATGAACATCAGACATTTCTTGTATTTGTTTTGAGGGTAAAGCTGGAACAGATTAATGGAGTTTCAGTATTTGTTTAAATGGGGAACAATGATTTGAGTTTAGACTTGTGAGCGTGGTCACAGAAAGGATTAAACTCCTATTACAATTACAGATAGTGCATTTAAAACAAACACAACTTTGCCTTTAAATCTACTAGCTTAATGCTAGCAAATAATGGCAAACTCTGTAGCTAACAACTAGCATCTACGTGGTGGCGGCGGCGACCTTATGACGTGTACACAAAACGACAATGTAATAATACTCACAGGCATACTCTTTATCATCTGTGGAAAAAACGGAGGAGGCGGGACTTCCGACTTCCTGGTTTTCACACATCAGCTTTGTTTCCGTTTCCTGTTTGCGACGTGTGGGCAGCGTCCCAGTTCCTGCGCTTCTGCCTTTGTGCCCCTCGGTTGTGCGTTCCCGTCGACGGGTGCGAGTGTGTAGCGTGTCCGTCTCAGTTGTCAGAAGCATTTCAGAGAGTTAAGCCATCAGTGGCCGGAAACGAAGCTGACGTGTGAAACCCGGAAGTCCGTGGCATCTACCCCATATTACCGTAGTTTACCGAGTTGCTTAGTGCGTACAGTTGTTGAAACACTTTGATTGTCTGCATGTATTATACTGCCCTCCGGTGGCCGTGTCATGCACACCACGAGGCACGATGAGTTCGTCATAATGCGCAAACAGCTTAATTCGTTTCACTGATTGTTTTTTCATCAATAAAAATTAAATAAATAAAAAACGTATTTTCCTTATGAAAAAACAAGCAAAAAAGTGTGTGTTCTTGTTTTCAGCAAGACTGGAAAGATTAATGGCATGTCCACTTGTTCATCTGTTCTGAGTTATGAACATAGTCATGAAATAAATTGAATTCATCTCTCAAGAGACCACTGCATTAGTTTACGTTTTGATTACTGCACTTGGAGAGTTTACAGTGCTGCGGACTGTGGAGTGGATACTGTACTATTATTATAATATTTTAACTGGTGTATATAATTGAGGTAACCAAATAGACGAATCTCTAAACTGCAAACTAAAACCACAATCATTGGGTCGTGTCAGTCAAAAGTGAGCGTTGTCTGCAGCCTCCTGCTTTCTGGGTCAGGTTGAAAATCAATTTAGGGAATGGTCCGTTTGAAAGAGTTTCTTTAATAGTATCGTATTATCAATCCACACTGGCACGTACTGACAGTTTATAGCAAGCTCTTCCAATCCATTGCTTAAAACACTACAACATAGATGCTAATCAATTTTAGCATTTGGCTAAAAAGACAGTTTGGTTGAACCCGTTTCAAATACAGAAGGTGTAGTCTCTTCATTTTATGTTTAGTTTTAGAGAAATTATATTTAAGACCAACTTCAGTGTTCACAATGTGCCATGTTGCTCAAAGTTTGAATTAAGTAGCAAAATCCACCCCGCTGTTATCCATCTCAGGGGCGGCCATTTTGCCACTTACTCACTAATAATGAGATCACAGTTGCTCAGGGCTCGGCTTGCAAACGTCACATGACCAAACCCATAGAACGGGTGAGCCGTGACATTCACAATCTAACCCATTAGCAACTGTGATGTAACTTTCAGTCGACAGCTAGGGGCAAAATGGCCGCTCTCTGAATTGGATTTTTTTTTTTTTAAGGGTATATTTTGTTGCTTTATTCATTTCCCTAAACACACTATTAATGGGAATGCCGTGTTTAGACGTGTGGGGCTACATAGAACATATTATAAATATTTTTTTTGACTTGCATAGAACATAGTGTAAATATTTTTTGGGACTTTGAGTCAATCCGTAAATTATTTATTTTTTTAATGTTAATTTCCTTTTGAGATTTCAGACGATTTACAATCATAAAATCCTAACCTATCAATGTGTCAAGTCATTTTCGGACATTTAAAATAGTGATTGAAAGACATTTTAATGCCAAATAAGGCTTTGTTTTAAGGTTTAGGGATTAAACGCCTTTTAAGACTTTTAAGAACCCGCAGGAACCTGCACTTATATAAGTAAAGCGTGTTGAGTTCACTGCCACCATACAGCATTTCTTTCAAATTTGTGCTGCACAAAAAAAAAAAAAAAAGTCAAAGCGGCAGCTCATTTTTCAAAAAAAATAATTTAGATCACTCGTATCTCAAGGCAACACTGTACAGTGGAACCCCATATACTCGCGGATTGACATGCACAGATTTACAGATAAAAAAAAAAACTATTTTATTCAGTTTTTTATGTAAACCATTTATTGGCCATATGTCCCTGCTTATTCAAGAATGTTTGAGATTCAAAAAAATTAACCCATTTGAAATGGTCGCGAATTTTCGCTATACATAGTATTCACATGACGTCACCGACCCCCCACTTATCGACCCAGGACGCCTTTGGTGGGGCAAACAGCCAGCGAGACAACGCAAGCAAATGCTGAGGAGCGCTCGTGTTGCTTACTACAAGTTATTTTGATTCATTCATTTTGTTCATTCATTCCGGATTTTCACAAACTGCTTCACAATGGTGCACACGTGTGACGTTCACGGGTGCAAAATTGGGCGAACAAAGATGTGAAATGAAACTTCTAGATAGTATTCACTTGCCGTCATTTGGCCCACATTGTGTGCCGGTGTACACCGGTCCATGAAATGTCGAATGGGAACGACAAAGTGCCCGCAATTACAAAGATACATCAAAAGGATTTCCAACCGACAAAGTCTACCAAAGTGTGTTCTGACCATTTTGATTAAGGTAAGTGTCATTGTAAGAAAGTAAAAATGCTTTTACCATAATGCGTTCGTGATACGTGAGCCGCTAGCCGTGGCTAGCTCTGGCTAAAAATTGATTCGTGGTCAAGATGTTCGATTTCTCTTTAAGGTCTCTTATTTTCCTTTCCCAGCAGCCCAAAAGTTGAAAATGTTGTTAAAGTGTACGAAAAAAAGTGATGAATCAACAATGTTGTTTTTGTTGTAACATGCTTCGGGGAACGAGCTGACTTGGCTTAAAAATAACCCGAGATTCTTCACCTCGAATTCACAAATGATAAATGCACATAGCAACCAAAAAAAGCCGAAAGTACGGAAGACGCAAGAATGTCCGTGTTTTGAGAGCCAAGCCATCCTACCTTAGAGCATACATTGCCACGTCGTCCGGTCCGGGCAGTATCGGCAAATATTTGTAATCCAATCGATTCCACTAACCAAACGTTTCAACGTTGCAAAGAATGTTGAGCTCAATCTTCCGCATACGTCTTGCTTACGTTAGAGGAAGCTGGGGGTGACATTCATCAACAACAAAAACATGTATGTAAAACACAATTATGCGTCAAAGAAAAGATCATATTACAAATATGTAAATATTTAATAGTATGTGTATTGAGACACTTTCTGCCAGTTAATTGCAGGCTGCTACGTCTCAATCAATGCCGTTAACACCAATTTAACTCGCACTGAGCTAATTAGAGGCCCTGTTGTGCACCAAGGGGTGAAAGGTCAATCATTTTGTCTATTTGCATCTATTATCACTTGAGTCCAGAGTCAACATTGCTTGTAAATGAGCCCCTAGCCCACAGCTTGCTTGGCGTTCAATTTAGACGTGATTAGAGATCATTCAATACGAAACCCAACCCACCTCATAATTACCAATTAGCCGGTGTAATATGTGAAAAAAAAGTCAGGCGGATGAGAGCAGAAACGATCACGTAATTACTCTAGCAACAGAGGGGGGGGGGGGGGGGGAATAGCAAATTCAAGTTGATTGGTGGACATAGCAAGGGGGTTGTGGGTAATTTAACAAGAGCCGTAATAAGCAGTCTGGAACGCACCTATGAGTCATTAGCGTTAAGACGTCTGCAGAAAAAGGGCTAAAGTGTAAAGTTTGCAAAGCAGATAAGATTGCAAGGAGTGTCGTCTTTTAGCATAATGATGCTAAATGTGTCAAATCTTTTTACAATACAGAAGAAAAAACACATCCCCAAAGAGTGACAGTAGTCAATTTTGAGGCTTTACAAATTGTATTACATTTTATTAATATACCTTCATAAAACAAGTTTAAGACTGTATCAAAAACTCAGTAAAAACATTAGATTTTTTTTACATTTTTCTAATGGTGCTATCAGGTATGAAATGTACATAATTCACATGTGATTTGTTGCGATCATATTCAGATGATACTATTCCTTGGTGATGGGCAGGTAAACGTTTTTGCACACTATAAAGGTCATTATCATGATAGTGATCATAAGTCTAAGCATACAATTAAAAAATAAAATCATTTCCCACTGTGGCCCTTCTGTTCCCAACTAGGTTGACTGCTAAAACACGAACATGATGGAGGTCTTTAATTTCACAGGCACACAATTATTTACATCCTCACGAGCGACACCAAGAGGCAACGCAGAGCACTGCGGCGCTCTCCCCTCCTCATTTCTACTGAATGACACACAAGTCTAGTTGTGACATTTCACACCGTCAGCCCAACTGTGACTTGGGTTGGCGTCTGACAAGCAACACTCGCATATTACGTTTCAACTTTTCTACTTCCAAAACGGATTTGGCGAGACTCGAAAGCAAAAACTGGAAGTTATGAATTCTCAAAAAGAAAAAAGAAAGAAAGAAAAAAAGTGGTGTAAAAGATTTGTGGCGTTTGGTTGTAATGAAAATTCTTGTACGGGAGTGTAACGTGCTCAAAATGTTCCCCTGCGGTAAAGCAGCATTCCACCAGCCACCTCCATTGTTGACCTAGCAACCTCCCGATACAGTCACCATAGCAACAACACAAAACATCTCAGACGGCAAGTTAAGTGGCACGAAAATAAAAAACAATCTTATTTGTATTGTAACTAAAATATAAATGTAATTAGAAATGCAATTTGTTTCTTATTTAACTTTTGAACAAGCTAGTACTGTCAAGAAGAAGCAAAGCATGAATGACATTATTGATTTGTTTGTTGTTTTTCTAATCAGGTGTGCGTATGCTTTCAGTTTGGCTTACTGTGTTGAATTCCCCTCAAAAAAATCTTCACAAAGCAAACTGAGGACAGATTCGAGTGATGCAGCTCTCATACAGCACGCTGAGCAAGAGCCGCAAGTCAACTTCGAGGCTCAATGAGCTTTAGTCTCTCCTGCTCTAATATTTTCTATACAATAGAAATAGTACATCATTGAGATAAAATGGACTCTTCTTCTCAGCAAAACAGACAAAGCATTTGGAAATAGTTAAAAGCAGATCTGAAGACCAAAAAGAGAGTGCGATGGAGTTATGGAATTACAAAGTGTTCTCCATCTATTTTGTTTGCTCCAGTCGGAGAACGCTGAAGAAAATGATCTGATCCGTGATGGTCCAAATGTTGGCATTGAAATCCGTGTTAAGTTACGCCTGCTCTAGTTTTCAACAAGCATCCCTACGGTGCACCTGAATTCCAAAGGTGGAGCTCCGCTGAGCGTTAGGGGGGCACGTAAGGGGGCGGTGACCTGTAGGAGGTCATGTTCTTGGGGCGCGAGCCTTTGCCTTCGATGGGGACGGTGAAAGGCGGCGGGGGCTGGTAAGGAGGCGCGTTGGGATCGTCGTCTTGATACACCGAATACTCTTCTAACAAATCCTGGTTGAGCAGGGTGCTGTGGGGGCCGGCCATGTTGGGGTACTCCGGCGGAGGGAGCGGCGGCTTTTCCTCCTGGAGGATGAGCGGGATGCTGGAAGACGGCGGCGACTTGGAATCGTCCAGCTCGTCGGCAAAGATGATGGGGACTCCTTTTTTGATGAAGGTGGCCTGCTCCTCCATGCTCATCTTCCCTCTGCGCTTCTTCCGGTAGCACACCATGGCGATGATGCCGGCGATTAGGAGGAGGGCCGCGACCACCACCGCGGGAATGACCGTGTGCAGGTAGACGTCGTCGCTGCTTCTACGGCCCGTCCCCGGCGATGGTGTGGCGATGGGGACATCGGGGACCGGCGGAACCTCTCCCGGTGGAATGAAGGTGAAGCTCTGACATTTATTTGCGCCGCGGACAGAGATGTTAATGGGTTTAAATTCCGGCTCCATGGCTTTGATGAAGGCTGGTTTGGGGGCACCTTGCGGATCGGCAACCCTGTTGCTGAGAGCCGTGATCTGCTCCTTGGGACAAGAAGTCTGCGGCAGACTGTTGTTGATCCATTCCACCACAATGGAGCCCTTGGTGATGCTTTGTAGGGTCACTGTGCTGCTATTGCGATCACCAAGAGCATACGCTAACTTTTTTGTCAGAAGGATCTTCTTATGGATGTCAGTGCTGAGGGTTTTAGGGTCGCCATGAAAACGGGCAGCGAAAACCACCGGCGACTTATCGTTGGATGACCAGTGGTTGACTTGAACCTCAAACGCATCCATGACACTCCTCCCGCCTTTATCAGTCGCCAACATGAAGTACTCGTGTTTGCCCTTGTGCTGTTCCTCAGGAAGTCCATACAGAAGCTGGATGGTGCTGTTGAACTGAATCCAGGACGTGTCACTGACTGCCTCTTTGGGGGGATGCTTCAAAGTCAAACGCAGCTTGTCGGTCGTGCCGTCTTCCTTGTCGAAGAAGGTATCAGGAGCGATCTTCAGCTCAAAGTACGTGCCAACCCAAGCGTTGACCTGGTCAATCGGGTTGCGGATCTCCGGCATACTATTGAGGTCTGGCGCCAAGGAGAGCGGGGTGGTGCGTTTCGGTGGTTTTGGTGTGGTGGATTTGGGTTCCCTGGGAGCCGGGGTGGACGTTTTGGGCTTCTTGGGCTTTCTTGTGCTGGAAGGTTTGGGCTTTTTGGTGGTGCTTGGCGGCGTTGGTAAAGCGGTGGCTTCCACAAACGTAGGTCTGGTCATGGTAGGTTGGATGGGCATGGTGCTCGTCGATCCCAATGCCCTGGTGGGTTGGGGGGGACCGAGGGCAGGCGTGTGGGCTATTTGATCTCGGACCCTCATGGTGGGCTTGACGGGAAGCGGTAAAGGACCGCGGACAGGTGTCGCAGAGTTGTCCGTGGCGGGGGCGATGGAGGGGGAAGTCGGGCTGGGGACAACACGGATGGGGGGTTCTGGGTACGAGGTGGGAGGGAGCAGGGAGGGCACCGGCGTGGGGGTGTTGTACAACTGTCGTTTGACACGTTTCACCGCATGAGGCTTTTTATTGGCAATGTGCCAGCCGACCACAGGGTAGGCCAACCTGGCTGACATGGTGCCGTCCTTTGCGAAGGACTGGACAACGCTGATGTCGGGGATGTTGCCCGGGTCGAGCGCACATCCGAGTTTCCATGACAGCAGAACGCCGTTCTCCACCACTTTTTTGGCATTCCCCGGTCCCGCCATGAAAGCAGACATGTCAAATAAGCGGTTGTTGACAACAGGGACGACTCGCATGTGCTCAACGGGGACGTGCGAGAATCTCCTCATAATAGTCAGTAAAGTGACCCTCTGCTCAGCAAGCATCTTTGTCAAGTCCGCGTCGAGTATGACAGTGAGGACGGTGACGGGCTCCTCGGGGCCACAAGTGAAAGGCTGCAGGCCACTCGGATCAGACTGCAGCGCGAGCAGGGACGGTTCCGTGTCTGCTCGTTCCTCGGGGTAAACTTCAATGGAGAAGACTGTGCCGGGAAACTCCCGGCTGCCGGTCTTCTCGCGTGCGTCCGGTCCAGACACGGAGATATGGTACACACCTTTATCTTGCTCCAGGGCCAGGCCTTTCAGAATGCAGCTCTCTTTGTCCCAATAGAGCCACTGCGGTAATGCTGCCTGTCCCATCTCAGTAAGCTAAAAAAAACACAAACATGCACAAGTCAGTGCAATTACTCAACCGATAATTGCGCAAATGACTGTTTTTACATAAGGAAAAACAAACATACTTGAGTCTCTTAATAACTATGTTTTTACAACCAATGTATTGATCAAATGCTGCAGAAGCCTCAAGCCATTTCGCTGTGACAGAGATTACTCTTCATTTTAGGTTATTATTGTACATTTTGTGGCCTGGAACAAATCAACACGTTAAACATATCACATACCTTTGGACAAAGGGGAAGTCAACCCAAAACATGTATTTACAATAATATGTTCTATGCATCTTCACTAGTCTAAACAGCATTCTGTTTAATATTGCATTTGTGGAATATGAACTACGCAGCAAAATACACCCATTTAATCAATCTCAGGGTCGGCCATTTTGCCACTTGCTGTTGACTGAAAAATGCTGTTGACTGAAAAATGACACCACAGTTGCTCAGGACACCGTTAACTACCAATCACAGCTCAGCTTGCAAATGTCACATGACCAAACTCCATGATTGGTCATCACCTGAGCCTTGTAAAACTGTGACGTCATTTTCAGTCGACAGCAAGTGACAAAATGGCCTCCCCCGTGATAGGGAGAGGGGGGTTTGGCTCATTAAGGCTTAAAGCGCCTGGCAAAACTGCCTGGAAAACCTATGGGTAGTCACCCCCAAAAACCTGAAGTTCTCCTGGAAATTCAACAATATTAAAAATAATTGATATCTCAGCTCCTGAAGCAGATTCCAAAAACATTTCAGATCTTACACCTGTGGCGTTCACACAAACATAAGTTTATTATTATAAACCTTGATTATTATTTTTTTTTATCAACAAACAAATGTCGCATCTGCAGGTGCATGTACCTTACAATGGAGCACAGTTGTAATAACCTCGGGCGTCAATTTTCAACATCCTCATTTTCTACAAACATATTCATCAACAGTAGGTCACTGTCAACTCGTTACACTGATTTGAATTCCTCCCGCGCCGTCGTCAATCTCCCGCGATTCCGCATCAACCATAAATTCTCGATTAAAACTCCAGGATATGCTACGAGGCCCACGTCACCCTCTCGTGTATATTCTGATGCATTTAATCGGCTAAGGGACCAAGAATTGGTCAAAACAAAACAAAATGACATATCCACTGTCCCGGCTTTAAAGGGAAAAAGAGCGCAGGAGCGCTCCCGGCTTTAACGGTAGAAGCGCGGTTACGCGCTCCCAGCCTTCATGGGTTCATTCATGTTCCACAAACGCAATATAAAAAAGCTGTGTTTAGTGGGGCCAAAACATTTTTAGGTTGACTTCCTCTTTAAAAGGGGAACTCTCGTAGGGCTGGTAAAAAAAAAGTCCACTAACTCAAATAATTTCAAAACCATATTTGGAATGGTCAGAAGCAATGTTTGGCCCTATCCGTGTTTCCACACGGATATGTGTTGCTGACTGACGCTGCAGGCGACATGATGCTAATGCACTGGGTTTGGGGTCGCTTTAACAAAAACGCTAAAGTTTTGTGTCATGGCTGCAAAGTGGGGCTGTGGATTTTTGGAGACAGGGGTAACGGAAATGTACATGCAGGGGTTTCCCCCCAGAGTTTAGAAAGCCCGGCGGCCCGCCATGAAGCACAAAAAGTTGGAAATGTTGAAGTGGTAAAGCCGCAGATTTGTTTGCATTACTATAATCTGTGCTTTAGTTTTCTTATTGATTCAGAGTATAGTTCAAACTTGTGTTTTGTTATGTTGCTGTGGGTAATGCTTAGACGACACATCAAAGTTTACAACCTGGAATTGTACATAATTAAACCAAATTAAATGCTTAATTTACCTTTATTCAAATGTATGATAAGTCCGATATAGTTTATTGTAATACAGATTTATTAATTGCTTGTGTGCCTTTTACTGCAAATGAATCGATTATCGTCTCCTTGACTCCCCAACAATTGTCATCGACCCTGAACATAACATGTCTATCGCAAAATATTTGGCCATACTGCCCAGCTCGAAATAAGACTGAATTCCTACTCTGTGCACTTACGTGGAGATTACAGCCGGCGTTGTCCGGTACCAGTGGAATCTTCAGCTGGAACACCTGGCCCACAATGGCAGACGAGTCTGGGATGCCAGTCTGCACACCCCCGTCGCTCACAGAGGACTCTGGTGTAGCCGCCGCCGCAGCAGTAGCAGCAGCAGACTGGATCTCGGAGAGCACGGTCGACTGCATGGAAGCCTCCAGCTCAATGGCGAACACCTCCACCTGCGCATCCTGCTGTTCCGATGCAGCTCCCACGGCCGTGGCTATCAGAAGCCCTATTAGCAGCGAGATAGTCCGACACATCCCGGCTGCCCCGTCGCCCGCTTTATAGTGCATAGCAGGAGGCCCTTGAGCTGCCTAACAGATGTCTATGAACGACTTAAGAGGCCACATGCACTGAAGTCAGTCCGATGATACGCTGTGGGTCAGATTCCCTCGTTGTTGGCTGTGCTCACTGATTGTGTTTTTCCTTTCGTTGTCCGCTGGGATCCATCAAGAGGGGTCTTTGGCAGCTGGTTAGGCAGCCATGCCAGGCAGCTAACAAGAGAAGACAAACAAATATGACTTTGGGGTGGAAAAATATATAAATCCTTAACCAGGAAATCCTGGCTGCAAACATACAAGCATGACTAAATCATAAAAATATGCTAAGATAGGTCACATTTGAACACATTTGTCGGAATTGATAACGGTACTCCACAGCACCAATTTTTGGTACATTTGTACTAATAAATGCTCATTTTAAAAATATGAAAATTAAGGAAAAAAATCAATTTAAAATGTATTTATAATATATAAACTTGTGTAAATACATGAGTCTAAAATTACTTGGTAAAAATATGAATTTCAAATAAATAAAATATCACAAACATCACAAAATGTTTCTTGTGAGTTGTCAGTTCTATAAATGAAACTGTCACTACATTGTTGTAGAAAAGCAACATAGTGCCAAGAAATCACACAACAAAACTGGGGGGGGGGACAGGGAAAAAAATTGAAACTATCAAAGAAGGGATTTTCAAAAAGTTGCTTTTTATGAGACAGCTATAAATTAATCAGGGATTATTAAGTGATTACATTTCAGTATTATATGACAATATTATACAATTTGTTACTTCAGGATTAATAAATTCCCGCAATGAATTGCTTGAACAAGATATAAAGCCCAGGGAAAATAAATACTTTTAGTCTACTCGTTTTTTCTTCTTCTGCATATTAGTGGTTGTGATGTCAAATGTTGTGGGGGGGGAAGTATTACTGTACATGTAAATGAACTAACTACACAGAAGAAAAATAATAAATAATTTTTTTTAATCCCCCAAAAATTATATCATCAATTTCGCATTGTCATAGTGTCAAAATACATATTATGATTATTTACGTTCAAGCTAATTTAAGTTCATTCTTGAAGAGAGAATTTATTTTATTTTATTATAAATCCTAATTCATGTAGGCATATTAGCTCACATAATCCAATCCAATCAGATCTGCCAACAACCCCACAATGTACAATAACAGCTGTTGAGGTGTTGCATTTGTTGTAGATGAAATTCCAAAGACTTGTTATCCTCGGGTTCCAAAAGGAGAGAATAAGCCAATGGCCGACCAGATACAAAAACATCAGCCTCAGACCTGACATTTGCTTTGACAGTCAATATTCAGGGCTAGACGAAAAATAACATGTCATTTATTTCTATGATATGAAAGGAGGGAAAAAGCACAGCCACAATCCATGAAGTGTACGCGACATCCTACCTTCTGTGAAGGGTTAAACAAACTATATTGAGGTCATCATTTTCTGGTCATGTCTACAACAGAAAATCTTGTATGTCACGGTAAGGAGCACAACAAAGTGCCACGAAGCGTGTGTCATATTTTCCACGGTCAATTCATACATTCAAAAAAATCCAAGATGTTATTCAAGACATTTAATAACCAATAATCTTCAAAAAGCCTGTTTTGAATCCAAACCCTCTTGTTGGATTCATGTCTGAATTTGTTCTTTCATGTCAAAGACATTTGCATAAAAATAGGTTTTGCCCATAGGCTTGGGTTTTATTCCGAATGAGCACTACACCTCACCTCGGGCTATTAGCACACACAGCAAACAATCTGAGCATCAAAGTAAGCGCTCCACAATGTGGCCTAGATTCCATCCTGTTAACTCACAATGAGCAATAGCCAACCAGCACAAGCCACAAATCCTCACTTCCCAATTTCACAATGCTGATTTGCAACTTCACATTCTAATGCGCAATAGAACCAAATGTAAATGAAACTAACGGACTGATAACCAATGCTTACTGGCCTCGGGACACAACATTACATTCTAGTGTTGATACTGCTAAACCTTGGAATGAAAGAGTGCTAAAAAAGTGCAGCCATTTCCCACTATTTGACACTCGCAAATGCCACCAGTACAAAGCAAAGCTATTACAGCTAATCATCCATCCATCCGTCTTGTGCCGCTTATCCGAGGTCCGGTCGCGGAGCCAGCAGCTTTAGGAGGGAAGCCCAGACTTCCCTCTCCCCAGCCACTTCAACCAGCTCCAACCGGCGGGATCCCAAGGCGCTTCAAGGCCAGCCGAGAGACTTAGGCTACGTTCACAACACTGCAGGTCTAATTGCTCAATTCCGATTTTTTTGTGAAATCTGATTGTTTTATTTTAAGTAAGCGTTCACATTACCTATTAATTGCGACCTCAGTCTGTCTGCTATGTGGACGTAACGCGTCTCCAAAGTGACCCGCATGCGCAGAAGAAGATGCGTCACTCACAACGCTGTGTTTGCGGAAGTAAATATGTATGTCTTGTCAGCGTTTATTCGTTTATTTCCATATCCAAATCTCGCATTTTCCTTTTTTCGATGCGCTTCAAAATCCACCCCCGAGAAGCGTAAAAACTTTTTTGCGAATTGTGGGCCTTTTTTTTTTTAATTTCTAGCGTTTCCCTTCAGTTTTATTTTCGCATTTCTTGAAAATTCAAATAAAAATGGGTGGATGGAAACCCCACTTATGACTCTAACACAGATGTTCTAAGAGTAAATGGCTCGTAGTGGAAGGAGGCGATGTGTGTGGAACAACACTTCAAGATCTGAAAGTTCACTTGAGAAATTCACCACTTTTCAAACTTTACAGCAACGGAATGAAACTTGTTCTGGAGTCGCCACATTCATTCAACATGCAGCAAAAACCCGGATTTGTTTTTGCTAGCAATTATGGGAAGAAGGCAACGTGTGGACTGTTACAAAGTAGGCTACTTATACAGCAAAAAATGATATCTTTGTTATTATTAAATATTTATTCTGACCTTTTTCAATCTTGCACCTGATACCGTGTATCAAAAACAACAACAAAAAGTAATACTGTTTGAAAATAATTACCAACTAAACCTAAACTTGTTCCCAAAAATTTAAAAAACGAATATAAACTAACAAGCCCACTCTTAAAACAATTAAAACCGAGTTTAGAAAACAAAAGTCAAAGTGAAATAAAAAGTCACCACGAAGAACCTAAAACCATTCAAACCTGGGTACAAAGTTGACGAGTTAAATACACAAAACATTAAAACACTAGTTTTCATTGTAGCAATTATTAGCAGAAACAAAATGTAACTCCTGCTAACTTCTCAAAGTTTCATTTTGCCCAAAAAACGGTTTCAATATTGTTTGTTGAAATGTAAATATAAAGACGTTTTCCCTAACAAGATGAATACTTGTGATCAATACTATTGGTTACAAATAATAGTGATCAAATAATCATGTTTCCCATTTTGGCCATAATCATGCAACCTTACATGGGGTCATAAAAACCTAATAAAAAAAAAACTATACAGTAATTGTGCCTCATTATCATCATCATTACAATGCTCAACTCTGTGCTATAAAACAACATTAAAACATGCACTCAATGTAGTCCAAAATGCCCCAAGGGAAAGCTAAAGCTCATATGAATATATAGTGTAGCTTTATTGTGCGCTTATTAAAATCTCATTTTAAACATCCGACCGGTTTAATATATGGTAAACAGTACAGTGGCAGATTTGCTTCTGGTTGATTGCAGATAAGACCTGCACGAGTGGGAGTGAGGGGGGGGCTTGAAGCAAATCACTTTCACCACAGCGGCATTCTTGCTGTATGTCGTTCAAAGGATAGTTAAAAATTGAAAACTATCACGAATAATTAAATCTCGGATGCACAGTTGGCGCTCAGGGCCAATTGAATTGACGTGGCACATGCAGCAGCCTCTCCAAAGAGCCTGAGCTGAATAACAAGCATCCACAAGAACAAGCTCGCATGCCTTGCACACTGTCCAACAAAGTAATAGAGCATTGTAGTGCCAAAAAATAAATAAATAAGACGCATATTGACAAACCTTTAGTGCTTGACAATAAGAAAGTTACTATTTTCTCAGAAGAATTGTGGTTATTCGCAGCCTGGAAAAAAAGCATGGCAAATCCTTTTACCTTGAATCTGAAAACTGGCTGTGATTATGATCCATCTTGTTAACAAGCTGAAAGCCCCAACTGTAGCAAGCGAATTGTAGACTCAAATGGGGGGGATGTGGAGATGGAAACGTCACAATCAAGCAAACCGGTACAAAACTCAGGACAGAAATAACAGAAAATTGCCATAATGGGCTCTCAAGATTTAATATCTGTGGTTGGCAACAACAAACGCAGTTTTGGGGAGTGAAGCTAAAAAAAAGGGGGGGGGGTCGAAATCGACGTAATTCTCAGCTTTATTGACGTCGTCTTTTTTCCCAAAATAAATGTGTAAGTGGATTTGAAAAAATAATAATGTTATCGCATGCTACATAGTGTGTTCAAAGTAGGCCCGTTGTCGTCTGCACTCGGTCCGACTACAATCTCAGTTCGGGCCCTTTCCAAACAGCAAAACCGGCACCAATGACCGAATTAGATTCCCCGATGCTGTTCTGGACAGGTCGTGTAATGGTGAATATTCGAGCGAAAGGTTAATACCGAGCACACACAAAAAAAAAAAACGGGGAAAAGTGCAAACGCGGTGCAGCGCTTTTGCAGTAGATGTCCCGCAGCTGGCCGATGCTAGCAGAGTGCACCTGTTTTTATTCTAAGCGGAGGAGACGAGAGCAGAGCAGGAAGCCGCTGCTGCGGTTATCTGACTTTCACATCGGCTCACAAACGCATCCACACCACGGCCGAAAGTGCTGCTTGGTTACACGCATACGTGTCCGTGGGCAATGTCGGGAATAGGGCCGAGGTAGCGTCACCAAAAGTGGAGCCGAGCGAACTGAGCGGTCGTTGTCTCGCGAGTGTTGCTAACTAGCAGGCTAACGCCGAGTGAATTAAGACGATGATAAATGTCACGTTTATCCTTCACGGTGGAGAAAAATGCGCCGCGTTAACGGTGATGACGAGAAGTATTTAACGCGACGACAAATGTGGATTTTTCGAAGACGTGGAATGCAAAAGAGTAGCACAAGCAGAATGGATACTGACCTTGTTAGCGAGCTAACGTTAGCTCCCTCGCGCCGCCGTAATGTCTCCTCCCCGATCGAGCCTGCACGAAGCGCCGCCACCGAGGCTTCCAAATTGCCATCAAAAGTGCGCTTTCCCCGGCAAAGCAATGGGCAGGATGCGGTCAGAATGACGTGCGGGCTCGGCGAAGTAGCTCACGTGTGAGCGCTTTCCTTCATTAATAGACGGCCCACTGCTGTGTATCGTGATGAGGTCGCTGGCAACCCCTCCCTGGCTGCCTGCCTGCCTCCCTCCGTCCGTCTGTCCTACCGTGCGTCCGTCGGTCGTCCAACTGGGCACCAGGCAGGTTGAGGAGGGCCAGTGAGCAGGCAAGAAGGCGGGGGATGGCTCCTCCCTCTCTGGAGGTAACCTGCTGGACAAGCCAGGTCAAACTTCACTTTCACTTTTTCCCAAACTTTACGCACCAGTTGTCACAAACAATGACGATCTGCACCGAAGACATTAAGGGTGTGAATTGCCTAGTACCCGGCGATTCGATTTGTATCACGATTCATAGGTCACGATTCAATACCGATTAATCCCGAAGCAAATCTATAAATTGATTATTGCGATTTTTTAAACTCAAATTTAGAAAATACTCATCAGTAAACTTGTACACTGTAAGATTTGTATGAAAATGTATTTATTTATCTGAAACTTTAGACTTAGAACTGTAAGCCACTTTATTTAATAAACAAACAAACAAATCTGTTGCAATCTGTTTCATGTTTGAACAGCATTGAAATAAAATATTAAGGCTTCATGTTACATTCATATAACATTCTTCCACGCTTAACGTATGAACCCTAACCCCTAAGTAAGACGTTTTGTTGAATATTCCCATAAAAAATTGACATTTAAAAATCCATTCGGTCGCATATCGAATCGATTCGAGAATTGCACGCTGTAATATCTCGATATATTGCCGATTCAATTTTTTTTAACACCCCTAGTAGACATGGTTAACTCCAAAAGTATCCAAATAGTACATTACATTATTCTACATTACCTTCTAGTACCTAGAAGCTGTTTCACTTTCAACACATGAACTATACACAAAGAACCTTAATATCGTCGCCTTTTTAAAGTAGTGATCAAACTATGACCCGAGGGTCATGTGCGGCCCACCATCCATTTTTCAGCGGCCTGTGGTATATACTAAAAATTACATTTGACGTGACAAGGTTAAAATAAAAAAAACACGGTTTAAGTGGGAAAGTTTTATTTCTATAGCACATTTCATACACACGCCAACTCAATGTGCTTTACACAAGCAAAGATACTACAAGCATCAACAAACACAACAGTTAACGACATGCAGAAACAGAAAACAAAAGAAGCTTACAAAAATTACTAAAAGAACATACATTGACATTAAAACACATTGACAGAAAACTGAAATGAGCAGTTTTCTAAAATAATTAAAAGGGGGGGTGGGGGAATAAAATTCACGACCTTATCAAAGGTATACGTTTTTAACCTGGTTTTAAAAGCATTTACACTTGGGGTTAACTTCACTTTTGTTGACAGCTTATTCAATGTGTGTGCAGCATAACAGCTAAATGCAGCTTCACCATGTTTACGTTGAACTCTGGGTTCCACTAATTGACCCAAGTCTGCAGATCTCAGAGCCCGGCTGGGTTTATATTCAATTAGCATTTCTTTAAGGTAGTCCTGACAACCTTAATTAAAGACCAGTGGCAGAATTTTGAAATCCATACTACATGGCATCTATTCTCACCCCCCCCCCCCACCTCCTCTCTCTCTGCATAATGACATTCCAACGAGGCCTTGTGCAATATGATGACAGGCATGCAGTTTGAATGACTTTTAGAGTCGCGTTTTTAGTTTGACCCTCAGAACGTTTGACTACAAAAGCTCCAATCCGCTGGATTTGAACTGCAAGGTCAAACGCTGATGGACAAAAAACACTGAAATGAACGGAAATGGATGTCATTGTGTTAAAAACTTGGGGCTGTGCCTTGCTTGGAGGCACCTCGGTGGTGCTCAGAATGAGAGCTGGCATGTGTCCAGCAACCAACCTGAGTTCATCCTCGAAAATTCCCACCATGTGAAATATTGGCATTTTTGAAGAACTGCTGCAGAGACCACTTTAAAGAAGAGAATGATTTTGTCTGAAGCACAATTCAAAGCGAGTTTGCGATTCAGCTGTCGCTCAACAAGCCTTTGTGCCCCCCCCCCCATCAAACTGCAGTCATAAAGTACATCTGATACATTTTTAATGAGGTGTCCTGAGACAAAATCTCAAATTGCCTCGCAGAGATTATTTTCTTTGACTCTCAAGGCTTGAGTCTTAAAAAAGTGAAGTGTGCTCTTTAAGATGTTTTTATTGTTGTTCATTTGTTCCTTTTGATGAAGATTGATCAAGATTACATTCAGCACAGGTTGACGTAAAAAAGGGCTTTAGAGAAACAGTCTGCTTCTTTTTTCTTTTTTTTTTATCTAAAAGAAGTTCTGCGCTGAATACAAAGATGTGAGATGTTACGTTACGCAATGAAACGCAAAATACGCCACCTGAACTTATCCTGTGACCTCCGCTGACATCATTGGACTTAATAAGTTTGCTTTAATTCAAACAAAATACTTCTTCTGTAGGGACTGTTGTCACACAAATGCGTATCTCAAATCCTGTTGATAAATGTCACTCAAAGAACTGCTTTCTCCCACATTTCTGGCTTGTTGGGCATAGATTGTACACTTTCAAGGTAAGAACTGTCAAACGATCTTTGAAATCTCGTATTGTGTCTTCCAGGTTGATTGCTGTTCGGAACATTCTGTGCAGTCGAGCACCATTTGTGGTCTAAAGGTTATATTTGTTTTAAAAAGGCAAGTCTGAATTATGATGGGCGTTTTATCCTGCTTGTGCAAAACCAGAAGGGAGAAAAGGAAGTCTGGGATTTCACAATAATGAAGAAGCATCGTTTTTTTTTTTTGTAATGTACACAAAATTCGACCTCTGCATTTGACCCATAACAGCAAACACACACTGGAGCAGTGGGCTGCTTACGGTAAGAACCCGAGCAGCAGTTCAGGGTGTCTGTGGGTGGTCTTGAACTGAGGGTCCCCATGTGGAAGGTGACGGTCTTAGCCGCAGGAGAAATCATCAGATTTCTATAGAAATTTTTTTTTCTAGCAATTTGATAGAAAGAGCAGAAAATCCTTCATGTGATTCCAAACCTCTTCTTTGTGTCTGTTTTCTGCCCGGTGATTCTTCTACTTCTTTGTCTTATTGTTATTATTATTATTATTAGTCTTCTTCACTGTAAAATATCTTTCAACCATTTTGTTATTCTAGCTTAAGTGTGTAATACGTTTTCACCCTTCCTTACAAACACATGGAAATACGTCTCTTACCAAATTTCGTTGCAGTATGTGTATAAAGGGAAATATTTATTCATAAAATGTGTCCATGTTTTCCTATTAAACACAATCCAACGGGGTAGATGCAAACGGACTTCCGACTTCCGCGTTTCACGCGTCAGCGTCGTTTCCGGCCACTGATGGCCGCGTTCGGAGACAGACGCACTACACACTCGCACCCGTCGACGGGAACGCGCAAACGACGGGCGCAAAGGCGCAAGAATTGGGACGTGGCCCACACGTCGTCGCAAACAGGAAACGGAAACGGAAACAAAGCTGATGTGTGAAAATCAGGAAGTCGGAAGTCCCGCCTCCTCCGTGGCATTTACCCCATTCTCTTAGCCATGAAACATTCCTCCTTCGATTACCGTAGCGTGATGTCATCAGCAGGCGGCGATCTTCAGTGATTGGCAGTCCTGGCAGCCAATCGGAGCCAGGGTAGACCTCCCGTTGTCAGTTGATGTGCAATACATACTGATGTTTATGTAGAATTACATGGCCATTCTTCTCATTTCAAATGTCTTTTGAAAACGGCAAAAAAAAAAAAAAAAATCCAAATTATTTGATATAAAGCATTTTTTAATTAGTGAAAAAAAATGTTTTCCCTAGTAACGAGTTACTTTCATTAACTCATTCACTGCCATTGACGGCTATAAGCGTCAAAAATTAATTTGAACTATTTCTATTAGTTAAAAAAAAAAATCCGCTTTTGTTAAAAGCATGAAAACCTAGAATTGTATTTATTTTTTAGAACAGATATACAATTTGTGATTAATCGTGAGTTAACTAGTGAAGTCATGAGATTAATTACGATTAAAAGTTTTAATCGCCTGACGCCCCGAATTTTTAATAATCTTTTTAATTTTTTTTAAATGAATTTATGGCAGTGAATGAGTTAAGAAGTAATTCAATTGCTAACCCATTTACTTTTTTGAGCAAGTAATGAGTAACTAACCTTGCTCTGCAAGATGAATTCTCAGTATTTGTGAGTTCACAAACTCTGGAGAATACATCTCGAACCAAGCCCGTTGATTTCCACAGATCCGAACCAGGACCAGCCACAGAGCGACATTGTGTTTGGCGCGTGATACGCGGCTGTGACGAAACCAGGAAGTCAGCGCCGACACCGGGGCAAACAAACAAACCATGGACGCTACAATTAATTCTGTTCTCGCAGAATTACTCAAAATTTCCTTGTTGAACGTTGTGAACAGCGAGAGGCGCATCGTGCATTTTTTTTTTTTTTTAGCTTGAAAATATATTTGTGCTTTTTTTCCCCCTTCGACGAGAACAAAGACATTTTCATCCGTGGCCGTGATTGGTCTAAACAAACGTGCAAGATGCCGCGTCGTCCAATCAGCTCGGAGGATTGTACCGAATGTCCCGCCTTTCCCGAGCAAATCACCGTGGAGCAGATTGATATTGTGCAAAACTCCCTTGAAGAATCACAACATCAATCTGGCTATTGCGGGTTCATGAGTAACTATAACTTAGGGCTACTCGATTATGAAGAAAATATTAATCACGATTAATTTGGTAATAATTTAAATCACGATTAGTACAATCATTTGTTTTTTTGGTTAAAATTGTTTTTTAAACATGTAAAAAAATATTAAGACAAATACATTTTTTTGAAACACTATAATTATGCAAGTTTCTTTTGGACCAAACAAGATTTATGAAAATAGTCTTTTTAAAATAAAAAGGTGCAAATATATCAATTTAAACCACTTAAAGTATTAGTAATATTTTATTTTTGTTTACGATTATGCCGATTTTGTTATTATGGAGTGTAATAATTGAAATTGTAATTGAATTTTGATTAATTGCACAGCCCTACTAAAACTAATTACTTTTATAAAGGAACATTCCCAACACTGATATTGGTCATATGTTCAAATGCGAATAACTCTTTGAGGTGGGGCTGCACGATATTGGAAAATCATGCGATATAGTTGCTGAATATAGCGATATCGATAGGCTATTATTGCGATATTTAACTGGTACCTAAAGAAATGACATTTTTATTATCTAGTGAAAGAATTACATTTTTCATGCAGCAAAATAAGCAAACGCAAAATATTCTTAGTTAATTAATTTTCATTACCTCTCGATACTCAACTATTGGATGACGATGCACATTTTAATTAGCGGCTGACTGGTCAAATTCAAATAAAAGCAAAAAATTCCATATAAAACTTATTGCATGTCTTTGTGATATGTATATTGCGTGGGCCAATATCATGATATTGATCATTTTTTGATATAAATATATATTGCCCAGCCCTACTTTGAGGTGAGTTGTCTAAAATTTTAAAGTAGAGGGGATCGTGTAACAAGAAGCACAAAGCCATATAAATGTGCCGCACATATAGTGCTTAAAAGTCACATTTGCCTTGAGTGGTACAAAGTCTGCTATCTGCCGCAAAATGCTAGTGGAACAGTCACCTGCATGGCGAGAACTCATACTGTTATATTTATAAGTTATGGACACTTAAAAAACGTCATTTAGCTTAAACATACTTTGGTAAGAGCTACGAGCGTGTTGTAATATCTGTCTACATGTCTTGCTGTTGGTGTTTTGATATCCGTTGCTACAGAGATGCTAATTGTTAGCCCTTGCGCCGACAGGGATTCTCATTGTATGTTAGCATTAAGGTAGCGGCTATGCAGTTGTGTGACAGTAACCATCATACGAGCTTTGCAATAAACAGTTTGGCGTCTCTATTTTTGAAGACTATTTGCTCATTATAGCGGCACGGCGGCTGACTGGTTAGAACGTCCGCCTCTCAGTGCAGAGGACGTGAGATCGAGTCCGGGCTTTGGCCTTCCTGGGTGGAGTTTGCATGTTCTCCCCGTGCCTGTGTGGGTTTCCACATTCTAAAGACATGCATGTCAGGTTAATTGAACACTAAAATGATCCCTAGGTGTGATTGTGAGTGTTGAATGGTTGTTCGTCTCTGTGTGCCCTGCGATTGGCTGGCAACCAGTTCAAAGAGGACAAAAAATGGTCCGTAGCTTGAAAAACTCGTAAGTTGTGTGTATCTCCGCAGAGTAACACCAAACTCCACCATGTTTTGCTTCACGTTCCATATGATCTTCTCTTGATGAGAGCGGCTTGATTTGCGGTGCTTCACATCACTGCTTTCCACCATCATGTGTTGCAAAGCATTCCTCGTGTGTAATTTTCTCCACCCTGACGACTTGTCTTTTCCCCCCCTTTTATGTTATCAGAAAAACACCCAAAGAAGGAGATGTTTTCTTGTTGGAGGCTCTTTGAGCTTCCGCATGACTGCTCGCAATATCCTGCATTGTAATGGCTTTAAATGGGCCACGAGCTCCATCGGGAACGATGCTGAAGGAAAAGCAAGTTGCAAAGACTGACAGCCGGCATTGAAGAAGAGGCAAAGCGCCGCATTAAAAGCTTCAAATGAAAGCGCAGATGTCATTAGGGTGACAAATACAGTGCAAATGGTCGTTCTCATTATGTGCTTATGCGCGAACAAATGATTCGATGTTGCTTATTCCGCGGGAGAACGTGCGCTGTCGTTTATGCGATGGCATCATCGCGTATTGTCACAAAATGAATTCATGGCGGCAAAGAAACGGCTTTGGTACAGTAATAAAAATCCTTGGCAAACATGATTAGGATTTGAGGATGGAGAAACAGAGCTTGTCTGCTGTAGTTCACAAACCTGCCAATCATCGGAATCCCTCTGACTCTTTGTTCACCCCTGGCGAGGCGGCAGTATGAAGTCGAGAGTCAGCGTCTCGTACCCACACATAGACTACAGATCATTAATTTTTTAATTATTCGTATCTATTTCAAATCAAATGGTTAATTAAATGTACAGGAATAACTACAATTTTACAATCCAGCACTGGAGGTGCACTGGAAGTTCTTTTTTAGAATCAAATGTGCATTGCCTTTTAGGTGTCTTCGAATGTCTCACGATTCGATTCAATTCCGATTTTTGGGTCTACGATTCGATTCAGAATAGATTTTCGATTCAGAGCGATTTTCGATTCAAAATTATTTGATTGTCAATGATTTTTGCTTCAATCTATAGACGTGCAAGGAATCGTAACGATCTACTCCAGTCTGACTCGCTAATGCTAATTAGGGCGCTACTCGCGGCACTTTTATCACTCAAAAGAACGGCACCACGCTGCAAAAAAACCAACTTTTATTGGAATAACTTGATTGTGAATTTTTCCTTCTACTCTCTAATGTAGCTACAACTTTATCAGACCACGTGAAACCACACTGCCCCTAAGTGGCCAAATCGGGTACAACATGAACAGCGTTCCAAATAAAGGCACACACAGACACAGGCAAGACAGTATAAAACAATTTAAATAAAATTGATTTTGGGACATCGATTCTGAATTGCACTAAATGAGAATCGCGATTCTTATGAGGATCGATTTTTTGGCACACCCCTATTGCCTTTACAGGTCAAATGGCGCTCTGGAATTGAGTTGATATTTTTGAGATTTTTTGTTGTTGCTAAAAATAAAACCATTAAAAATTAAGGGGGGGGGGCATATAAAACGACAAGCAAAATCATGATTATTCATCACATTGGATTGGACAGATGAAGGGACTGAAACTCACGGCCCGTGGGCCATTTACAGCCTGCCGGATGATATTTCGTGGTCCCCAACTTGACATCAAAGTTTGTTAGAGCAGTTCCCACTTCTTCTTTTTTTTAGTATTCATGAAAATGTCCAGTTTTCATTGTGTAACTATTGGTAGGCTGAGCACACCGTGTTGTTACTGTGACGGGTAAACCGTGGACTGCTCCCAAGTTGATCATGAGGTGTGTGTGGGACGTTTTTTTGTGTGTGCATGTTAATATATATATATATATATATATATATATATATTAAGGTTGTTGTGTTGATTTTTTAGAAAAAAAGTAGATCAGCATTTTACGTACCCCACTTAAAGTCCTAAATTAAGTCGGTGGACCGGAATATTTGCTCACTGGTAGTAATTTTCAGGGTGCATATAATATACGAGCATGCATAAAGTATTATGGTATGTTGCTCAACTTCTCAACAGGAATCCGTCTTATATCACTACATGGGCAGCAGTGGCTCACTGTTATATGACTTGGCGTGTTTGGTATGAAACATGTTGTGTACTAGTTTGCTAAGTGATGGAGTTGTAGAGCACACGTGCATTTAAAAAAAAACAACCCTGGAGAAGGTAACAACTAGCATTCCCTAATTTTTGCTATGAAACATGCAGTCTGTTTTCCGCTCATGTTCGTACGTATCAGCTAGATCTCATTTAGCCAAAACACTCATCATGCACAAAAACACCTGCAGGCCCGCTAGACCATGATTACTCCACCGCAGATGAGCTTTCAGGCCGTTGCACAATTTGACTCTTGATGTATGAGCAGCAGCGAGCGCAGAAAGAGAGCAGATTAGCAATCAGCTGACTCCCCACATTTTCTTCCGAGTGACTTATTAGAAAGGTTATTCTGAGCGGTCCGTTGCACTGCTGGAGGGGGTTGGAGGAGTAGCCAGACCCTCACTAGAGCACATTTCTCCCTCGTAATGGTATATGACTTGAGACAACTCTTATCAGCTTTACTTAATAACACAATGAAAAAGGACCTTTTCCACTTGTCATGGTTTTACTTTGTAGCAGTCATTCTTCAGAATACGATGTTTCGTGCAGTGAGTGTGGCTCCAGCTGTTACTCCACTCAGGAAATAGTGAATTGTGATGGAAAAGCCTCTGACTGTTGCAAGATTTGTTTACGTGCGCCGTCTGTTTGTTGTCACTCCCTTGTTATGTTGAGCTGATAAAAGGGCAGGAAGCCGGATTTGCTGTGCCGCTCATGTTTGCGCTTGTCCCTGGGTCATCTGTTCCATCAGCTCAGCACAAATAAGATATTCCTACAGGCGCCATCACCTGCACGTTTTTACTCAGGCAGCTCATAATTGCCAAAATTCAAAATAAATAAATAAATGACTAAAAGTGAAAATAAAAACGGATATAAAAAATAAATCCCCCCAAATAAATATAAATGGAAATAAAAACAGCAAAATATATATACAGGAGTCCTCAAGTTATGGCGGAGTTTCGTTCCTACGCTGGCGATGTAACCCGAATTTCAACTTAAGCCGGATTTCCCTGTTGAAGTCGATATTTACATCAAAATACTTAGTAGGCTACATTAATTTAAAAAAAGATATTTGCGCGACCCGGAAGACGCTGGAACCGATATTTCGTGTTTCCGCACGGACATTCATTGCTGACGGACGGCAGAGCGGAGCTAATTCAAGCTTAAAAACGGAAATTTGACGCGCCTGGTGGTGAGCCGACCGGCTGATGGACGTCCGTTGCCAGAGGTAACAACAACACAACTTTACATAACTTTAAAATGGCGTGATTACTGTGGGAAATTAACACAAAAGAAGGTGCTAGGGATGAGGCACGGGCGCTGTAAAGTCGAAGCGATGTAGGTTGCATGCGACGTAGCTCGAGGACTGGCCTCGACTCAAGTTGCAAGTTGTGGTGACAGTGGACAAAATAGTCGTCCATTGCTGGAGTTCTCTAATGCAAGCCGGCGAGACTTCCTTCTTTGCCGAGCCGCTCACTCGACCAATGAAAGGCAGTTTGCAACGGCGAGTCCAACCCAAGACACGCTTAGGACCGCCCCCTCATTAGAATAAAATTTAATCCTGGCAGTATGGACCAAAACTGCCAAAATTAAAAATGAATATATGACTAAATAAATGAATGACTAAAAGTGAAAAAAATATATATATTTTGAACATTTTTTATATCCGTTTTTATTTTCAGTTTTAGTCATTTATTTATTTATTTAGTCATTTACTTATTTTTAATTTTGGCAGTTTTGGTCCTCTTACACACCACTTCATGTTTGAGATGCAAACATTTGTCCACTTCTATGGAGGACCAAAACTTCCAAAATTAAAAATAAATAAATGACTAAAAAAAATATATAAAAAATTAAATAAATGTGTATATATATATATATATATATATATATATATATATATATATATATATATATATATATATATATATATATATATATATATATATATATATATATATATATATATATATACATATATATACATTTATTTAAATAGATTTTTTTAATTTAATTTTTTAATTATATATTTTTTATATCCGTTTTTATTTTCACTTTTAGTCATTTATTTAGTCATTTATTTATTTTTTAATTTTGGCAGTTTTGGTCCTCCATAGAAGTGGACAAATGTTTGCGTCTCAAACATGAAGTGGTGTGTAAGAAAGACGTTGGACACGGTAAGATCCATTTTTCAGCTCAGCATGGTTTCACACATTTAGTCGACACGCTGACAGCATTTGAGAACCACTTGATTTTTGACCATCTTAAAGTCTTATTATTATTATGTGTGGTAATATTTTTAATTTGGCATAGTTGTTAACAACATTCTTATCTATGGTGCCGAAAAACCAAAACTAGTTAATAACGTATGCCATATTGATAAATGTCATCTAATTTCATCTTGTAAAATCCACAAGTGTAAATTTGTCACATCCAAGTCTTGCAAGTTAGTTATCTGATCATTTGCAAATGATGCGACTTAATTAAACCTACATTTGAGACCTCCAAGGTAATTACATGGAATTGGCCATTAGCATGTATGAATCACTGAGCAGAGGCAGATCAAACCAAGTAAACGTGCGGCTCTTAAGCAGACCTCATGCTAAGTGGGAGCCTGAAGAAAGACCTCTAATAGCCCCTGTGACGCGGGTAATAGTGTTGCTATCAGGGACAAACAGGTCCAATGACTCTCAAACACATTAAGAGGACATCAGTAACTTTAGAAATCGTCAGTGTCCACAGGCTGACCCGCAGTGGGGAGTCGGAAACACAAGTGTCTCCGAAGTGCACTTGGAGTTTTGAAAGAAAAAAGAAAAGAAAAAAAAGGCGCCATTAATGTTTGCAATACAATGACAAGACATGTAAACAAAGCATCTGTTTTTTTTTCATTCAGTTTGCTGACATGAAGTTAGAGGAAAAATTAATGATGCACTTATTTTTGTATATATATATTAGGGGTGTTAGAAAAAAATTGATTCAGCAATATATCGCAATATTAAAGCGCGGGATTTTTAAACATACATTTTTTTGGGGAATATTCAACAAAACGATTTACACATTAAGCATGGAAGAAAGTTATATTAATGGAACATTAAGCCTTAATATTTGATTTCAGTGCTGTTCAAACATGAAACAGACTGCGACCTGAATTTTCAGATAAATAAATACATTTTCATACAAATCTTACAGTTTACATGTACAAGTTTACTGATGAGTATTTTCTAAATATGAGTTTTTAAAAAATCGCAATAATCAATTTATAGATTTGTATCGGGATTAATCGGTATCGAATTGTGACCTATGAATCGCGATACCAATTGAATCATCAAGTACTAGGCAATTCACACCCCTAATATATATATATATATATATATATATATATATATATATATATATATATATATATAACCCTAATCACAGCAAATTCACACGATACAGTGAATAATTTGTGATAAAAGTCAGACAAAAAAAAACTGCAAAATTGCTCCTCCAAATAGCGAGGGACAACTGTATTTTTCCTTTGCGGTGTTGACATATTGGCAGCCAAAGTGGCATTTTTTTGCCCACAGTGCCCCAAATCCATGGCAGCATCCGTGTCAGTGCCTCGACTCAACAGACGTCAAGTACTGAAAGTCCAACTTTGTCCTTTGCAGAGTTGTGGTTACCTCTCCGCCCTACTGTAGATAATCATCACCTTGCTCTGTTTTCTCCTATATTTATTAACCAAGCAGGATGTGTCAAAGAGCTCAGGAATGTGTGTGACTTTTCGACCACTTTAGGTTCCCTCTCAGCAAAATGCACGTGGAATGAAACACATTAGAATAGAACCTAATAGAATAAAAGAGAGGAGTGAGCTCTGACTCATGTCAATGCCTCTCAATTGCAGTCAGATAAAACCATGAGTCAGAGGTCAAGGAAGTATTTCTGTCTGCCGTGTTGCAGAGCTATTCACGAAAAGAGGGCCGGCGTAGAACGAGTCAAGGCTATGGATGTCCCGTCCACACACGCATCCACGTGACACCGCATGTGGGAAGGTGTGAATTGAAACCAGACGGCATGCGTCACATCAAAAATCATCACTATGACAAGCGCTGCCTGAGAGAAAAATGTACCGACGCTGAAGGAGGCCAAACGGCGGCGTCGAAAGCTGCCTGTTGTTTAGCGCACAGTACATCCACCCACGAGCCGCTCCAAGGTTGTCTCCTCGCCTTTTGCTTTTGGCTGCGGGAGACTTTGTGACGGAGAGCAGAGAGTGTGTGGCCTCCCTTGCCAAAGTCCCAAATCCGTCGGCACCGTCTCATTTGACAGATTAGGGTCTAATCTACAGGGTGGGCAGGGGAGAGAGTCGCTAGTACAAGGCCACGCTTGTCACTTGTGCGCCATTCTCCACATTCCAGGAATGTGTGTAGGCATGTGCAGGCAAACAAAAGCCTGAGGATATTTTGTCTTTGTGCTTGTGAAGTTCTCAAATACTGATAAGGACCTAAAGCACAACATGTTGCTTCTATTTCTCAGGAATAACACACGCTCGTACAGAAAAAAATGGCCAATTTTGAGTTGTGAATAAGAGGGAGATTTCTTTCATCAGCCCAATGTTTCTTTGGGAAAGTCGCGAAAATTCCCGATGGCCAGTCCGCCGCTGGTGTCAGGTGTCCACGCATTCATCCATCGGTGTCTCCGTGTCAGGTTTTGTTTTTGTTTCCCACGGCCTTGCCGCTTGTTGTTCTCGTTCGTCACAGCTGCATATCCCGACCCCCAAAACACAATGTTGCTTTGTGATTGGTCAAAACCACCAGTGGTGAAAATCAGCGAGCTCGGTACAAGATGGATTCTCGGGAGTTTGTGAACCCACAAATACCGCGAGAATTTACCCTGCGGAGGTGGCAAGGTTACAAGATCGGCCTGGAATGGTTTGTTTTGATTTGCTTCCGTTTCCTCGTTCCTTGCGCTGACCCATTTCAGGACAAATTCACTCGTGGGCCGTCATGAATTTTGGTGAGCAGTGAAAATGATGTTAACTAGGGGTGTTGGAAAAAAATCGATTCGGCAATATAGAGCGATATTACAGCGCGCAATTCTCAAATCGATTCGATATCAATTTTTTTATGGGAATATTCAACAAAACGTCTTACTTAGGGTTAGGATTCACACTTAACTCTTTGACTGCCAGACGTTTTCAGAAAAGGGATGCCGCCAGTGCCAGCCGATTTAAGCATTTTGACTGATTTTCAAGGTCCACAGAAAATGTTCTGTTTGGACTATGGAAACACACGTACTACCAAATGAAAGATTGGACTTTCATCTTTCATCAGAAAAAAAGAGTTTGTTTCTACCTTATTCCGTTCTTTAGTAATCAACAATAGAAAATGGTTAGTTTGACCCAATTTCGCCTGTGTTGGACCAAAATACGGAGAAATCAAGCTTTTAGTGAAACGATATTATTTCATGCATTCTAGTGAATTTGACACTTCTTTTTGTCCATGAATGATGCCACAAACACCTAAATAGTGCTTTACTTCTATAAAACACTACCACCAAGAATGAAAAAGTGTTTTTTGATAGCAAAATACGTTTATTTACATTCAACAGTGTAACAATTTGACAACAATTTGGCAAACTATTTACAAATGTGTGCAACTGTGGTGCTATTTACAAATATGTGGATGTTTCAACGACAGTTTTTCTTTGTGTAACACTCTCCTGCGTGCAAGAAGACGCAACAGCATTTGCATGATCCATTTTATCCACTCCATTCATGGTGGCATCGTAGTCCAGAAACAGTGTCTTCTCCGTGATCAGACTGTACCCGCTCCTCCGATGAATATGCATTGGACTCGGGGTACTCTTCATTGTCCGATCGAATGTCCGCTTGTGCAGCTCCGCGTTTTCCGGCGTTAGCAGCGCTAGCCGGTGAGGCTTTATGACGAGAGAATAACGGCCGCGTATAGCTTCCAACTCCGGCGAGGTTGACCATCATCATCATCATCAATGTGCATTGGTCGATGCTTTTCGACTACTCTCCATCGCCCGATCGAATGTCCGCTTGTGCAGAAGTACCCGGCCGGCTATTGTGCGCGTTTTCCGGCCTTAGCAGCGCTAGCCGCGCTAGCCGCGCGTAGCCGGTGAGGCTTACTACGTGATCGTAAACACGTCCAGGCTTCCAACTTTGGCGTCAAACTCGCAGTCATCATCATCATCATCATCAATCTGCATTGGTCGATGCCAACTCTCCATCGCCCGATCGAATGTCCGCTTGTGCAGAAGTACCCGGCCGGCTATTGTGCGCGTTTTCCGGCCTTAGCAGCGCTAGCCGCGCTAGCCGCGCGTAGCCGGTGAGGCTTATTACGTGATAGTAACAGGCCAAAGCTTCCAACTTTGGCGTAGAGCTCGTTGTCATCATCATCGTTGACATCAATGCGCTTTTTAGTATTGATTGATGCTTTCCGTCTTTGAAAAAAATGCTCAAGCTGAGCTGCTTGTAACCGGTTGCTTGGTCAAGCCATTGTGGCTTGGATCAGCCATTGTCTCCTCAACACTCTAGCTCCGCCTCACGTCTTCTACTGACGCCCACGGTGGGCGGCCCATCCAACCTTGTGCAAAGAGAGTCATCGCTGCCCTCTAGGGGCCAAAACGAGTCTTTGACTAATCAGATCAGCCTGATTCTTTCAGCACAGCTGCCCAAGGCTTTCCTGCACCCGTTTTTGAAAAAAAAAAAAAAAAACATAGGGGACGTCTTTTAACGTCCTCGCCGCCCTTCCCTAGGTTTATGCTAAACGTTTTATAACGTTTATGGCAGTCAAAGAGTTAAAGCATGGAAGAATTTGCTATTAATGGAACATTAAGCCTTAATATTTGATTTCAGTGCTGTTCAAACATGAAACCGACTGCAACCTGTTTGTTAAATGCAGTGGCTCAGCCTGACTTTTCAAATAAATAAATACATTTTCATACAAATCTTACAGTGTACATGTACAAGTTTACTGATTAGTATTTTCTAAATTGGAGTTTAAAAAAATCCGCAATAATCAATTTATGGTATTCGCATCGGGATTAATCGTGATACGAATCGAATCGTGACCTATGAATCGTGATGCGAATCGAATCGCCAGGTACGAGCCAATTCACATCCCTAATATATATATATACTATGTATACATTTGTAAAATTGGACACTTTTTGCTGATTAATGTTACTGGTTCAGGATTATTTTTTGCAATTTCCCATGTGCACGTTACATTGGTTTTGTCTGATTTTCTTTTTTCCCAAAAAGCGTGGTGTCAAGAAATTGCCATATGTAAATGACTGCTGATAATTTACACACACAACGTAGCCTATTAAGACGGCAGGAAATTATTGGGGCGAACAAGAGCCAAATGGAGTTGATTTCCACTTTTCAGCTACTCCACATACTGAAAGATTTGCATTTCCCCCACAATCAAATGTCATAATCAGAGAGCAAATAGGCCTCGAGGGCCGCAACTATCGATCAAATGCAAATTCCAGCTATCAGCGAGTCATACATTTTCTGCCTAATTCAGCGCGGCTGCATCAGACTCAGATTGAGAATACATCACCAGCTCTAATCTGCACTGTTGTTCATTTACTGCGCGAGTTAGCGTCCGGTGTGAGTGCGTGTTACTGAATACGTATATGATCAAAAGAATGACTAATGGCGCTTCTATAATGAGTTAATTAAAAACAGACTGGGCAAATGTAGTGTGCGTATGCAGCATCTGTGTCATTAAAGGGTTGCTTTGACATTTTGCTGGATATTGTAAGCAGACTGAATCCTGTCACTTCATTAAACATTGCAGATTTCAGCTTTTTTTTTTATTGCAGAGGTCTTTCATCTATAAAAGAATAAAAGCAACAGTCTTCTTCTGTGTGTGTGTGCGTGTGTGTGTGTGTGTGTGTGTGTATCTTTTAAATGATTTGTTGAACATACCATGTAAATGTGCGCAAGTGCACAAGCAGCGTATTGTGCTCCAGGGCAGATCTCATGACTTGTTCGCCCTTTCAAGATCAGACGCTTTTTGAAGGTACATTGATAACCTGAGACTCTGAAACATCCTTTCATGTTGTCTGAAGATACAGAACTATATCATTAGGCTCTCTTTCAACAGCCCCCCCCCCCACCCCCCAACCCAACCCAACCCATTTTTCTGTCCAGGAAGCAAAAAGTAAATGCATACGATATGAGTCGATATCACCAAAAAGGTACATTTGATTTGACATGTTCCAAATTTACCCCAAAAGTGGATTTTTTTATTTTTGACAATATTTCAAGTACGTCGGGTGCGGCGGGGTTGATGACCCAAATGCAGGAAGTGAGAAGGCGAGGCAGGTTTGCACTGCAGGATGGCAAAAAAAAAAAGGGGGATTTATTTACAAAAGAAAAAACAAAAGGCAAACAAGGAACTTCCAACTATTCATCGAGCATAAGAAATATAAAACAACAAACAAAACTCACAATGCTAAATACGGCAAAGACTGAAAAACGCAAACGAATGATCCAACAAGAGGAACCTGATGCTGCATTCGAGGATGGTCGGAAGTCGGACTTTTCCGGAAACGCCCTCCTTGAACTCGGAAATTCCACTTGCGAAGTCGGGGGAAAAAAAGGACCCCGACTTCACTAACAGACGACAAGTGACGTCACTCTACAATGGCGACCCCTTTGGAAACAGACGGTGAATGGTAATACACAATTTACTCGAGTATTAAATTAGATAGCTTTCTCCATTCATAAATATTCGACATAACTTCTCGTAACACAACGTACGTGACAGTATGCCGCTGTCTCCCTGCATGAAATTATACGGTTATCTACTGAACTGTATGGAATGATTATGAAATAAGATAAAAACAAAAAAATTAAGCAAAATTGCGAGAAGTTTGCTGGAGGTCAAAAGGAGTTTTGAGGACCAAAAAAAAATAAATATATATATATCACTATCCGCCATTTTGGTTATTTACTTTCGCCTCGAACGCTTTCAGGTTCGAACGAGGAAAAACCAACTCAGTTACATCCGACTTCCGACCATCCTCGAATGCAGCATACGTAGGACCAAACTAACGAGACAATGACAAACACCTGGACATGAGACAAGTGGCAGAGGGCGCTGATAGGAAGACGCAAGGGACCGGGATGACGAGCACAATGATAACAGGGGACACATGACAACTAAAACCTAACCCAAACCAAACTAAACACAAATCATGACAGAGTAGATGAAATTAAAATTTGTCAAGTTCGCCCACTTTAAAAAATAAATAATTAATTAACATGGCTTCATAACAGGGAAATATGAGCTGACTGGCAGGGTGGACATTTTTGGGTAATATTAACATTAATGAGCACATGCCGGACCTTCACTTAGCAACATGGTTCAGTTAGCAAGTTGACTGTGTTCTGTTTAAAAATAATGTTTTTAAAATTCTTGATATATTCACTTATCAAATGATAATTCATGATGACAGGATGGACATGCACTGCAAAAACTGAAATGTTAAGTAAGATATAATTTCTTAAATTTAACCTAAATTTGCTTATTTTGATTTGACAAGTTATTTTTACTTAAATTGTCAGGCAAAATCATTGCGCTTATTTTAAGATACTTATTACTTAATTATCTTATTTGATCAAGCAGTCTTGGCAATCAATGTTAATATATTATATTTCCCACATTTTAAGATGACAATTAACCAACATCAAAGTCCCTGAACTGGGGTTTCATAAGTTTTCTTATTTTAAAATTGTGCATAATCTAGTAATAAGATAAATGGGGAAAAATACAAGTATGAAAACAATCAGACGAGTGCAATATGGTTCATTTCGTTATATTAACCAAGATAGAGTGCCTACCCTCAGACTCGAAGGTTGTGGGTTCAATTCCTGGCTGGGTCATGACAAAGAAAATGGGACCTGTTACCTCCCTGCTTGACACTCAGGCTAAGTTATCCAAGCGTAAAAAAAAAAAATACTCATGTATTTTAAGGAAATGGTTATATTTATTACAACTTGAAAAAAAAATCGACATTACTTGTTTTTAGTCTGAAAATGCTATTTTCAAGAGCGCAGTGGTTGATATGGGCCTAGTATTATTTTCTTATTTTTCAAAATCTTACAGGTAAATTTAAACAAAATGTTCTTGTTCTGCTGGCAGATCATTTTGCTTATTTGAAGTAAAAATGTTCTGAGTTGACTATATTTTTTTCTTAGATTTTCCACAGTCCTTTTTGCAGTGCGTTAAGCTTAACAGCATCCAATTAAATGCGTACTATGATGACAATTACAAAACACAAGTGTAAACACATATTCTGCAACTAGCTTCTTCTTTAGACATTAGATGATGTCTAAAAAGGGTAGGTTATCCTTTAAGACAGAATGGACAACAAGTATTATTTTAGGGAGATTTGCATTTTATATGTCATGTAAAAAAAAATTTTTTTTGTTTAATTTAACCCACTTGTTACACACGTTGTAGTAAGATCAAATGATTTGTGTGCAAAGAATGTTATTATTCTGACGAGGAGAGCAAAGGCACTTTACGGTGATTTTCACTCCAACTCTTTTGTGTTCATTTTTACGGTCCCTCGTTTAAGCACCTCCCTGAAAGGAATGCCGGCTTCTCGCACACCTTCCGCTTTCTGCTTTTCAGATTGAGTTGCAGCCCGCAGGCACTTTCCCAGCACAACACCGCGAGTCAGACCTTCATCACGTTGCCCCGGCTGCATGCGTCTACACCTTTGGGTGACACGCTATCATTGAGCCCCCCTTTGATGATGTAGCCTGAAGGGGAGAGCCGCGTCTCACACCTGCCATGATCTCATCTGCTCTGGCTGGAAGGAGCTTTTGCTTCTTTGTGAGATGTTTTAACAGCAGAGCACAACAAACAGACGGCAGATAGGAAAAAGTCTACACGTCCCTGTTCAAATGCCAAGTTTTTGAAAATGAGACAAAGATCAATTATTTTGAAGCTTTTGCACCATTGATGTGACAAATCAGTAAAAAAAAAAAAAAAAAAAGTAAATAAGGTGGTTTCACAATTTTGCACTCCTCCTTATAGTTGAGGCGTGACCAAATTCAGAATGAACCACTCTCACATTGTGACTCATTGAAAATGTGAGTCAGCACACAATGGCCATCATTTAAAGCATAGGTGTCAAACTTAAGGCCTTGGGGCCAAATCTGGCCTGCTACATCATTAAATGTGACCCGTGACAGAAAATCAAACATGGGGGTTTTCTGGGGTTGGTGAAAGATTCTGGTTTTGTCACCCTGTTAGTGTGTGGTTGATGCTGGATCTCACTTTGTTTCATCTTTCTTTCCTTTGACCCTTCTTCTGGTCTCCTGACAAATTCACGACTCTGGCGGGACTCCGGTTAAAATGAAGGCTATGGGATTTTTAATAGGTTTCAGGTGACTTAAAGATCACTCACACGCATGCAAAAAAAAAAAAAAGAGAGCAATGATGATGACATGTTGAATCGGTAAGACTACCGAATGAACAATACTGAGCTCTTAAAAAAACAACAACAAAACAAGCATGTCAATAAAATTTCTAATTGTTTTATGTAATAAATAGTGTGTGTAACAAACTTTTGTTTTTACTTCTGATTTCAAAAGTAGTTATCCATATAAAATGCAGTCCATCAATTTGTTGTGTACTGTATATGTGATATGAGGTGGTGATTAACTCGTTCACTGCCATTGACGGCGAAAGACGTCAAAGTTAAATTTTTATTGGAGTGGCAGTAAATGAGTTAAAAATGTACATCGTCTTCCGAGGGAAAGCGAAATTTACAGTGAGGCCCACGACAAAAAATATTTGACTGCCCTGATTTAAAGTGACCCTGATAAAACCCAAATCAAGTTCAGCTGTTCTCATAAACAATACCTGAATTATTATTTTTTTTTCAGAATAATTCTAAAAGCTAACAAGCTAACACTGACTGCTATTTGGCCAGGTCAGTCGTGCAAAAGAGATTGTAAATCTCAACAAGGTCAACAATTTGGAACTGTTCATAATTCCCCCCACCTTAACCAAGGAACCAGTTCCAGCCCCACCAGCATGCTTCACTCTTGGCATTGTATTGTTTTGTTGATATGCAGTCACTATCATGTTTGCCCTACGCACACCTTTTGGAATTATTGTATGGCCAAAATGTTCAACCTAGATGTTATTGCACTATAACACATTTGACCACTTGTGTTTGGGCTTCTTTTTTTTTTTGATGATGATGATGATGCCAAGGTTGAACTTTGCGTATTTTAAATTACTTTCTCAAACACATTTTGTTTTTCAACGAGTCGGCCACAGTGGAAAAGGTTTTAAGATGATGCAATTTTTTTTAGATCTCAAAAACCTGCTATTGAAAACTGGGTGTGTACACTTTTGAAATGCAATGCATGAGTCACATTATTCTGAATGAAAGGGAACTGATCAGACAGATCTTTATTTTTGAGCCACACAGCGTGCTCGTACTGCAAAATCTCAACTTTCTCATTTTATTATGGTTTTGTTCATTAGTTGCTTCAACCTGCTGATTTTTAATAAATGCGGTATTCTTGTACATTTGCATCAACAGCCGAGCGCAAAAACTTGTCGTTTAAGCACCGGCCCGTTTTGCTATCCGGGTTGTTGTGACTGACCCGAGTAAAACTCAGCAAGTACAAGATCATCAATCACCGCTCCTCGGGAATCAGAAGTTGTAAAGGCCGAAAAGGAGATTATGCTGGCAGCCGAGCGTGCCGTATGTATGTCATCTTGTCATATTTTCCAACATGTCACGTGTCACTTTTGGCAGAAATGAATATGGTGACATGTATACAAAATTGGCATATGATGGCTTTTTATTATTATTATTATTCAACTCTATTTATAGCAGCGTGTAGTTAAAATTTGCTATCAGTGGTTGATGTTTGATTTATTTTTTTCATGCCAAAATGTAAAATAGATATGATGAATTGAAAGAGGATTGCTCATTTCTTCCTTCATGACAATTTTCCAAAGAAAAACAAAATGTGCAATGAAAGGGTAGTTTGTTGTTTGTCTGTAATGAATGAGTTTTAAGTCCACGCACAAGAAAAATCCCAAACAAACAGAAAAACCTTCATCCAGCAAGACAAACATGATCTGTGTTCTGTAAGCTGTTTAATTCTAAATCTCTTATTAGTATTCCATCTTCATTCTGGACAAATGTCTGCTTCACCTCCATTGTTCAAATGATTACATTTGCTTGAAAGGGAAGCCATACATCTTCAAAAGATTATGGAAATGACCTTTTTTTTTCCTAATATACACCAGCAGCCTACATTAAAATGCACGTCTTTAGTAAACACTGTGCTTTTGTCGGGGCTCTTTTTAATTTAGCGAATACGAATATTTGACATTGACAGGCCCAACTGCCGACAACAGTCTTCATGCGGAATCTTTACTCGAAAAGTTTGATAAGTTCGAGAGAATCGAAAACAAGAAAAACAAAACACATATTTTAGATCAGTTTGCGTTGTTTTTTTCCCCATTATATCTTCCGTCTCCACATCAGGAGAACGATCAGGTAATCCCGCATAGAGAAAGTGAAAGCATGTTTGTGTTGTGCGTGACGCTTTCACAGTCGAAGAGAGACATCCCACGGTTCAGCGATAATAGTTGTTGGCCTGGTGTCGTCCCTCATTTTTCTAACGAGAGATGTTTGTAAAGCTTGGATGCTTCCATACAAGCGGGGATAATGTGCATTTATTTGCCAGGCAAAAAAGCGGGGAGAAGAATCGGACTCACGTTTCACGGCAAACGTCGCTTTTGTCGTTTCATCTCATTTCCACTTTTGGGGTCAATGGCCGAAGCTTTACTAATCGTTATTGCTTGTAGTTCAGTGGTGCCTACACTCGTAACTCAATGGCAAGCACTCATATCTCAAATCCTTTCATACTAACTTTGTGGAGCAAAGAAACAAAGTGTTCGGACGAATAGGTGCAGTTTGTACAACGGCGTATTCGGGCCACGAATAAATATATTTTTTTTAGAGGGTGGGGGCGATATTCCGAGAGAAAAACATTATAAAGTGGCAAATTTGCGAGTTTATAACGTGGCAAAATTGCCACTTTAAATAATGGCAGATTTGCGAGAATTAAAAAAAAAACTTACGAGAAATACACGTAGCGTACTACTCGACTGTTTGTGCCGATACTTTTCGGCCGGGTTTCCAAATAAGGAGCTAGTCATTGCTTTAGCAGAGATTAACCATATCATGTTAAGCATTGGCTTTTTGACGCGTTGTGTACGGCCACTGGCCAGCGACAAAGACGCCTCGCTTTGCGAATGTCCACAGCCGGACGATCAAGCATTTAAGTACATTTGTTAAAATGTATATTTACTTGTACATTTATGTTTCCAGAATTATTATTTACACGTTCATACATTTTGGTATTTTTTTGTATCTAAGTTGAAGTGTCGAATCCACTGCTCTCCGTCATTCACTTGCATTTACCGAAAGTATGCTAGCTTCTGATTGGATAGTGTTAGTCAGCTGATAGGGGATCAGGAAGTGTCGTCGCTCTGGCTGCGGTGAATGACGAGTAAAGTTTTAACTTAAGAATGCCTTTTCATTTTATAAACAGTGTCCCATTAACCACCAACGAATCCTCACATGATTAGACTATAGCTACGCTACGTGTACTTCTCGTAAATTTTTTCTCTTGCAAATCAGCCACTATATAAAGTTGCAAAATTGCGACTTTATAAAGTTGCAAATTTGCGATTTTTTTCTCGGGATATTACCCCCGCCCTCTAAAAAAATATATATTTATACGCCGTCGTAAGTATGAGTACACGTATAATTGAACGTATGGTGTTCCATAGGGTTCAATTGTGGGGCCTCTTCTGTTTTTATTGTATCTACTGCCCCTGGGCTCCATCTTAAGAAAAGAGCGGTGGTTGTTCTCTAAATACAGACTTGAGGGAATTGGCTGAATGTTTCCTTTATTTTCCAACAACGACTTGTTTCTCGGAAAAAGTATTAAGTCGAATCACTCGTATCTCAAGGCATCGCTGTCGGCTTTGATTAAAAATAAAAATGCATACTCCTGTGTTTTCTCTCCTGCTGTCTTTGTACACAACAGATGAAGTCATGGCACGCACGCACACACTGAATTATTTATATCTACTATATATAGTACATGCATGAATAAACTGCAACAAGATCAACATATATTTTGTGACATATTTGTTTAGTGGTGTTGAAACTCTATTGAGTTTTCAATGTAAAACTGGCTGATCTCAGTAAAGGTTGTGAAAAACTGCTTACTCAAACTATCGTTGGTTAACTTGTTTCCTTGCTTTAATGTTTAAGCCAAGTACCTTCCTTGTTTCAAACACAATCTTAGTATGCATCAAGTCGCTACTCTCTGTGTATGTGTGTGGTCTTGTTTTTGTTTCATAGTGGGGCCAACATTTCGGGATTTCACAGAGTCGTGGGGCCCACCCGTCCATGTGGGGCCATTTTGCTGGCCCCCACAAGTTTAGACCTCTTTTTGAGGGTCAAGACTTGGTTTTAGAGATTAGGTTTGAATTGGGTTGTGGTTGAGGTTAGGGTAAAGAACTGAGGTAGCCAATCATTTTTGATGGTTGGGGTTTGGGGCTAGGAAATGCATTATGCTAATGCGATAGCCCGACAAAGATAGTAAAACAAACGTGCGTGTGTGTGTTGTTGATGATGGGATGTTCCTGTAGAAAAGCTATGAAAGCATACAGCGCCCTCTGCTGATTGCAAACAACCTCTTTTCAGTGTATCTGCAGTACAGTACTGGGGAGAGAGAGAGAGAGAGAGAGAGAGAGAGAGAGAGAGAGAGAGAGAGAGAGAGAGAGAGAGAGAGAGAGAGAGAGAGACGATATTTTCAAATGTTATTTTGAAAAGATAATCAGTCTGCTTTGGTAGAGGATGACAGAAATCAGAGCTGTTAGCTTCTTCTTTAGTACTGGTTAATGCAAAAGCTTATTTCTGAAAAAACACATTTGGTCAAAAATACTTTCAATAAAGTTGTTATTATTATTAATAATTAAACATTCATTTATGTTAAGACTGATGACTTCAACAGGAATTTTTTTTATTCATCTCTGTCAGTTTTGAAAGGATCACTGACAAGATTCCTAGGAAATCACAATGTCTATAGAATAGGTCCGCAGGCTACTCTTGGTCCCTTGAATATATTATTGCATAGAAATATTTTGGCTTGAGTTTTGCCTTTAATACCTTGTAATCATACATTATTTAAGAATGTCATTATATATATATATATATATATATATATATATATATATATATATATATATATATATATATATATCTATCCATCCATCCATCCATTTTCTGTACCGCTTGTCCTCACAAGGGTTGCGGGGGTTGCTGGAGCCTATCCCAGCTGGCTTCGGGCAGTAGGCGGGGTACACCCTGAACTGGTTGCCAGCCAATCGCAGTATATATATATATATATATATATATATATATAATTGCATTAGAGTAAAGAATAATGTTAGAGTAGGGGCCGACCGATTAATCGGCCAGCTGATTAAAATGGCCAGATATGGCCCTTCAAACATCGGCCAAAATTGGCCAAAGTAACAGTAACTTATTATTTATTGCACAACCATTTATACAATAACCTTGTATCCTATGATGAAATTTGTTGATAAGGTCATTCTTTGGACTTGTCATTCAAAACAAAGCAAATCCCAAAGTTGACAGCAACACTTAGGTTAGCAATGCAAGTTGTCCAAGGAATTGTCCTGAAATGTAAAAAAAAAAAAAAATCCATATCGGTCAGGCAGTTTATAGCTTGTTATTTGTTCCCATTAAAAAGCACAAAACATTTGTCGGCAGTGTTTTTGCAATACAGTATTACACCGCACTTGCGATGCTCAAGAAAATCCACCAGATGGCGCACATTCACTTGTTTCCGAATAGTCAAGACTTCGAAGGAACACGTGCAACTGTAAATGTATCCTTTAAAATAAAATGCAATTAGTAAATGATATCCATTCAAACATTCTCCGGACCCCGTATCCTATATTTGTGGTTATTATTATTTTAATCGTTGTTTTTAACTACTTTTTAAAATTACTAGAGTAATTTAAGCTATCCTTAAAACCTCAGAGGAAAAAGACAAATGTCACAAAATCAAAAGATCTTGGGAGGTCATATGAATGTTAAAAAAAAAAAAAAAAAGTGTACACAGAAGTAAATATCAAGATGCTCCAGCAGGGGTCCTGTGAGGACAGGAGCAGCAGCGTGCAGGCCAGCCTGGTGGGTTGGGTGGAGGGTCGGGTGGAGAGACCCCTCCCCCTCCACCCCGGAGCCTCACAGTCTCTCTCTCCATCACTGCGAGCGAACTGGTCGCGTGCTGCCTCCTCGTCCACTGTCAGCCGTGCAGCTCCGCGGTCGTGGACTCTAATGTGGATACAAACCCCGAGGAACTCCGATCCATGGCGATTCTTTAACTGGAGGAGCCTCCGAGCGATTGCATCCGAGCAGGTACAAATCGAGTTGACGGCGTTTTGCGTGCGTTTTCGCCTAACTTGAAACCGCGCGATTAGGCGGATTTTCCAACGGGACGATTTCAACATTCGTGGACGCGATTATTATTATTATTTATTTATTTATTTATTTTCGCATTTGCATGCTGTCAAGTGCCAGAGTGCAAATGCACCATGCGCGACAGTCTCCCGGTCAGTGAGTGACTGAGTGAGAGAGTGAATGAGTGAGTGAGTGAGTGAGTGAAGGCAGGGAAACAATCGGCGTGTTGTGCACGGCCAATTCGATGATAATGGAAGCGGGCCGAGCCGGTTCCGAACACAAAGATCTTTCTGCTCAAGTCGGCTCGCGTGGGCGCCCGCCCGGTGCTGAGGCAGCGACTTGTGTGACAGCACCATTATTCACCAAGATGCCCAATTGCATTAGTGCTGCATCTGGATGCAGGCAAAGCTGCCGTGAGAAGAAGAAAGACGCCAAAGCAAAGCGAAAGTCACTTTCCGTGGCAAGTCTGTGGTTGGGAGTTTTCAGGGGGACCGCTCGGTACCATATTAAGCCCTTTTGAATATTTGTTTCGCCCTACATTGCCTGTAGTGAAGACGAGTGAACATTTCTCGGATGGGCATAATTTGGTTAGTATAGTTGTGTACCGGATGTTTGGATTGTGTAGAGCAGGGGGCATCAAACTCATTTAAATCGGGCCACATTCAGCCCATATTGTTCTCAAGTGAACTAGATCAGCATATTACTGGCTTATTTAATATTCGAAGCTATAAACGACTGTTGGAAAATGTTTCCATTTTCTTTTTAACTCATTCATTGCCATTGACGGCTTTAGACGTCAAAAATTCATTTAAACTATTTCTATTAGTTTATCATTTTCCACTTTGTTAACAAGAGTATGAAAACCTAGAAATAAAGTTTTTATTGCACATTTAGAATGGATATAAAATTTGTGATTAATCATGAGTTAACTATTGAAGTCATGTGATTAATTACAATTAAAACTTTTAATCGCCTGACGACCTAATTTTTAATAATCTTAAATTTTATTATTTTTTTTTTAAATTAGGGTGTCAGGCAATTATTTTTTTTAATTGTAAGTAATCACATGACTTCAATAGTTAACTCACAATTAATCACACATTTTATATCTGGTCTAAATGTACAATATTTCTTCCCTAGGTTTTCATACTCTTGTTAACAAAAGTTGAATATTTTTTTAAACTAATAGTTCAAATGAATTTTTGACGTCTATAGCCGTCAATGGCAGTAAATAAATTAATCTTGTTGCAAATCTGAAATTTCAACTTTATTCTGAATCAACGTTTTCATTTACACATGATGTGCAACATGCAGATCAGAGTAGATCAAACAATTTGTTTGATAAGAACATACAACATATTTCTATTGCTTTTGCTTGTGGCTATTCAAACCAGGCATATTGTTATTGTAGTCAAATGAAATCAAAATAATCCTCACAAATCAAATTAAAATGATCCAAAGTGTAATGCTTTTCAATCAGAGGAGAGCTTCCTTTCACCGAGTTAATGGAAGGTGGGAAGTCGGACTGATCCCCATCGGATTGTCTCACAAAGCGTTCAAGAAAAATGTAAACAAAGATGTCCGATTACGATAAATTAAAGTCCGTCTAAATCATTTTGGATTATGTGATGTTACTTACTTAAATTAATGTCATAATAAATAAAGATAAACATTTTTATAATTGTGTAAATGATGCTTTGCCATACACGGTCTGTGTCTCTTGTTGGGTGGCGTCAGATTGAAGTCAGTCGCCCTCGCCCCCCCTCCTGTTCTGAAGTCCGACTTCCAACCTTCATCTTGTCATCAAATGTGGCATTAGACTGCCATTTTGACTTGTGACGCAATTGTGACGTAAGCTCGGAATTGTCAATAGATAAAATGGCACTGCCCATGTTTATTAGAGCTCATCATCAAACTGTGACTTAACAGAATCCAAACTAGTAACATCTGCAACTACAGCTCATGTTATCACAAAAGATCTAGTTGACCGCTTGATTCATCATCATCATCATCATCATCATCATCATCATCAGAGTTACATACAGGTAGTAGGCTATGCATTGTGAATGTGTGTGCTTAATTGTAAACTGTTTACTACTGTGCTGTATTTTTTTTTGTAAGCATTTAAAATGCTATTTTAAGATCGTACTTTGTGATCAACATAAGATTAAAACGGTTAACATTGGATTTCATCATTTTTAACTCATTGACTGCCATTGACGGGTATCGACGTCAAAAAATCATTTTAACTATTCCTATTCGTTTACATTTTTTTCTCCATTTTTGTTAAGAGTATGAAAGCCTAGAAAAAAATATTGTACATTTACAACAGATATAACATTTGTAATTAATTGTGAGTTAACTATTGAAATCAAGCGATTAATAAAAAAAATAAAAATAAAAAATATTACAAATTAGGGGCATCAGGCGGTTAAAAAATTTAATAGTAATTAATCGCATGACTTCAGTAGTTCTAGGTTTTCATACTCTAGTTAACAAAAGTGGGGAGAATGTTAAACTAGTACAAAGAAATCAAATTAATTTTTGACGTCTATTGCCGTCAATGGCAGTGAATGAGTTAAGTGAGGGTCAAATAGTCACATAAATTCCACATTTGCGGTTGGGCTCAGTCCAACAGCATGGTCGCAAAAATTAATTGTGTTGCTAATATTTGACATTGGAAGATGATTATTTTAGTTTTTTTTCTAGATTAAGCACAGCACTGCTCTTATAGTCTGTAAAATGGAATCAATAAACAGCTGGGAGTGGAGCGTTTGATTGATGCCGAGAATCATGGTCCTCACAGCCTGGAGATGCTCATGAATCTTGCAAATGCCCCGCCAGCCTGCAGCGAGTGCACTCAAACAAAAGTGGAAAGAAGTAGGACACTACGCAAGAATTGTGCATCACTTAGGGTGCGACTGGAAGCATTTTATGGCCTAAATGTTTGGGGGGAAATGCTTTTTTTAAACAGCTCAAAATGTGCCTTTACATTTTCCCATCCACACATGGTGCTCAATAAGAAAAAGATGTTTTCTGCAAGGTTTGAATTTAAAAACAAATGTATATGCTTGCGAAAATGAAAAATGCTGTTGTCTGATGCTGCACGCAAGTCATTGTGATGCACTCCAGGGCTCCCAAGACAGACCCTTGAGCAATGCCCGCTCTCCGTCCAAATGCAATTCCGTAATGCACTCTGAGAGAAGGAGATTTAATAAGAAGTGGAAGAGCATCTTCAATAATGAAAGCCCACCTGCATCTGTGCTGCAGAGTGAGCCTTCATAAATAACGCAAGCCAGACGTGTCACGTGACGCTCCCACGTCTGGAAGCTGACAATAATCACGCTCGTCTTCCAAAAACAGTGCTCGTCATCAACGTTTACAATTAGAATTCTTTTGTCTGAAAATTAGGACCCAATTTATACGTTTTTCAAGACACGAGCCGCCATTTGACCGATTTATTTGCTTTGACTCGCAGTTGATTTGTGATACGAGCGCTGTACACTTTGTGTATTTTAAAACAACTGCCTAAAGAAAGACCAGGTAAACGTAATGCTAATGCTAATTAGCATATATTTAGCAGTGCTTTAACCCTTTAAGCAAATGATTGAAATTTTGAAATTTGTGTCATGATGAGCTCAGATGGCAGTTGGGACTTTATTATGAATCCCACTTCCATACTAGGCAGGACGCAGATGCTCTAATATGATTGGCTGTTGCAAAGAGACGAGGATTGCCGAGAACTCAAGCGAGATTCAAAATAACGTCTGTCAGAGTCGGTCCATTTGTGAGTGTAGACAAGATCAACATTAGAGAGATGGCTTCATCTTGTCCTATTAAAATAGGTTTGAAGATTCTTTTTCCCATATAAAAATAATTCTCTCTTTATTAGAAAAAAGACCAACATCATTTCAGTATTGAGAATCTTGCGACAATTTTCTTTTGTGGTTGTGGCATTTCTAATGTTCTAATTCTCAAACAGGCACCCTAGGGGGTGGGTACGAAAGTTTTTGTAGTTACTTTGTTTTTTGTCACTAAAGATAAAGCCAACGAGGGACGTAAAGATACCGACAATATCACGGTATTAAAATTGCCACAATATGGTCGTCATCTTGTCACGATATTACTTGTTAAAGCAGCACATCTGTAAAAAAAGGAGACTCAATTTGTGCAGTTCTAGAACCCTCAGGTGATTAATTTACTAGTGCTGTTGAATATTAATTTGGAATGTTTTGGTCACTGTGGTGGTTATCACTCCCATAAATTAGTCATACCAGGCAGCAATTTTTTTTTTTAAACATCTTTATAAAAAAAAAAAATATGCGTTTGGCCCACTTCAGCTGAACACAATTGTGGCCAATAGGAGCACATGACAATGACATGTGACATGTTGCTGCTGTTATGTACAAAAAAAGAAAATGTTGTGCTTTTCCCCCCCAATATGAGCTTCATTTAAAAAAAAAAGAAGAAAATCACAACATTGTGATTTCTTATCTAGTATCTCACGTTTTTGACAACATTGTGATAATTATCACATCGTGAGGTTCATATTGTGATATTTATATGTTTCTATGTTTGGATATCGTCACATCCCTATTAATCCCCTGACCTGTATCCAACTGAGCCTGCGCTTCATTTTCTGAAGACAAAATTAATTGTTAGCAACAATTGTGTTCATGTCCCAATGTTTATGGGCCCGACTGCTGAGGATCTTCGCCTGTGTGAAGTGTCATCGAAAGAATTTCATAAAGATCTTAGGGAGCTTTGTTACCACACAAATTAATTTCCTCTCCTATCGCTGCGCTAAATCACACGCAGCAATTAACCTGCCTTGGAGCAATTAACCTGCGCTTGTTGCTATCTAATAACGTGCGACTCTCGGGGCCTCGCTCCTCGCCCTCTCCCGCTCGCTCGATTGAAACACATCTTTTTGCGCCGCGCTCCTTATCTCCGTGTTACGGCATGAAATGGGCTCTGTTGGTACAAGAAGGGGCGTGAGCGCAACCCGGTCACATGAACGCGGGTTTGTCATCTGGCCAACAGTGCGGCTCATTTTGTGCCGCCGCTTGTTGTCCAGCAATGAAGGGGGCTCTTTCTTTGAAAGGCATCGTGACCCTTCGTTGCTGTTCTTAAGTCTGAACCGGTGGCTGACAGCACCGCGGGCCATCCTCGCTAGTGAAGAGATGAGACTGTTTTAAGAGCTGCTGTTTTGACCCAGAGGCCCGCGTGACACTTCTTGTCCTTTTTTTTTTCTTCCTCCTCTCCTCAATTCGGAATTTGATGTCCTCCCCTTAAGGAGCTGCTTTTTATGGAGTCCGTCCGTACTGTGGAGTAAGTGGATAAAATAAAAAGTAATGCCACGGCCTACTTTCAAGCGGCATCAGTGGGTCTTTGTGTGAGGGACCAATGACAAGAGAAGCTTTTTATCACCCCCTTCAGCTGCTGAGTGCCTGAAATATTTAGCGGGGACCGCACTATTTTTGGGTTTGCGCTCAGTTTGTTTTGGAGCTTATGTAATCCGCAAAGTGCACCAAGTCCAGCTGATACGTCGACAACCTGCGATGCCGTAAACATGATAATTATGCGCCTGTAGAGAAGGAGTGTCTTCACCTGTGATTTATGGCGCAGTCAAAGCGAGGGCTTCCAGCACCATTTGAGCGTAGATTCATTTAATTGCCATTTTTATACAGCAGGAAGAAGGAAAAACATCTCAGGTTACCTCGTTTGGTGACATATCGATCCCGTTTGTCCATCTGCTGCTTTTCTCTCTCTCGGCGACCTCCTCCCATTTCCTCTCTTCTCTTGTGCCCTGCGAGGTGTCAGATTCTCTGACTCATGTTCTGCTGTGGAGGATGGGAGGAAAGCAGGGATGAAAGCGAGCTATAGCCAGTAAAGTCATTTTGCAGATACAGTGTGACCTTCATCCAGAGAAAGCCATAGGATAAAAGCTCGAGTGAATATCCTGCCAAAGTGTATTTTCCACCGCGCCAAATAAAATCCCGATAGAAGCCTTCAAGTGCCATAAGTCAATGAAAGTGAAATGAAAATTCTAATTCTCAATCAAGAGGGAGCAAGAAAACTGGACTTACATCCAAAACCAGATGTCCGTACTTTTAAGACATCTATAAAAAGAAAACTCATTTTGCGGATTAAATTTGACGCCGTGATTAGGAAATGATACGTGACATGTTCAATTTGTTCATGTTGCGTAAGTAAGGCTCAACATCACTGACTGTGGGTCTGGAAGCACTCAGGAGATAACGACTGGCATCCCAGAATAACCAGTAAGGCCCAGTACACACATAAGGAGTCTTTGAATCTTGAATGATTTTTCTTACACCATGAAGATAAAGATAGAAAATTCAGGCATGTAACAGTTTTGGTTGTATTGTTTTGTGCACGGTCGTAGCTCACATGTTTGTTGGATTTGGTCATGTGACCTTCACAAGCTGAGCCCTTGGGACATCATTTTCAGTTGACAGCAAGTGGCAAAATGGCCGCACCTTGAGACGGAGAAAAACGGCTGCTTAATTCATATTCTACAAATGCAATATTAATCAGAATGTTTAGACTAGTGGGCGCATAGAACATAATATTGTCAAGAATTTTTAAAACTTGTTTTTCACTTTTAAAATTCTGTCCCATCATCGACCTTGAAGTGAAACCATCTGTGCCAGAAAGCTCGACTCAAAACTGAAAATGTTACTTATAAGGTCAAATATTTATGTCAGCAGTTATTTTGCGTATATTTGCACTATTTTGCACCACAGAGGACTGAGTTTTGAGATCTACACAATAAAAGGTCTCCAAATGACTTTATTTTGTTTACAAAAAAAATCAATTTAGCTTTGCTTAACGACTATGTTTATTTGTGAAATTGATGTTATTACATAAAAGAAAAAAGCTGACATTTTTACATGAAAATGCTAAATTGAAGCAGAGAGAAGAATAAAAATGATACTTTGTGAACCCTTTAACAGGATATATTTACCTATGACATTTAAATAACACATTCAAAAATACGTGGGATTGAATTAATGCCGTGATATGAATTTCAGGCCATATTGCTAAACTCTCCGTCTACATTTAAAGCAGTTAAGTCTCGAACACAAATATGGGGGCAAAAAAAATATTTACATATAATCTTACTTTTATGTACAGAATTAAACATTTTGGTAAAAAAAAAAAATACATATATCACTATTATAGATAACTGCATATGTATACATAGGACAAGGACACAGCTTCTTTAGCATCCTTGCATTATTAGAGTAATACATTTAAATGTATTTTCATGTCACGTTTGTAAATTCTTCTGTACATCGTGAATATTGCACTGAATCTTTATTTGAAGGAAATGGTGAATGGAATCAAGATGGCAATATATGTCAGAAAATAAAATCACAATTCAATATTTTCCTAAAGTCATTGTGAGATCATGCGGTCAGGTGTTTTTACGTGACGTCCTTTGCGAAGTATGGGGCAAAATCTGGACAAAAAACAGCCTGAATGTCTTTTGTGTGTGTACGAGGCCTAAGGCTAAGAACATGCCACAGACTGCTGCGGGTCTGGAAGTACTCAGGAGATAACGAATGACATCCCAGAATAACCCGTAAAATTCGTTATCTGCATGTTTGTGTCATTTGACCGGGACAGACGCAGGAAGAAACGGATTTAATTAATGAGAAGACAGTTGAAAGTCACCACGTGAACTCTTGATGGGGAATGGGGGGGGGGGGGGGGGGGTCACGCAGAATGGCCACTCAAAGATATTCAGACCATCCAAATATTGCTGCAGCAAGAAAGCGATGGCTCAGGATTGATTGCCATTTAGTGTGTCCATTATGGGCGCTGTTCATTAGCCATATTGGATCCACTCACTCCTAAGTATGCAGATTGAGCCCTCGCAGAGGTCGGGCCGCGTCGGAGACAGCCCGACGTGACTACCGGGGGGTGCAATGACAGCAAGGAAGTATTGATCCGCCCGACGCACAGATAAGGCGGTCTTTGCAATGGCGCTCATTTGCAGAATCCGTAGCTTCTGGGCTGTCAACGTGCTGCTAAAAAAAGGAACGACAGTCGCAACAACGGTGAGAAATCTTTTCTTGTCGAGATAAGAGAGTTGAGGGCATGAGGGAGAAATTGAGGAGCCTTATCTAACTTGACAGTGCTCTATATTTATAAGCTCAGGCGCACTTTTACTATAGGGGACGCGTTCAAGTGTCTATTTACTAGCTTAAGTTAACATTGTCTGTAAGAATATTGTATTGAAAAGACCAGCGGACAATTTGTTATTCCATAAGTGTGCTAATAATAATATTGAACACACATTTTGAATAAAACCTCTGCCTTGTTTTTGGTGAACACTCGGGCCTATGTACTACACTACATTATTAAAATGTTGATTGTTATAGTGGTAGTTGGGCGAACAATGTATTTGGTGAAGGTGCTAGTTGATGTAGAAAGTTTGAGAACCACTGCAAGAGAGCTTTTAAACTGAAGTAATACCTTGTAAAATCAGCATTTAGCATTTGTGTTGTCTTCAAATAAAATAAAATGAGGAATACGTGGTTCCGAAAATGGATGGATTGATGGATGGATAATTACTGTACACTGTCTCTGTCATTGCCATGACAACCCAAGAACACCTACCACATACTAAAATAGTTCTCAAGTGTGTGAAAGGAATTTGTCAAAATTGACTTTGGATCTAATATTTTTGCTGTCCCTAAATCAGCCAAAAAACGCTCTGTTCAAAACGGCCTGTTTTAGGGGTGTGTCACTTTTATGTAAATAGCTGCGCCAGGCCACGCCTTCTCTCTCGAAGGGGCAGTGATTTCGTTCATGGTAGCCATGTGCTAATGTTGTGAATGGAAAAGACTGGCCATGGGAGCGGAAGAAAAGGAAAATTCAGACATGTCTTTTACACATTTGACAACTATTTTAATATGTGGAAAAGTGGCATAACGTTTTACCGTAAGAAAAAGTAGCATAACGTTACTGCACAGACTATGTTGTAGCGTTAGTTCGCGATTGTTTAGGCAATGGTTATTTTGTCGTAACCCGGCTACTCTCCTGCGAGCATTATTTTGCCGTGAATGCTTGTAGACATTTACGAGCGGTTATGAATAACACAAATGTGCACATTTCGTCGTGATCACTTAGCGGCCGGTCTCCGTCACAAAGTCACGGCAAAATAACCACGCCGATTGTATCTTGGCAAAAATATGTGCGACCGCTTCATCTGACCTATTGTAACCAACTTTAGGCACTAAAAATACACCGGTATATGGTAGAAGGTGCATCTTCATCATCTGACGTGACACGCACCGTTGGGACCGATCCATTATGTTTGCAAATCCAGCTCTGAACAGGCTTTTCATTAGCAAAACTTCAAGAAATGTAATCAGGAAAAAAAAAAAAAGCATCGAATTTCTGTGGGTGTGATAAACCTTTACCAGAGGCGGTGCCACTAACCCGAGGGGGCGGGGTCAAGTGCACTTCTGTGTCTTGTTGACGTCACTAAGTCACGGACGTTTAATCTGCCCGTTTAAAGCGCGCATTTGAGAAAGGAAGAGACTGATTTTTTTTCATGCCTGGTTGGATTATTGACAGGCCGAGGATGCATATTATTGATAGAAAACCCCACTCAAGTGCATTTTCATACTATGGGACCTTTAATCAATGTCACTGGTAGAAATCATTTTGATTGACTAGTTACTATTCTTAGATGTTAAATTGGCACCTTCCATCAAATCATGTTGCGTTTGCGTGTTAGTATTAGCTTTTGTGCAACGGAGGTTGAAAAATGACTTTAAAAAACTGCATAATGATAAATGTGGAAAAAAAGATAATTGAAGTAGAAGTACTGATTCAAAAACAGCTGTCGCAATTTGTTGTTTACCAGTAACTCATTCACTTTCAGCCTTTTAGAGAATTTTAAATGATCTTTCCACACCCAGAGCATATTGTGTTCTGTCTCAATATAAGCACCAAGCCTACCAAAAGAAAGAGAAGACTCTCTTTCTTCACCATAAATAAAAAAAATAAAACATTTTTTAAACCTGACTAAACCCAGTAAACATGTGAGCTGTGACATTCGCAATGCGAGTCCGAGGGCAATTTGACGTCGGTTTCAGGACAAAATGGCAGTGACTTGAGACTGAAGAAAATGGATGTATTTAATTATTCCTTCCATGAACACTATTATAATCAGAATATCATATAATAATAACACTTTAAAAACATTTTTTTTTTTTTAGGATGAAACAAAACAAGGTAAAAATTTGAAAAATGGAGAGAAAAAAATGGACATAAGCGTTTTTCACATAGCAGCGACCAAGGAACAATTGTGAGTTCTCCCTTAAGTACAGCAACTGTACTTTGTTACTTCCTGCCGCTGGTGCAGGGTTAGAATAGTTTTAGATTTTTCATTATAGTTCATTTCATTTTGACTTTTGTTTCAATTCAGTTAACTTAAATACGATTTTTAAAACAGGTTTTTTAGTTTTAACTTTTATGAAAATGCTTCGTTTTAGTTCAGTTTTTTTAGTTTATTTATTTGGTTGTTTTTTTTGTTACTATATGGAGTATTTGTCGAGTGTAAAATAAAATAAAATAAGCTACAATTCCCCAACAACTGTTTGACCTTCCTTGCTATGTACACAATGTACAGCAGTACTGAAATAAACACCCAATCCAAAAAGCTCATGTAAGACAAAAATGAAGGCCATTTTTGCTATCATTATAGTTCGTTTCACGTACTGCTATAAACGTAACAGTTTCAGTTTGTTATCTTTTTTAAAGCACTCTTTATATAATTCCGTTAACAAAAATGCTTTTGAACATTTTTGTTTGAGCTATTTTGTACGTATTCGTTCAATATAATAACCATAATACAGCCCTTGAACAATCTTGGCCTTTTCAACGTAACGGTTATAATAAACACAAGAAGCTCATTTAGTTGATTTAAATCAAATCAGCGGTAAAATGTTACATATATCCCGCTGCTGTTGCTGCAGGTAATATTACGCAGGGAGCAGCGTGCAGTCACAGGGTTTCTCCTGAGGCCCTTGTGGCTGACAAGCGCTTGGCTTTGACCCGGTTATGCTTCAACTCTAAATGAAGCCAAGGTCTGATAGGGAGGACGGGCCCCTGCGCGCCAAGGACTGACCCCTCCCCATTATATGTGACACAGCTGAGACAGACGCTCTGAGAGATGAAGAAGCACTGCTCTTTCATTTCAAGCGTCTCTCGTTTCACAAGCTCCGCTCTTCACCACCCGTAGACATTGTGGAGCTTTTCTCTTTCGAAAAAAGCTTTGGGAGATTTGACATAGAATGGTTGTACTTATTATTATTATTATTATTTTTATTATTATTTATAGAATGTATGAATGGCTATATTTAAGACAAAGATAAATATTTTCCACCTTTAATGTGACATATAACGTTGATGTGGTTTCATTACACTGTAACGTGTTTTCTTACGTGGTTTGGAGATTTTACAACCTACAATGAAAGAGGAATTATGAATACAGTAGTTCCAAATAGCAATAAGTGAAAATCTTCCGGCTTCTGATAGAAAGAAGAAAAAAAAAGTCAGGTAAAGCTTAATAGAATGTCTGAACTGTATTTGGGGATCGGCATGTCACGATAGCAAATTTAGCTTGACAATGAATTGTCCCAGAAAATGTTGTGATAAAGAATAATATTGCAGTTGTCATACCATTTTTCAACTAATATAATGATAATGGTATATAACAGTACACCTTTTTAGAGATAAACTTTTATTTCATGAGAATATATAAAATTGGAATTACTGACAAAAAAAACATTGTGCATTAGGGGTGTGAATTGCCTCGTACCTGGCGATTCAATTCGTATCACGATTCATAGGTCACGATTCGATTCGATACCGATTAATCCCGATACGAATCTATAAATTGATTATTGCGATTTTTTTAAACTCAAATTTAGAAAATACTAATCAATAAACTTGTACATGTACACTGTAAGATTTGGATGAAAATGTATTTATTTATCTGAAAATGTATTTATTTATCTGAAAATGTATTTATCTGAAAATTCAGGTTGCAGTCTGTTTCATGTTGGAACAGCACTGAAATCAAATATTAAGGCTTAATGTTCCATTAATATAACATTCTTCCATGCTTAATGTGTAAATCCTAACCCTAAGTAAGACGTTTTGTTGAATATTCCCATAAAAAAATTATGTTTAAAAACCGATTCGTCCGCATATCGAATCGATTCGAGAATTGCGCGCTGTAATATCGCAATATATTGCCGAATCGATTTTTTCTAACACCCCTATTGTACATATTCAAAATAAATAATTGAAAACAACAAAAACAATAAAAATCTGTTAACAAAAAAATGCACTTGAATAAAAAAAAAAGAAATAAAAAAAAGTCTCTGTAAACAACATTGCATACATAGTTACAAAATATTAAGCTGAGAAAATAAAATATATAACATATAACAGGCAAGACTACCAATCCATTTAGGACGTTTGTCAACAAAAGAAAGCTAAAGAATTATTGAGCCAGGCAAACAGATCGAGCTCATTTATAATTATCGTGCAATTAATTGATATTCTTTCTCACTGATTATCGCCATACCCCTATTCGGGAAAGAAAGACCCTTTAAATGGTGGCAGGTGTGTGCTGACAATTTAATGAGTTTGAATGTGAATTCTGAACACAGCCACATGCGCAATTATAAGAGGGTATGCACACTTTTGCAACCACATTATCTCAGTAGTGTTAGTTTTATTTCTCCTCTTTAAAACATTTTCGGGGGGGGGGGGGGGGGCTTTATGCCTTCTGGATCGAGGTAGACGCCCTCAGCCGTTGGATGCCGATGCGTTAAGTCAATCTAAATCGAAATATGTTGATATTTAATCTGTATGTACATTAAATTTCAATGAGACACATCCTGCCGGCTGTTTGATACCAGGTAGGTATAGAATAACAGTTTTGAGATAGACCTCGTAAAAATGCCGCATGCACATCTCATCTTCTCAGCTTGCGGATGAATCGGTCACATGACTCAAGCTTATCTAAAGTCAACATGCGGTTTGTAAAGTTCCATCAAAAAGAAATCGTGCTCATTTCATCAAGTAACGTCTGTATGAAGTCGGACCTGTCAGCATTTCGGATAAGTCCGCCATTATCTGTGCGCGTGGCTCCTCGGCACGTTCTCCAAGGTACCGGCAGGACTCGCAAATGTCACTCAAGTTTGTTTACGTGCGTGTCTCTTTGTGTGCGCGTACACGTTTGCACCCGGAGGATCTCATTTAAATTTGAGCGAGGCAACAGCGACTAACTGTCCGCCAGTGAATACCGGCATAAAGTGCTAATGGAATACTCATTTTCTTTCCCCTTTTGTGGTTGTTTGTGTCTTCAAGTCTCAGGGGACGATGCTCTCATTGTGTCATTTCACGTACGCAAACATAGATTTTAAGCTGCGACAACAGAAAAGTTGTTCATGTTTGCTAGAAAACTTTGTCATGACAATCAGCAAAACTTGCGCATGAGTCTAAAGTGTGTGTGAGCGGCAATTTTCAAATGTACCGAAAAAACGGATTTACACCACATTTCAAACGGCCCGGTTCAGATCATTTCCATCCTATGTTTGTGTTAACTTCAAAAATAATCAACCCAAAACAGAATCGAGCTTCAATATGTGGCTGAAAAAGATTCATACCCAGTCAGTAAATTTAATCCATATTCCATAACGTATATTAGGGCCCGACCAATATGCATTTTTTTTAGGCCGATGCCGATTTTTGGCAGAAAAAAATACAGATTACCAAAGAATGCATAACATTATCCCTCCCCTCACCCAATTCCTTTGAATGGGATCCTTCTTTCACTTTTAGCATTTGCGCTAGTCTAGCGATGTTTTAAAAACGAAGCATGTTTTGGATTTAAACATACAGTTGATGTAATTCTTATCATCGTGTGTTTAGTTTAGTTTTACATTTAACTCCAACTGGGGTGTCAAACAGCTTAAAGGACGTTTAGGGACAACAGAATAACCAGAATAACATACGCTACACACTTGCTAGTTGCTAATGCTACGCAAGCAAAATGCTACATTCAGGGTACTTTCACAGCGTCGGAAACTTCGGTTTTCTTCGTTAATACCGTTTTAAGGGGAAAATAACAACATGACTCCTACCTGTAAAATATACATCATGCTGGTGAAAAAGTGTGGGAGAACGTTCACGAGTACTGATTGTCTGTTTAACAAATCAAGGTCATGAATCAATTACCTAGTAAATGAAATGCAGTAGGGGTGGTAATGCCGATATTAGCCTATTTTCAGTAACAAAACAAACTGAAAACTGCGTGAAAAGAAACAGAAGGGGTGAAGCGAGACAAGCAAATCACAATAAAATGGACGATTCATGGCAGGCCAAGAATTTCTCGCTCCGATTGAGCAATCAGAGACTTTCACGACTTTTCAGGGGTGTGCCAAAAAATTGATTCTCATAAGAATCGCGATTCTCATTTAGTACGATTCAGAATCGATTTTAAATGTCCCAAAATTAATTTTATTTAAATTATTTTGTACTGTCTTGCCTTTGGAGCGCTGTTCATGTTGTACCCGATTTGGCCACTGAGGGGCAGTGTGGTTCCACACGGTCTAATACACTGTTAAGTTGTAGCCACATTAGAGAGTAGAAGGAAAAAGTCACGATCAAGTTATTACAATAAAAGTTGTTTTTTTGCAGCGTGGAGCCGTTTTTTTGAGTGATAAAAGTGCCGCGAGTAAGTAGCGTGCTAATTAGCATTAGCGAGTCAGACTGGAGTAGATCATTACGATTCCTTGAACATCTATAAATTGAAGTAAAAATCATTGTCAATCAAATCATTTTGAATCAAAAATCGTTCCCAAACGAAAATTGATTCTGAATCGAATCGCACACCCAAAAATCGGAATCGAATCGAGACATTCAAAGATTCCCACCCCTAATAATAACCACTGCCTATAAATAGTTTCTGGTGAGAATTTATTGTATATTTGATTTTCAGTGAAATTATAATTAAATGAAATTACAGGGTTTTTTTTCTTCATTTGTTTTTGCATGACTGTATTATACTGCCTCCCAGTGGCCAAGGCAGGCACACCGGAATGAACAACACAATCAACGAAATTGTTTGATAATTTACATTCTATTTAATTACACTGTTACTGTATTATTTTATAAAGTGCAAAACTATAGACTGCTATTTTTTATTTGTTAAAAACACAAAAACAACAAATGTGGAGTTTTGTTTTGTTTTAAAGGAGGCTGAAACTGATTAATGAATTTCCAATGTGGCCACAGAAAAAAAATCTCAAGGCGACATTGTATTGCTATAATTGCATCCCTAATACATACCATAACATTGAGGGGGATAGCTATATTAGTGGCTTCTTAATTAATATACTTCTGAGTGCAATGGCTTCCATCCATCCTTTATTTGTTTACTCCAGTGTTGTCAATTCCATTTCAAACCAGACGTGTACTAGTTGTAGTATGTTCAGTAGTTCAGTATTTGTAAGCAGTTGGACCCGTGTCACCTGACGGCAATCAGATACCCGATTTGAGATCTAGCACATTACCTGACGTAATGTCCAAGCAGCTCAAGCACGTCTCAACGCAACGCAAAAAGTCATGCTTGGCCCCCGAAACGTTGAAAATATCTTGAAAACTTTCGATTGTCAGAGCTGAGAGAGCAAACATAGTCTTACTTGTCTACTATGTCTCATGTGTCCTATTTCTAGATGACTATTTGCGTAATGCACGTGTTCTAAGTTGGTCCACCCGAAGTTCTTGCTTACCAGAGGACGAATCAAAGTGGGATATTTGTGGCTAGAAACATCAAAGAAATCAATGGAAAAAAGTAAATTATAGGGAACGTTTTGCTCGAGCCCGACATATTCGTTGGTGGGCTGATTATAGTCCTTTTCGAAATCATTGTAATTGACCAAAGTTTTGTAGATAGAACGCTAATGTCTTACCTTTTAAAACAGTAAATGCTCTTAGCTTTTGCATCTAAGATTCATGGGAAATGGAGTCCTACTATACACTACGCTAGCCACTCACCGCTCAAACAACACAAGCTGAGCTAACAAGTGGCATATTTACAAGGTTACAATGCGTTACTGTCAAACAAGCTAGCATTTAGCATTAGCGCGATGACCACCCCACATGGACCGTCAACTCCTGTTTCTTGCTCACGGGCAAGTGCAATTCTGTGAAAAACCACATGGTTTTGATTTTTAAGTCATGGCAAGGAAAAGGATGGAGTAGAAGAAATGTGATTTCATGTTGAAGGGCAGCACGCATAAATCATGTCGGGCTAGCAACTTCGCTCATTATGTTGCTTATATACTGCATGCATCGAAACTGTCCTGTCTGAAGATGAGTTCATTCTTTGAAATTATTTTTGTACTTGAAAATTCTTCTCTGTTGTACAGTTAAAAATGAAGGACAAATTATTGTCTAATGTCCTTCCTGTAATTCTTATCTTTGTTGTAAGTGCTAAAGGACCAACTAAGAAGTTGTTTTATTTATGGTATTTTTTTTAAATGAATCCTATGATTAACTCATTCAATCCCGGCCATTTTCACTGAAGCAACCCCCTTCGCTCCCGGCTGTTTTACTGGATTTTGACTGATTTTGCAAGGCCCACAAAATATTCTGTTCTATTGCTATAAAAACATGGAACCTACCCCAAAAAAAAGATTAGTCTCCTTTTTCATCAGATTTTTTTAAATTTCAATCTCTTTCCATTTTGCAACAATTAGCATTAGAATATAGCTAAGTTTCATCATTATTCACAAATCTGTTTAGAACTGTGAGTAATTGAGCTTTGTTGCAACATGGCCCTGGTTGATCTCTTATACTCTGCGGCCACCTGCTGGCCGTTTTTGTAATTACTACCATTGCTTCACCCGTTCTCTGCAGTTCAGAGGCTGCATCAAAGCTTTCTGTATGCTCTAGCATAAAATAAAATAAAAAATAAACATTAAAAAACGTATAAATGCGTCTTTAAAATAGAACGTATTTATACGTTTTTGGGAGCAAATGCGTTGATATGTTATCGGAACTTTTTTCTGTTAAATAACGGAATCATGAGCATCGGCCTAAAAAAACGGCACCTTAGTGTCTTGATGACTGCTCTTATAGTCAAAATCTAGCCGACTTTATGTTGGATTAAAGGTTGTGTGCGTTTGCAATTCAACTAGCCGACTTCCTGTGTGTGTGGCAGTGTGTGAATTGTTGACTTCTTTCATCCCAACAGCTGAACGTGCGTACTTTGTTTGTGTGTGTGCGGGTTCGGGATATGTGGGGGGCGTGCGCCGTCGCCATCGCACGTGTACTCACGTTGACACCTTGCCACGTAACGCTCGGTATGTGCCCGCACCCCGGGGACATCCCGCCTGTTTACCAAGCAAACACTGTAAATGGCCGACCTCCTTGAGGTTCCATATGCAGAGGGGAACCCTGAGAGCGACTTTCCCCCTACGTGTCAGGGGTGCGCATTTTGTGTACGACCGCTCGCTCGCTCTTTGACGCCGGGGACGTGTTTGTCTAGGAACAGGTGTGGGATGTGGAGTTCTCCAGACAAGCCAGTCTTAAAAGTCTTTTGAATCTTGGCAGTTTCTCTCATGTGGATGTTCAGGAAAGAAAATGGCGTGGCGGGGAAAAAATAAATAAATCTCCTCCGGCTATAGAGATGTGTGCTCTGGATGCTTTGAGCTGGGACAACTTTGATGTCGACTACTACTAAAGTGAGATTCAGGTCAACACTTTCATGAGGATGAATTCAGGAGTGTGTTTTGCATCCTTTGCAATCAGCAGCGAAAGCATTTGCTGTGCAATGTGCACACAATTGGATACGCCCATAATCATTCACTGCCATTGACGGCTATAAACATCAAAAATTTATTTGAACTATTTCTATTAGTTTAACATTTTTTTCCACTTTTGTTAACAAGAGTATGAAAACCTAGAATTTATTTATTGTACATTTAGAACAGATATGAAATTTGTGATTAATTGTGAGTTAACTAGTGAAGTCATGCGATTAATTACGATTGAAAAAAATTTATCGCATGACGCCCCGAATTTTTTATATTTTCTTTATTTTTAAATGTTTAATTTATTCACTGCCGTTGATGGCTATAAACATCAAAATTTAATTTTAACTATTTCTATTAGTCAAAAAAAAATTCACTTTTGTTAACAAGAGAATGAAAACCTAGATTTTTGTTAATAGTACATTTAGAACAGATATGAAATTTGTGATTAATCGCAAGTTAACGAGTGAAGTCATGCAATTAATAACAATTTAAAAAAAATAATCACCTGGCGCCCCGAATTTTTAATATTGTCTTCTTTCTTTTTTTCTTTTTATTGATTCACTGCTGTTGATGGCTATAAACATAAAAAAATCATCTTAACAGTTTCTATTAGTTTAACATTTTTTCCCACTTTTGTTAACATGAGTATGAAAACCTAGAATTTTTTATTGTACATTTAGAACAGATATTAAATTTGTGATTAATTGCGAGTTAACTAGTGAAGTCATGCGATTAATTACAATTAAAAAAATGTAATCGCATGACGCCCCGAATTTTTTATATTTTCTTTCTTTTTAATTTTTTTATTTATTCACTGCCGTTGATGCTATAAACATCAAAATTTCATTTGAACTATTTCTATTAGTCACATTTTTTTTTCACTTTTGTTAACAAGAGAATGAAAATCTAGATTTTTTTAATAGTATATTTAGAACAGATATGAAATTTGTGATTAATCGTGAGTTAACTAGTGAAGTCATGCGATTAATTACGATTAAAAACTTTAATCGCCTGACGCCCCATATTTTAAATAATATTTTCTTTCTTTTTTGTATTTATTTATTCACTGCCGTTGACGGCTATAAACATCAAAAATTCATTTTAACAGTTTCTATTAGTTTAACATTTTTTTCCACTTTTGTTAACAAGAGTATGAAAATCTAGATTTTTTTAATTGTTCATTTAGAACAGACAACATTTTTGATTAATCGTGAGTTAACTAGTGAAGTCATGCAATTACCTACAATATAAAAAAATTAATCGCCTCTTGCCCCTAATTTTTAATATATTTTTTAATGAATTTATGGCAGTGAATGAGTTAATTACACACAATAAATGGCTATTTTCTCTCCTCTTTGTCGTTTTTTTTGGTAAATCTAATTTAAGAGAGGACAATAAAATGAACAAAAGATATATAAAATTAAAACAAAACACAATTATACAGTATACATTTACCATTCAAATGATCTGGTAGAAGAATTTGTATAGAGCAATGCAATTATATTTTATTTATTTGCCGATATTTGACATTTTGACGAATATCGGCCTTTTTGTACAAATCTGGAGGATAAAAATAGCTGCTAGCATACCGAGCGACAAACACTTGCGAACTTAGCGATGGTTGGGTTTTTGTCAGGGTTTGTAAAAGGTCGCAATGATGTTAAAATGTTTTACTTTTAATTTTTAACATGTTCAGACAGTTTGCCACTATCTGAGAACAACTTTGGAAACCTTCAGTAAGTTTGCAAGCGTTTGTTGCTCGCAGAGAGCAGTTTAAGAGATCAATTTAAAACTAGGTTAATTTTTTTGATGTATTTATTAAAAATTTCACTTTATCTTATCATTATTATTAGAAATAAGTCAAAGTTGAAGATTTCAGTTGAGTTTTTGTTAAAATGTTAAAACAGATCTGCTTATTCCATATGTTTGAAATTAAAAGAAAAACTTTTACCTTTAAAAAAAAAAAACATGCTTAATGGCATTTCAAAACTGTTATGTTTTTTTTTTTTTTACACTAATATGTTTTGTTTTACTGCAAATAAGTATCGTTCTCCTTGACTACCAATAATCAGTATCGGTATCTTTCAGCCCAGGAGAAGATATAACGGTCTAATCTGTCAGCAATTTCATTATTAATTGTTTTGTATTACATTTTAATTGAAAATTTATAGGAGTAGAAAGAAGTTGTTTTTTTTCCTACACTTAATGTTGATGTTTAAACTGTGCATAAAAGAAAGGATATTATACACAAAATCTTTTTAGGAGTAAAATCTCACCTCTACACTACTGTATTTTAATTGGGTTGTTATTAGAGCAGTCACATGTTGAATTTTTTTAATCAGATTATTCACATTTGAGAATTTTGATTAATCGCGTTCTTAAAAAGGCTCTTTATCCCCCAAAAATTGTCTGCCAAATTTAAAGAGCACCTGTTATGTGTTCATTCTTTTGACATTTAATGTTACAAGGACGTCTTCAACATTTTTTGATCCACTGCAAAACCTCTTTTTCTAATCAGTTCATTACTTGCCTAATTTAAAATTAAAAAATACCCCAGTAGATTGACATGAACAAATATTCTGAATGTCATACACAAACATTTATAAAATGCTTTACGTTGATGCACGTAGTTATGTTTTTTTTTTTTTAGTTGATGCTTGGTCGAAAAAGTTTGAGAATCCCTGGCCCTAAAGGTATTTTCAAACAAATATATGTTGCCTATTTAATTCAAATCTCAGCTGTCATGCCGCATGAAAGTAACTGTGTACGATAGATGGAGGCTGACAAGGCTATATGTCGTATCGACTGCTGATATGAAGCCAATCTCTTCAAACCCAGCAGGGCGCTGAGCTCTGCAGACTTGGGTCAATTAGTGGAACCCGGAGTATAAAGCAAACATGGTGAAGCTGCATTTAGCTGTTATGCTGCACACAAATAGAATAAGCTGCAAACAGAAGTAAAGTCAGCCCTGAGTGTGAATGCTTTTAAAATCCAGGTTAAAAACTTTGCTTTTTTTCTAAGACGTTTGATTAAGGTCTTCTAAACATTTTTTAATCATGTTTTTTTCCCCCCCTTTTAATTATGTCATATACCTTTACTCTTAAGTGTTTTTAAAGTATTTTCCGTTAACTTGTTTGTTGATGCTTGTCGGTAGGGGTGGGAATCTTTGAATGTCTCACGATTCGATTCCGATTTTTGGGTCTGCAATTCGATTTTTGATTCAAAATGATTTGATTGACAATGATTTTCGCTTCAATCTATAGATGAGCAATGAATTGTAATGATCTACTCCAGTCTGACTCGCTAATGCTAATTAGCGCGCTACGCGCGGCACTTTTATCACTCAAAAGAACGGCTCCACGCTACAAAAAAACAACTTTTATTGGAATAACTTGATCGGGACTTTTTCCTTCTACTCTCTAATGTGACTACAATTTAACAGTGTATCAGACCACACTGTCCCAAAGTGGCCAAATCGAGTACAACATGAACAGCGCTCCCAATAAAGGCACACACAAACAAAGGCAAGACAGTATAAAATAATTAAAATAAAATTGATTTTGGGACATTTAAAATTGATTCTGAATCGTACTAAATGAGAATCGCGATTCTTATGAGAATCGATTTTTTGGGCACACCCCTACTAGTCGGTGTCTTTGCTTTTGTAAAACACATCGAGTTGCCTTGTGCATGAATTGTGTTACAAAAATAAAACAGCCTTGCCTTGCCTTTTCTAACTGAGAACAAAGAAGCTGTGTGTTCATCCTGGAATGCTGCTGCCGCTGCTTGAAATTCTGCAAATGACGAGTTCAGATGCTCGCCGCCCTCGCCCGGACACACAACACATGCCTTGTTGTCAACCCACACAACTGCACATACTAATTAGTGCGGCCATGAATCTATAAATCACTTATGTATCAGCCGTGCCCTTTTTGTGCCGAAGCCTAATGAAGTTAACCCACGTATCGACCCACACTCGAGAACGCGCGTTGAACACACATGGCCCCGAGTTAATTTCACGATCACTCGGCTTCATATCTGCAGCTGACAGCCGGCAAATATTCCCGTCAACCTCTTGACCCCAGCTTGAAATACATGCAAATTACACGGGGATGGACTTTTTGCCGAGCGTCCCGCTGGAAAAAGCTTGATTTGCCGCGATTTTAATCCGTCCAAACGACTCTTTGCTGCAGTTAGCGCTTACTGATAAATTGTCACGCCACGCTGTCCCGCGGAGGAATACACACATAGAGGCAGCGGAGCTTTATGACATCTTAAGAGGGATGTGAGCGTCCATCTGAGCGTGTCTCCGCCAGCTTCAAGTGCATAAATAAACCAACGGCGCAGTAATGGCCTTGTGCACTAAGCAAGAGCAATAAAGCGGCCTACAACACGTCTCCCGGGAGTTGAATCTCATCTAAAATAATACCCATTTATTAAACATGATCTCCTCACATAGCTCATCGCATCTACCGACGGCATGCAGATTTATGAAACGTGCACACGCGCGCACACACACACGAGTTCGTCCAGCCAAGTCAGCAGCCAAGCGGTTGACTGCGAAAACGCTTGGCGAACAAGTGACCTTGATTAGTCCAAGAGGAGAGCTCACTGTTACCGGGTGTCATTAAATTGCCAATAAAATCCACTGCCTCTCATTTTAGTGCCACTGAATGGATTGCCTTGAAATGGAGTACAGACATACTATATTCCCAAAGGAGAAAACATCCCGTGTCTGTGGCGCATGTCTGACTTTTCTTCCCTGAACTCGCAGTGGCCGTGAGTAGAATATCGCTGAAAACAATTGGCCCGATTGGCCGACAGTTATTATAATCAAGTCTGTGTTGTACACGTTCTGTAGGTTCTTTTTTTTTGTTGTCAAACGTTTTCTTAAAAGAAGTTTTCAATTTGTGCTGACCAGATACTAGGCAGAGACCGATTATCGGCCAGGTGGATAATCGGCGCAGATATCCAGCATTTTGACTCGTATCGACATCTGCCTTTTTAATTAAAAATCTCATGGCTGATAATAGAACAATTTAAAACTGTGTACATAAATAAATAAGGGAAGTATTTACTGTATTTAAATTTTCATTTAACTTTATAACAGATGCTGCTGATCCTAAGGGCACTTTTCTTCTTTCTTTCTTTTTTTTTTACATTTCAGATATTTTGAAAGTTTGGAAAACTTTACATGTAACCTTTTAAGACATGCTTGAAGAACCTGAGCTAACTTTTTGTTGGTATTTGTGAAAAAAAAATCAGCCAAGAACCTCCTAACCAGCGCAAATAAAATAAAATAATAAAAACGAGTGCTGTGCCATCATTGTCTGATTTATTATTAAACTTTGGAACTTTATTTGTATTTATGTGGTCTCAGTGGTTTAGTTATATCTGTTTATTTGGAAATAAACAGATATAACAAAAAAAAGAATACATAAATCATTTAATTATAAATAAAGATTTGTGCACCCACAGATTATTAGCAACATAAATTGTCATCTTTTGGGATCATAGTAAAGCTCTGTTCTCAATAAGAAATAATTAACTGAATTTTAAATAAAGTTTTCAAGTGATTGACAGGTGATTCCAGGCGGCATATGGCAAGTTGGGTCAAACCACTCTGGTGTGGGGGAAATTCTGGGTTTTTATGACACTGAAATTCAATTAAAAAAAATAATAATAATAATAATAATATATATATATATATATATATATATATATATATATATATATATATATATATATATATATATATATATATATATATATTATTATTATTATATTTTTTTTTTTGTGTGTGAAATATTTACATATACCTTTTAAATATATTTTAAAATCTCATGTACCCTCTGCGGTACATTCAATTTTGTTGTTGTTGTGTTAAATGAAATAGAGGGATTGGCTTGGAGGCACGCTCTTGCCCAAGTGGCAAACATTAGTGTGTTACATTTTTTAAAATGAAGAAAATAATGAAAAGCCAAGTACATATAATGTACATTTAATTTCCTTGAAATTCTTCAGAAAAGAGTTGGATTAGTGCTTCAATCATTTATCAGAAACCTTTGTGAAACCAAGAGCTCCTTTGTGGATTTTGACGAACGCAAACGGCTGCCATTTTGATGCATATCTCTGAAATAAACTCAATCTCAAATTACATGACATTTGTATCATTTCTATTTTCTGATCTAGCATTTTTTATGCCACCTTGTTTTTTTTTAATATGTTTAATATCTCCTATGCCGAAACAAACAGGCTTAGTCTTAATAAAGTCCAAAAGTTATCATTTCAAATGCGAAGCCTTAATAGTAAAGACAAGAGATATTTCTAAAACTTTATTTGTATTTACATTTTTAAATTCTACCACATTCCTTGGAAATCACAATTGTGCCATCACTGATTAGCTATTTTTTTTAAAACAGGCCTGTGGGCCACTCATGTGGTCCTCTCCTTGGGGGGTGATCAGTTCATGGTGGTCATGTGATTGCAATGAACAGGCTACATTTCATGGAGACAAACACTGATAGTGTGTGTATGTCGCCAGAGTCTACCGCTGGTTTCGGAGCCGCAAACAGCACATGCAACATTCCTGACACTGACAATCCTCCTCTCAATATCCTGTACGCACCGGGGTCTTCATTATGAATCAACATCAGTATCAGTCAAACATGGAACGAAACAGGAAACAGGAAAGAAGAAATCTGATTTAGTTAAAAAAAACAAAAAACAGGCACCCTGATTTGAAAATATAAAAGTAATTGAAGGCAAAATGCCGTAAGACAGAACAAAATCACCGAATTATCCCCGGCCTAACAAAAAATAAATAATAAAATAATAATAATCTAAATTCTGATTGGATGTTTGAATTAATTTTCTTTCAGAGCAGGACTGAAGGACCGCGAAGAGCCAGAAAACCCAGCCAGAAAACCAGCCAGTCAGCCAGCCAGCGAGCGCCGGCCTTGGTTCGAGTGCGTGCCCAGCGGATGAGCCTTGTTCATGCGTCTCCCTGCGTGCCACTCCCACATCACTATGAACTGTGAGCAGGACTTTGGAGACGGGGGCTTGGGAGTGACCCTCACATTACGACTGCTCATGCACGGAAAGGTAAGAAAGGCCGGCCGGCTCGTGCCACATGCTGCACAATTTGCATCGGCCTCATGAAATATATACACAGCTGCATCAAGGAAATGATGTGGAATCAAACTGCTGTACTTGAGTTTTAACGGCGGGGGGTTTGGCCACCCGGCACTTTGGTCACGAGGACGATAAAAATCATGCCTCATTTATAATCAAACATCACAGACAGGGTTACAATCTGCACTCTTAAAGCTGCTAAGGCAAAAATAACCCTACTGTCTGGGTTATTTTGTACAAAATAACCATTTCTGTACAAAACAAACAAATTGATTCGATTTTACATTAGATCAAATTATTTTAATTCCACCCAACTTTCTGGGTTATTTTGTTGGGTCATCTTGAATTAAGTTGACCCAACTTTCTGGGTTATTTTTGTACCCAGAGAGTTGGGTCAAATTGAATTAATTTCAACTTTCTCGGTTACTTTGTACAAAACAACCTTTTTTTTTGTACAAAATAACCCAGAATGTTGGGTCAAATTTATATAATTGCACCCAACTTTCTGGGTTATTTGTACACATTTTTTTGTACACAATAACTCAAAAAGTTGGGTCAAATTGATTTATTTTCACCCAACTTTCTGGGTCATTTTGTACAAAATATCCATCTTAAAACAACCCAGCTATTTGTAGAAAATGACACAGAGAGTTGGGTCAAATTTACCAAATTTTTGACCAAATTGGGTTACCTGTATTTTTTATTCAGCAATTTTAAGAGTGTAATTTCATTTAGTTTTTTTTATTGTGGGAATGCATTAGAAATTGCACTTAGTCTAGTTCTAGTTAGTTTTTTTGTTTGTTTTTTATCCTGTTTTAGTTTTTTGTTTTTCCAAATAATGCTTTGTGTTGTTTAGTTATTATAGCCATTTATCCATCCATTTTCTAAACCGTTTATTCCTCACAGGGTATTGGTATTCTTAAATTAATACATTTCAAATCACGTAGGAACATGCTTAATTAAAAAGTACAATTTGTTTCAGTTTTCTAAACATACAATGCAGTTTTTTTTTGTGAAATTTTTTTATTTTTATTTTTCAATTTCATTTATAATTTTCGTTTCTTTTCATGAACTTTAATAATCTTGCTTACAATGTGGAGCCTTACAAGCTACGCAGAACCGAACGCTATTCACATTCTTTCCATTTTGCGTGATGCCTTGTTGCTAGGCAGAGTTCATCTGACTCCCTCATAACCGATTCATAGGCCAATTAAATATAGATGCCACGCCCACTCGGCTGTTTGAACATGAGTGCTTGCTTACTCACATACATTTTGCAAGTGAATTACTGATCAGTAGTGAATATCAAATGCATGCAAGCTGCCATAGACGACGGTTGTTTTTACTTTGTTTGATGTTCTCAATTTGTATTTTTGTTTGTATTATAGGAGGTTGGCAGCATCATAGGAAAGGTAAGCTTGTTTTTTGGGATGATTTCAGTTATTTTCAATTTGGAGTGAGACTTTGATTTGGGTTTTTACCTTCAGTCATATCCCATATTGCTACCTTTTATAACTCTTTCTAGAACTGTACCGCTCTCCCCTCTTGCCTACTTTTATTGGAAGTCAGCAGAAAGCCTGCTGGTTGGACTACCCTCAGCCTAAATGTAATTGCCTCAAACCAAAGCCGCACCCACCCCCATTACCCCTAATGCAACACAGCAATCCATCAAAAGAGAGAGAGAGAGGGAAAAAAAAACATTAGCGTATTGACTACAAGCCTTCTGTTGAAAGTGAACTCCACGGATGCTTTTCTGTTGGCCCCTGGTGGGCACTCGTGGTGTCAGTTCGCTGGGGCCCAGCTGCCTTGTAATAAAACACCTGCATCAATACAAGAAGGTGGAGGGACAAAAAATAGATTTGCACCGACACAAAGTGCGCCAAAAAGAAAGAGGCCGCCCCCGCCTGCAACCAATGCCGCATTATGCTACAAGTTCGCTTCACAATTAAAAGTTGTCAATCAACATTTTTGTACATTTACAGACATGTTATGGACCAAACCAAAGTGAATCAACGGACGGAAATGAAAAAAAGTAGTAATTGACAGATTAATTGATCATTATAATAATTATTAGGTGCAGCTCTAAATGGAATGTACACAATTAAAACAGTTTGCGCATCATGATTTAATGCTGCAATCAAGGTAATTGTGCCGCTCCTTCTGATGTACCCACTTTGGCCAGCAGGAGGCAGTATAATCCTGTACAGTCATGCAGACACAAAGAAGACTTCTACCTCTACTGTAAGGGCGCCACTAAGATGCTGTGATAAACATTTAGTCTGGTCAACAGCAAAGTTCAACAAACAAGCTATTTTATTTTAACACATCAGATTGATGAGGTCATTTTCGTTTTTAAATTTGATTTATAAAAGCTGGCACAATATGGATTTTCCCATGAGTTCTAATTTATAGCTATGACGTTTGAGAAAATATCCCACCTGCTGCTGACCTTAACACTTAATTCCTAAATATTACTAAATAAATACAATCATTATTAAATATTGTTAAGTAATATTATTTTACATGCTAAATAAAATTTTAATATTGGTATTATATTATTAATGCTATTATGATACCCTGATGGGCTTGAGAAAAAAAAAGCAATGGTACGAAATCAGTGCAAAAATTAATGTTGAAAAGTTGACTTGAATCTGTGATTTAAAAATGTTGCCAAAATGTGTTGACCAATGTTATTTATTGACATTGTCTTGCTCCACTGTTTGTGTCCAAGTATCTGAAGCTTCTGAAACCAAGACTATCGATGCTAAGTGCTAACCATTAGCATGCCAATGACGTTTCACATAGTTTTTTTCGTATCACGCTAAGCGGACTTTCGCTAAAGCAAATACATGTTGTTGTTTAAAATAAAGTGTAATTCTCTTTATTTTATGCTGAGTTTGACTGCAAATTTCAAGTGGGAGTGGCAATTAAACAGTTTGTAGCCTCCTTGTTGATGAATTGTTCACTTTTTGCCAAAGTTCTCCTGAAGTATATCCAAATGTCTTTTTTGTTTGTTTACTTTTCAATCCTTTTTTAAACAAACACATTTTTAAAATTTCAAATAAACAGTGCAGAAAACGCACACAAACAAATGAATTAAGACTCAGTACCTGGTTTGGTCCGTAACATGTTAGAAAAACGGGCAATAATGCTGACAATTTTTCCCTTAAGTAAAAATAAATGAGTGCAAATGTTTTGTTTTGATTAAACACAAAGATAATAAAATTGCTTCCATCTAGGAATACAAGAAAGCGTATAATATTTACGCTTGAGAGGCAGAAATATCGAGGATTTGAACAATTTCTAATTAAATTGGTCTGAAACAATTAATTGATTATCAGAAATGATGATCAATTCATATAATAATTGTTTAATTGAATAGTTGCTGTACCCTATCGAATCGAATTGGAATCCCATTCAATGGAACCTAATAAAAATTTTCCACTGCAAAATACCTTTTTCCAATCGTGTACCAAACCATCTTTGATCAACGAGGAAGAGTTTTTGCTACTCAGTGGACCGGCTCGCCACGAGACAAGCCCCCCCCCCCCCCCCCCCCTATCTTATCTTATCCAGGATGGCGTAATCACTAAGGACCACAAATCAGATGTTATCCCGCAAATGGGAGATGATCGTTTTGAAGCTGTATACTGGTCAGGGGGGTGGAGGAAAGTAGAAAACTGAAGAGTGACTCTAGTGAGAAGAAAATGGAGGCGGCCTTGATTCGATCTGATGAAAAGCAGAGGAGGGTGACACAAATGTCAACTTGTTCAATCTTTGTGTCCCTGTTTGGTATACAGTAGCTCGACGACAGCAGTCACACAAGCTCCTCTCACACAAACGTGTCTGATGCCGTTTTTATGTGACACACTATTACATCAGAACAGCGCAATACAAAATTCTGCTGAATTCCAATCAGGCTTGATGTTAATTGCTTCTGAATAGTCAGGCACATCTCAAAGTTAAGGAGACTCTGAAGATTTTTTATTTTTTTTTTAACACATATGAATCTGCTTTAATGCTGCCCTTCATTTATTTTGTTTTTCCAGAAAGGCGAGACTGTGAAACGAATACGTGAGGAGGTACGATATGCACCACTTACAGCTGCAATCACCGCATTTCATCACCGGCCCAATGTCGGAATATTAACTCGAAATGTCACCACTTTTGCTATCTGCTGTCTCGTTTCTCATGATGATGTCACGATGTGTGTAACAAAACAAATGAAATAGAAACTTACTCTCAATTCCACCAGGCATGAAGATGGTTTGAGTTTGGATTACGGAAAATGTATGTTTCACAAACAAAAATTGAGGGTGGCTGAAGAGAGAACATGATTGAAGAATTGTCACCTTTTCTGTGTTCATCAGTGCGTGAGAAAGATGTTCAGATCTGTCACTCACAGATGACGTTGAATATAAAACGGACACATAACACGAGTGGTCATGTTGAAATGTTGCGATCATCAGAAAAAGCGTAGCGAAGAGTCAAAACGTCACACAAAAACGTCCTAAATTGAAAGAGATGCGCAAAAAGAACTCAGTAAGACTTTTATGATTATTATGTCACTTTTGGACATGTACTGTAGTTAAAATTCATATGTAGCTTGTTGTTGTTGAATATTTAAAGCAGGAAGGAATTGGCTGGTACACATCACATTCACAAATTTGCACTGATAATTTAAAAAAAGAAAATAAACCTTCTAACCAGTACTTAGACTACAATTTGTGAAAATTCCAGCTCCCCCCAAAAAAAAATATTTTGAGGTTAAATTTATGTCGACTCCCCATTTGTATTTTTAGAATAAATAAATACTTTGTAGATATAAGTAAACAGCAGTCAAGAAGATATAAACACGTTTTAAATATTATTGAAAGCTCTGAGGTCAGGTTCAGTAATCGTCATCCTTTCAAAAGAGGCACAACGTGGTACTACACTAAGGCGCGCACTCATCATTAAATTTCGATAGCTATGCTAATAGCTATACTAATGCTAATAGCGTTCATGGGCAATTCCGACCGAAGATTTCGTTGTCTCTCAGTTTGTAAGCTCCTTGGTTAGGAAATGGCCTATTAATTGGCAAATGGACATACATTCACAAATACTAAACAGAATTCTCAGTATTTATGTGATTTTCAATGAAAATGTTTTTGTTTGTCTCTTATCCAGCTGCTCACTTAGCAGCTCCGCTATTTCATTGGTTTCGTGTTTTAACAACACCAGTTTTCCACTTGAATCTCTTTGCACAAACTCCCAAAGGCGCAGCTTATCGAATGTGTTGTTCCGACTTGTATTACAACGTAATTAGTCCGACGCTGCAGAGGTACATTTGATTTCCTCTCCAGTTGCAACGGTTTTAAGTTTGGGTTTACAAGGCGGATGAATAAATGGGAGAACCGTGAGGTCAGGCGGAAAAGCAGCCCCGTGGTCGTCATCCAACCACGCCATCATCCAGCCAGTCAGCCACTTCGGGCTTGTGTTGCTAACTGTATGAGTATCATGCCGTCATCCTCCTCTTCCCTGCCCCCCCAGTGGGGTCGCACAGTCACAGTGGGAGCATGACTCACTGGAGTGACTGGAGAAATTGGCCCAGAGGACAGAGCGGCATGCTGTCACTGCTCATGTGACTGAAACCTTGAAATCAAGGACGCTGAATGGGAGCAGATGAAGGCAGACGATTTATAACGCACTAACCGTTCCCAGAGCGGAGACTACATTAGATAGTCTGGCTTTCAGTCTTCTCTTTCGTCTTTGATCAATCGTTACGCTTCATTTGGATGCTAAGTAAGTTAGCATAGCTATTGTATAGGCCTAAAATTCATATCAAATTGAATCCTTTTATGGTAATGGTATAGTGTACACTGTATGGAATATGTTGTATTTCCTTAGCAAAGCTAAATTGATTTAAAAACAAAAACATGGCTAATGCGCTGGTTACTTTTCGTCGACAAGGGGTAATAAACACCCGGTGGTTATTTCCTTAAACTAATCCTAAATGATATCTTGGTTGACAGTTCAACAGCGCTAAACATCTCAATGTACTAACCATTATCCAACATTTTTTGCTCGGTCATGGCAGCTATTGGAAGCTAGCTGTTGTAGTTTACCTGGCGCCGGTCCCGTATTGGAAACATGCTGCCAGGAAAGTTCAGCTTGTGTTTGCTCTGAACACCCACAACCGCAGCAGTAGGATTACATTTCCCATGATTCTCAGGCGCAGGAAGTAGTGTTAGTTCCGGTATATCTAAAAAATGCATATGCGAAATGAGAATGCAAATGTGAATTTGCAAGTAAATAGGAAGGAATCTAACAGTTACATTTCCTTTGAATGGGTTTATCATATGAATCGCTATGATATGTGATTCATGTACATTTAAAAAAAATAAAAATAAAACAAGACTCTGGAATGGGACCTGCTTAACTCATTCACTGCCATAAATTCATTAAAAAAAAAGATTATTAAAAATGTTGGGGCGACAGGCAATTAAAATTGTATATCTGTTCTAAATGTACAAAATCTTTTCTAGGTTTTCATACTCTTGTTAACAAAAATGGGAAAAAATGTTAAATAGAAATAGTTAAAATAAATTATTGACGTTTATAGCCGTCAATGGCAGTGAATTAATTTTAGAAAAGAAAAGATTATTAAAAATTAGGGGGGACAGGTCATTAAAATTTTAATCGTAATTAATCGCATGACTTCACTACTTAACTCACAATTAATCACAAATTTTATATCTGTTCTTAATGTACAACAAAAAAATTCTAGGTTTTCTTACTCTGGTTAACAAAAGTGGAAAAAAAATGTAAACTAATAGTAATAGTTCAAATGATTTTTTTATGTTTATAGCCGTCAATGGCAGTGAATGAGTTAATAACGGGACAAAACAATAGGTTTGGCCAAATCCGCCGGGATGCGGGACCCAAGGTTGCAAAACGGGACTGTCCGGGTGAAACTGGAACATCGGTCACACTATTTTAATATACCCAGTAATTCGCTTTTCCTAATTGAGTACTTTCCCACTGTAGCGCCAGACTTGTTTTAAAAGTGTACCATACCACATTTCTCATTAGTTTAGCATGGCTCCTCCATCTTTTCCTGTTACGCCTTCTTCCTCAGTGTGAGGCATGCTGCTACGCCTCATCCTTCTTTAGTAAAAACTATCATCAGAAGTGTAGCTTATTTGCTATAGAGGCGAGGATTAGTGACTTAGAAGAGCTGTGTCAGAACAGTGAATAGCCGCGGTAGGCAAGCTAGCCAGCCGCAGCTCATATGCCTGTTGTCGCAGTAGTTCCCCAGTAGCTGATGCATAACTGTTCGACATGGACGCCCTGTTTTAACCAGCTCGAACCCAGTTGAAAATGGTGCGGGCAGCTCTGGGGTCAGGTGTGTTTGAAGCCATTTTCACACAATGATGTCATCCTTCCGTGGTCCATTCTCCCACTGCCAAAGTGAACTTACGAGTGTCCTAACTGTTGACTTCTGTCCCTACAGAGCAGTGCTCGGGTCAACATCTCAGAAGGTTCCTGTCCGGAGCGGATCATCACCATCACTGGATCCACAGAAAGTGTCTTCAGAGCTTTCACCATGATCACGTACAAACTAGAAGAGGTAGCGCTAACTTCTGTCGAAATATATAACGAGTGTCCTCAGCTGCTTATTCTATGGACATGTATTGAGACACGCGTCTTAATGGATTTATTAGTCAATGAGGATTAGGATATATCTCATTAGTTCTCTTTGCATCTTCTTTTTCATGTTAACAAGACAAGTTAGTGGGCGCTAGGGGTTGAACAAACAAGTGGACTCTTTGACTTTACCACTCTGCAATGACGGCTATTACTTGAGGTCGATTAGTCGCGGGTTTTGGCAACAATACGCCTCACTGAAATCATCAGGTAGTGGGTTCGCGCAGGACACTAGCAGCGGTGCCTCAAGCGTGAGTAAATAATTGAGCAAAAATCAGACCGGGAGCACAATCACTCGGAAAATATAAAATTCTATCCTCAAATGAAACAAAAACACAAGCGAAAAACAAACAAACAAAAACTGTAGCGGAAAATGAGGACAAGCAATCAATCATAATGCTTTTTATTGTAAAGATGAAAGGCTAATGTTGCCAGAGAAAACATCCAACTACCGGTAGTCTGCCTTCCTCCAGCAGACACGGCTAAATCATCTGAATTGTATTTATTTATCTGTGTACATATTATATATAATAACATTCAAGCACTCCTTTTCCTCACAATATATGCGTGAAATCGGTCAAATTTTGCAGATTTTTCTCTATTGTGAAGGTAAACAAATACTCATGGACAACGTATTGTAAAGCAGTCAAATGTTCTGCCTGTACTTAATATCTTTATTGATGTGTTTAAAAAAAAAAAGGCCTTATTTATTAGTTTTGTTTTGTTTTCACTAATCGGCCGACTAATCTGTTATCGGAATTTTTTTCTGCCAAATATTGGAATCAGCTGAAAAAAATTCATGCCAGTCGAGCTGTAGTTATTATGTTATAATTAGCAAATAAAGGTATTCATTAATGTGAGGACACTAATCATGTTTATGATTTCTCTGAAAGACACAAATATCATCACTAACATAACATCTTGTTGACGGTTTTCAAAGAGGTAGAAGATGTTATACGCAGCTTCTACGCCATATCATATCTTTCTATAGATGTACTGATGAGTTGTCTAAACAAAAAATACTGTAATATCCAAATATGAAAAGATGTATTTTGTGTTTTTTTATATTTCTCCTGGATGCAAACATGAGAAGTTATCAAGATATCGGGGAGAACAAATAAAATCATTTGCCTGTGATGGATGAGGGAGGAAATAAAATAGCTGAAAGCTATTTGTCCACATTATACAAAAATCATTTCCTAAGCCTCATCTCAGCTGTGTCTGTAATGTGCTCTCAGCCCTTTCGATTAGCCTCCCAACACAAGTAATAGAGAGCTAAATATTATTTCCACTAGACTTTGATGAGCTTCCAGGAAAGTGAAACACGCTCGTTGAAGGGATGTGAAGTAGCGAATCCAGATGTGATGCCGGTAAATTACGTTAGTCCCATAAATGATCATTTGGCGGTACATAAGAGTTTCCTAGTACTAAGTTGATAAATTGGTGTTTCAGTTGCACTCAATATTAATCAGCTCCAATATAAACAATAAAAAAAAGCATCATATGATCAATGACCACTTTTCACTTGTGATTTTAGTTTCGTAATTTTATTTTGATCTTGTTTAGGCGGTTCATGACAAAATACTTCAGGATACCAGGATACTAAACAATAATAATAATGGATACTTTGCAGGTATATTTTTTATTTATCTTTAATTTATTCAGGCAAGGAAATTGAGGGCAGATTCTCTTTTTCCATTTAGTCATATTTAAACATGTTATAGATTGAATCACACAAATAATTCAGCTGCTTATTGGAACTTATTTTTACTTAACTTAATTTAAGAGTTTTTGCAAATCTTCAGAAGAATACAATTAGATAAACATAACAGAAATTGATAGCATCCAGTTGGAAATCTGAAAGTAGCTGGGGTAGTCTCAAATGCCATAAAGAGACATATTTTCAACTGGTGTTGAATCAATTTGAGCGCACATCCACTGATATACAGTATATTGATTATAATAAGGATAGCATCTTTGAATTTTTTTTTGCATGCTCTACCTATATTTCTGTGGCTTCCTCCGACATTCCACAAACATCTCATGTTATATTCTTCAAAGATTTTAAATTGGCCTTAGGTGTGTAAGCGCGATAGAAAATAAATGGATGTATAGTAAGTAACATAATGTCACAATGCAATACAATAGTGTTTCCAAAATTTACCATGTCAACATTATTTTCCACAGAAACCTCACTATGTATATATATATATATGTATATATATATATATATATATATATATATATATATATATATATATGTATATATGTATATATATATATATATATATATGTATATATATGTATATATATATATATGTATATATATATATATATGTATATATATATGTATATATATATATATATATATATATATATATGTATATATATATATATATATATATATATATATATATGTATGTATATATATATATATGTATATATATATATATGTATATATATATATATATATATATGTATATATATATATATATATATATATGTATATATATATATATATATATATATGTATATATATATATGTATATATATATATATATATATATATATATATATATGTATATATATATATATATATATATATATATATGTATATATATATATATATATATATATATGTATATATATATATATATGTATATGTATATATATATATATATATTAGAGTTGTCAAACGATTAAAATTTTTAATCAGATTAATCACATCTTAGAATTTTGATTAATCACAATTAATCGCTTCATTTAAAAAAAAAGAGCCTTTTTTTTAATCAACATTTTTCCCCCACCAAATTTAAAGAGAACCAGTTGTGTGTTGATTATTTTAACATTTAATGTTATGACGTCTTCAACATTTTTTGATCCACTGCACACGCTCATCCTCCTCTTTTTCTAATCAGTTAATTACTTGCATAATTTAAAATGGAAAATAAATGACATATTTTGACATGAAAAAATATTCTAAATGTGATACGCAAACATTTATTAAATGCTTTACTTTAATGCATGTAATTATGTTTATTGCTAAAACACAACCTGTGCTACGTTAAACGTAGCCAATCCGACCATCCGCTGTCACGCTAAAGGATCATCTATGGTCAAAATTAATCGTGCGATTAATCTGCGTTAATTTATGATTAATGCGATCATTTTTTGTGATTATTTAATCAGTTAATGCATTAACTTTGACAGCACTACAAACAAACACACTCTAAAAAAAACACTTAAAGAAACCGAGACCAAGATCGTGGAGCAGTGCACTGATTTCATAAAGCGTTCAGACTTTGTTATCTACAGGTTTGGTTGCGATGAAATCAACAGCACCTCTGCTGGTTGTAGTCAAGTAGTGCATTTCATTGAGTCACAACTGCTTCAAGATGAATAAACAATTCCTTTTCACATGATTAATTCAAAAACAAGTAGTGTACAACACTTCATTGTTCTTGTTGTTTGCCAAGGAGTAATAGAATGGTAATCGTCTCCGTGGTGACCATGCACCTCCATCACTAATTAAAAAACGGTGTCACAGCGAACAATGATGAGGAACAGCAGTCAACTCATTAAAGATTTTTCTCTCCTCGCCTCTATTCAAAGTTGTGCGCAGGAAAACCACTTCAGTTTCCATGGCTACATATTGACGTGTCACCTTGCTCGACTTTAATCAAAATAAAAGAAAAGGGAATAACCCGCCTGCTGGTCACTGAGTGTTCAAATTGTTTGGGTCTCAGCAGCACGCTTTCATTAAGGAAACGAGCGCCTTCGCCTCTTCTGTGCGGCGCAAAAACACACCAGAGGGCCTGGAAGGTGCGCTCACGCAATCTCAAACTGCCCTTGCACGAATAACGACAGACCCGCGTGTGCATCACACAACATGCAACCCTGCAACAGTTGTTGAGAGGTGGCCAATTTACTCAAACTATACTTAAGTAGAAGCATACGCACTTGTGATAGAGAAAACTGGTAAAAGAAGAAGCACTCATTCTTGGCTTCAACTTGTGTTCTTTCTTTAAGGAAACCCTTTCAAGAGGGAATCTCTAACCATGACAACATGGGCTCTATTTTCGTGACAAAATAAATCCAGTGCTGCGCATGGCGTAACTCTGCGAGGATGCGGGTTAGACTCGATGTTGGTAATTTTGCAGACGAACAAAGGCCTGCGGATCCGCTGCTGTGGGAGTGGTCAATCATGGCAATCAAAGTGCGGTAGTCACAGATGCGGCTGTCTACAAATATAGAGCCCTAAATATTTCGGTTTTAACTTTCATTACTATTATTTTTGCTAGGAATAATCAATTAAAAACAAGAGATAATACATTTATGCATCAAGCAGAAATATTGCTCATTTCTGCCCAACAAAACAGTTTGAGGCAGCAGGTTCGCGGAACACAAGCGACACCTCACAGTTACGTCTTTTGTCTTTGGTTGTTTTCCCCCACGACGTGTGGTATCTGAAAAATCTAATTGGAGGGATAAGATGTTTTTTTTCTCCTTCATTTGACTAATGTGCTTCTGTCAGGTCAGGTGTATATTGGCAGTTTTGACACAAACAAAAAAGTGATTTGTTTTTCTTAAATAAACATTACAAGTTAAAAAAAGGTAAATAAGCTGAAATAATATAAAAGTAAAAAGTATAAAGTAAAAAAAAAAGAATGCTTATTTTCAATTATATACAATACCAATTTTTATTATGTCGTCAAAATGCATATTAGGATGAGTAGAATATACAGATATCTGTTTTGAAATAGAGTAAGTGATACTAAGAGACTGAAGGAAAGTACATGCGCCTGAAAAGCACAAGCAAAATATTTGTACTTGGTTACTTTCCACCACAGAATTGCAACTGTTGGAAAGTTGAAAGTTATTAATATATTCCCCATATTTTTAGATCAAATGAAAAAAAGTCTTGTGACTGTACAGACAAGCTGCTACTCACTTCTAACGAGAGGCGACATCAGAGAGGACAAAAATAGACGCAATGAAACGCATCATAAACTGCATTTGGAACTTTAAAGTTCAGTGATTGGGAAATGATTTGCAAGTTGCTTTTAGGAGACACAATCTCTCCAGGTTACACATCCACGACACAAAGTGGCTTCATTGCCAAACGGGCCTCGCACGTCTCGCGTTGTGTTGCGCAGAAGCTGAGCAAAAGTGAGACAGCGCAGCGTATTTACATTTCAAAGGTTCACACAGTTGCTCTTCTCATTAATTAAAAGCTCCGTCTCCTCCCACTCATGATGTTTGATGGCTTTGGTGCAGAGGAAAAAAAAACATTCATCAAAAAACTCAAAACGGTTCTGACCTCGAATATGCTTTAACTTCAAACTACAAATGTCAGACGAAGATTAAATCACAGTGTACCCTGATTGTGTGAATAATGATATTCCAAATGATATGCATATGCAGATAGGCGATATTTAGAAAAATGATCTTTTGGACACATTGAAAGTGGGAATTTGATTTAAAGTGGTTGCGGCCGTTTTGCTTCGCTCTTGTATAAATGGCAGTTGAGAGCTTGATTGCTCTCGACTCGACTGGCATCAAACTGAGTGTGACGTCACAAATGAAAGCATGCTCATTAACGCTGATTCTTCATTCAACCTTCCAAATGATCGTTTCAACCGGGATGATGATGAAGTGGAACAACTCCTTTTGAAGCAGATGTCGCTCTGGCGCGTGATAATGGCGCGACCTTTTGTCACTTTTTAGAGGTTCTGTAAGAAAGGTTCTGTTTAGTTTTGTATAAAGATCATTTGCAACAAATTTGTCTTTTAATGCCGAGTTAGCAATCAATCAAGTTAGCAAGCAAGACAAATGTCACAGTTGTATTTCTTTCTAATAGAAACAAGTACATTTAGAGGAGAGTTTTACATGTGCAAATGTTGTTTCATTATTTCCTTTTTTTGCCTCTCAGTCACTTCCAAAATAGATCCCAAAATAACATTCCCAATGCAGTGGTGCCTTGTTTTTCGAGATAGAGCGGATATTCGGATGATTTTTTTTTGCTTTGCCTTTTCAACACAAACTTGAGATATGATCACTCATGAACTCAATTCACTTCACAATAAGCAGCAGTTTGGTAAAAAGTGAACAATTCCTTAAAAAGGAGGCTTCACACTGTTTACTGCCAGTTGAAGATTATCATCAAACAGCAAACAAAGGATTACACCTCATCTGACTCTGTTTTCTGCTGTACAAGAGCCCATTTAGCGTAATGCTGACATATATGGAAAACACCACTGACATGCTAATGTTAGCATTGAAAGTTGGGGTTTTAGAAACCTCTAAGCGACGAATATTTGAACACAAATGGTGGACAAACACATTCAGATTATGTCAATACTCACAACCCTAAGATTACAGCATTTAACAGTCGTAGAAGATTCTTCTTCATTTCTGTCTGCCTGACTGTGACATACTGCACTGCCTCCCAGTGGCAGATGCAGGCACAGCATATTGAATTGAACTGCAGCGACATATCCTGACGCACTGTAATTCTGTTTAATTATGTTTTTACTCTTTTTGTTTAAAGAACAATATTGCAGAGTACTATTTTTCCTCATTAAAAAATATAAACATTTTCTGCTTCTGTATTTGCAATAGTTGCAATTAGTGGACACTGATCTCTGCTGCATTGTGAATATGTCTTTAAACGTCAACTGTGATGCATGACTGGTTACTTTAGCTTCTTGTTTTTTGTGACACATCCAATATGAAAACCTTGCCATACAAGCAAAGCCCAGCGTGACCAATAAAATGATGTGGATTCAAAAGCACGTATTAACCTTAAGTGGGTTCTCTCATCCCCCCCCCCCCCCCCCTTACACGTGCTTCCATGGACGCTTAGCTGCCTTTCATTTTTTCTTGCGCTTTGTTCTCTTCTCATCTCTTTATCCTGCTGACTGTTGCTATGCATCTCTGACAGGACCTGACAGCGCTGGTGGCCAACGGCACCATCAGCTCCAAGCCACCAGTCACCCTGCGGCTGGTCATCCCTGCCAGCCAGTGTGGCTCTCTTATCGGCAAAGGAGGGGCAAAGATAAAGGAGATCAGAGAGGTAACCATCCTCCCAGTCGATAGAATGATTGAGCCAAGGAATACAAATAGATATCTCCCTGTACAAGTCCCGAGTCTGCATTGAGGCAATATGTAGAACTCGGTCATGAAAATGTAGCAGAAAAATGACACTGGAGTTTCTACTCGCATTCTCACGGATACTCCATCATTCCAAAAACATGCTTCTTAAGTTAATTGAAGCCTCTAACTTGCTCATATAGGTGTGAATACGAGTGAAAATGATTGTTTATGTTCTCTGTAACTGGGGGCGGCGTGGCTCAGCGGTAGAGTGGTCGTCTCCCAACCCAGAGGTTGTGAATTCGATCCCATGCCATTGTGACGAAGTAACCTTGAGCAAGATACTAAATCCCCAGTTGCTCCTGATGCTGCGTCATCAGTAGGTGCATTCACCTACTTGGTAGTCAAATGCAAAGTGCCTTGTAAGGTGGAAAAGTACTATGAAGTACTAAGTACCAGTACCATTCAGGTTGTTCCCCCACTTCTGCCAATCTCAATGGTCTAGAGACTAGACCAATAGGTCAATAGTTTGCAGCGAAAAATAATGGCGACTCCAGTTTTCGAGACTAGCCAGGTTGCCAAGGAGTTGCGGTAACTTCAAACATGCTTCAGATTTTCAGAGACCTTTTGGAGACTTTTTCCAAGTCTACATCAGGTCTTGGACAAATTGTGGAGACACTCGAAACACTCAACAACAAAAAATCATAAAGGATGCCAGCAAATCAGGGGACCGTATTATACACGGGATTTTACGGCAGTTCTGTCTGTAACTGGAAAGACATCTCTGCTGCCATGTCTCCACTACGTCACTGCTACAGCTAACGCGATAACGCTTGGCGCACTAGACCACGTGACTGAACCCACGCTGGCTTGGTATAATAATCCGAGACAGCTTCACTTGGGTACAGGATCTCTGCCATGTCACGTCGCCCTGGTGAGAAGGCAAAATATTTTGGACTCCTGAGTCACAGGGACTAATCAGGTGTCGCAGCAATCACAACGTTCGTGGCAATCGCAGAGATATGTCCGACAGTGAGAGAGGCCTTTTAAAGTCAGTGGGGGAGGCTCCTTCTCACTCGTGACCCTAATGACGACAAGCAATATACTGTTGAAAAAATGAATGGATGGACCTAAAGCTATTTCTATACCTAAGCACTAATATAGTCATGATCCAAATATCCGCAGAAAGGCAATGCTCTCGAGTGGTTGCTCAGCAGGTATCCCCCGTGTTCAAATTAGCATGCTAACATTTCTTAATTAGCTGTTAAGTACAACTGAGGCTGATGGGAAGTTTTAGTTTTCAAGGTATGAAGCAAAGTGTTCCAGATAACATTTTGAACTCACGATGACACTGGAAGAGTCAAGTTTTTATCCTCAGTGGAATACGGAATGTTTCAAGGATTACCCATTCGACTGTGAAACAAGCGTTAGGGGACCAAGTCATGCGAGTTTATAAATAACGCAGCTAAGAGAACAAAATCAAAAAGCATGCAAGATTGTCGATAAAGTAAGCAAATATAATTATGATGGAAGAATTAGCCTTTGATCTCTTTGGCGAGTGCCTCATTAGCGCCTCTGATCATTATAACCACTAACGCAGGAATCTAATGAGACAATTCAGTAATAGGATAATAGAGATTCACTTTTCAATGAAGCACATTATGTGTCAGTTTACCATGTGTCAACATTTTAGGCCCATGTGAAGCTTTTGGATCGTACGAACACATCTATTGCCAAGGACGTTTAAAATCTTCTTGGCATTGCCTTACAAAATTTTCCGCAGTTCTCCGCAGTGCTTTTTTTTTTGTGCCTTTCAAATAACTCTGATAGTGACATCAGCTGCATGATCAATTTATAGTCTTTGCCTCAGCTGCAGAGTCATTAAGAGCATTGTGCTTCACTTCCCTAAACATACTGCAACACGGTCGGTCTCCTTTATCACCGACGTGGAAGGTCATCAGGCTAGCAGCATGGGGAAGCTGGGCTAGCGTAATAACAACTTGTCTTATCAGCCTAATCTTCCTTTGAAACTCTCCTATCGTTTGCAGAGCACCGGAGCTCAGATACAGGTGGCGGGGGATTTGCTGCCCAACTCCACTGAGCGAGGAGTCACGATATCTGGGAATCAGGACTCTGTAATCCAGTGCGTCAAACTCATCTGTGCGGTCATCCTGGAGGTAGGAAACATCACTTATGTCGTAGAGTACGTTTACATGCAGTCAAAAACCCTTTCAAAACACAAATATTGGCAATATTCCGGTTTTGAAAGGCCATATAAACACGCGCAAAAACCCGAATATGCTCACAACCCGAATAAGACGCCCTGGGTTGCCCCTTTCGTAACATGAATTGTTGTTCATATAAACGTTTTTGGAATATCTCAATTGAACGGCGCATTGGATTGCCTTGTGCGCATTCTCTATTCTTCTTCTCTTGCAAGGAATCTTGGTCTTCGTCATACAGGAACGATTTATATGACGGCGCCGTCCCACTTGTTAAACGAGCCTCACTTGATTACATAGATTTCTCTGTGGTGAAAATGCCACAGTGTGTATCTATACAAACATACAACTTCTAGCGTGCGACCCATCAGAAATACTCAAGCAGAGGTAAACAAACAACACGACGCAGCAAAGAACCGCACTTTTGGAGTGAGGAGGAAACCGACTACTTTATTTAGCGTGGTGAGTGGCATACATTAAATGTAATGTATTTTTTTATGTAGAAAGTTAAAAGCAGAAATGACATCTATTTGTGTAATGACGTTTCCGTCCATCATACTATCAAACAATTCGGTTTGAATCATTGGGCTTACGATTCGATTCGAAACGGCTCAGTCCAAGAGGGTACGACGCAATGACTATTTTGTCATTTTTCTTACGTTTGCATGAACTTGTCATCACACTAGGCCCATATGTGTCATTCCCTTCTAAGATATAGCTCTCCAATTAAAGACGATTCGATATGTATCTTGACAAATTTCAAAGTGGAATGATTCGATTTGGTTTAATTCGATGCACTCGCGTGTTTTAAATAAAATAATATTTCCGGTTTGAACCGTTTTTTGTTACACCCCTAGGCAGGACCATGCCACGACACATCACAACTCCCAGTGCAAAGGGTTCCCTCTGAGGAAACAGTGAAAGTAAAATAATAGTCATGTTAACATAAGCCTTAAAAAATTTATAAAACCTGTGGTATGACATCAGGGCTAGCAAGGCCTTCTCAGAAGCACTGACCTACTTTTACAATTTACATGAAATCGTATTAATTTAGATTCACATTCAGGGAATAAGTTGTTTGTTTTTAAATAGTTTTTATTTTTTTTCAGAAACCTCTAACACCAATCCTAATCTTCATCTCATCTCGAATAATAGATGTTTTTAACCCATTGAGGCCTAAAGTGCCTGGCAAAACATGCCTCTAAAACATATGGGTGACATTTGAGTCAGCCACGAAAACCTGAAGTTTTCCTGGAAATTCAACAATATTAAAAGTAATTGAAATCTCCTGAAGCAGTTAGAAACATCATTTTAAAAACGTTTTAGAGCTTACACCTGTGGCGTTCACACAAACCTAATCTTATTATTATAAACCTTCAATATATATATATATATTATTATTTTATTTTATTTTTTTAATTAACAAACAAATGTTGCATCTGCGGGTGTATAACTCAAAATATATTTACCTTCAACACTAGAGCGCAGTTGTAATAACCTCGGGGATCTGGGTAATTCTTCGTCGTCCATTCCGTTATAAAGCCGTTAAAATTGTCAACCTCCTCATTGTCTACAAACATATTTCTTAACAGTATGTTACTGTCGCTTCGTTACACTGATTCGAATTCCTCCCGCGTCGTCGTCAATCTCGTCATTTATTTAATAACTCCCGCGAATCTGCGTCAACCTTAAACGGCTCAAATAAAATTCCAGGACATGCTATAAAGCCCACGTCACCCTATTGGGCATATTATGATGTATTTCATTGGCTAAGAAACCAAGAATTGTTCAAAACATAACAAAAAGACATATCCGCTCTCCTCGGTTTAAAGGGAGAAGCGCGGGTTAAAGCCCACGAGCACGCTTGAAATTGTTCAAGTGTGCTGTGTCACACTACTATGAACCGTTATGGAAATGTGGCGCGAGTCACAAGGAGTCGAAAGGTTCTTTTTCTCATGTAAGAGCTGAGGATTGTGACAGTGCGGAAGACAGCAAAGGACGTGGCCCACAGCAAACTCTGGCCACCTTTTAGACGCCAGCTCAACAGCCCTCTTGAGGAAACGGGAGAGGAGATAAGAAAAAAAAAAACCTCGAGCACAGTTTCCCTCCTGTGCCTTCATGGAAGTGCACAAGTCCTTTTTGTTTTGGTGTGCTACAGCTGGACCTGACTGACTAATTGCTAGTTTGATCCAGTTTGCAGGGGTTTTCTTCAAAGCAAGCAACATTGGGATTCAGTACTAGCGGCTCCTTGCTTTGGGCTCTAAGATTTGAATTATGCAAAGTTATACAAAGAATTTGCTGCGACTGCTCTAGCAGAAAAGATGCTCTACATTTTTCAAAGGCCCCTCCCCCACCAAAACAGCACCATCAACTCTGCGGTTAACCTGATAAGATATCTACATTAAACCGTGTCGCGCACAATGTATAAACTGCCCTTTGAAGAGTTTTATCTGAAAACGTCTCCCTGCTTGATTTCTCCACAAAGGAGCCACTGCGGCGGCTGATGGGAGCGAGAGCTCCAAGCTATCACCCTCTGCAGAGCTCCGGTTATTCAACAAATTACCAATTTGAACAAAAGAAAAACAAGAAGTCGGGAAAAAGCTCATTAGCAGTTTAGAACATCATTAATTGTTATTGTGCTTTAATGTAGCGCAGCGTGCAACGTCGGCTCTCGGGGCCTCCGTGCTTGGCAGCTTGACTGTTGGCATGTAACTTCACCTTAACACTTTGTCCTCTTTTTTTTGGGGGGGGGGGGGACTCCTCAGTCTCCCCCGAAGGGCGCCACCATCCCGTATCGGCCAAGTCCTTCGCCAGCCGCCCTTCTCATCGCGGGCAACCAGGTGAGGAGGAACACTGACACTTGCAGTCACACTTGAGCTGATTTAGTCCAGCAGCCAACCCGAATGTTAATGAACACGATGATTGAGGACGTGAACATGATGTGATGCTCATTAGGGAAACTACCGAGAATCAGATGTGGTTATTCTTTTGGAATTCCGCCTGAATGCTGAAGCCCATAATGAATTGAGTAAAACATGTAGCATCCTTTAAATATGACAATACCTTACGTAGCAGATGCGTCATCGGCCTGTAAATACATGCCCACACCTCTGGCTAACACTTTGAACGAGAGCATTTATTCTGTATGAGTCGAATCAATTGAATGTAATTTATCTATATATGTGTGACCTCTTTAGTCAAAACTTTCAAAATGGACGCCCTGTATCCGTGCCGTGTTTTATCCATTTTTTTTATTTTTGTTCCTCAGGGCTCAGGCAACGACCAATCACAGCTCACCTGTTTTCTGAAGCTGAGCTGTGATTGGTTGTTACTTGAGACCTAAACAACATTGATGTCATCTTCAATCGACAGCAAGTGGCAAAATGGCTGCCTCCTCAGATGGACAAAAGCGTCTCGATTTTGCTTCATGAGTCATATTACACAAATGTAATATTAATCAGAATGTCCTTTTTAGACTAGTGAGGTCGCATATAACATATTATTGTAGGTAAGGTTGATTTCCACTTTAACTCATTCACTGCCATTGACGGTTATAGACGTCAAATATTCATTTGAACTATTTCTATTAGTTTAAAAAAAAATCCACTTTTGTTAACGAGTATGAAAACCTACATTTTTTATTGTACATTTTGAACAGATATAAAATTTGTGATTAATAGTGAGTTAACTCATAAGTCATGCAATTAATTATGATTTTAATTGCCCGACGTTCCTAATTTTTAATTGTAATTAATCGCATGACTTATGAGTCATTTTTTTCCTAGGTTTTCATACTCTTGTTAACAAAAGTGGGGAAAACATTATAATATATATATATAAAACATAATAGAAATAGTTCAAATTAATTTTTGGCGTCAATAGCCGTCAATGGCAATGAATGAGTTAAACTGAACTGGCATACAAGACGTTAAAAACTAATGATCCATGATCAAACTCACCATTGGGTCGTTCCATGACAAATCACAATCCAAATTTTAACCAAGCCGATTTTAGTTTTAATGAAACTTGCTGTACTTGTTGAGTACTCGGAGCTGGGGTTTGGGAGCTATGGCCTGCTGAATTTTTATATTTTGGCAACAACAACAACAAAAAGCGAGAAAAGAATAAGTTGATTGGATGATAATAAAAGGAAATCTTTTTAGCAGTCACACAAAGAAATCAAAATGGTTTGCCTTCCCACTTTTGTATGAATACTATTTCTGATACATGACTTATATTCAGATGTTTACAAATGTTGGTTCTTTAACTTTAGAAACAAATGTCTGAATTCACTTTACAGAGTCATTAAAATAATTATCCACTTAAGGCCGCTATCCGTTTTTATTGATTCCAGCATATGCAAGCACTAATGGTTTACAATTTTCAACCAATTTTGTAGTAGTTTCCTAGTCCCCCCCCCCCCCCCCCCATGATTCTTCAGTAAAATTACAACTAAATTCAAATTGCATGTTTGACTCCATGAGCTTGAGTACAAGGCTGAGAGCAAGGCGCACCTTGACGAGAATGCGGGATTTGCGTGTGTGTATGTGCGTGCGGATGCTGCTTTTGGGGAAGGCGCACACGTCCGCCCTCCCATCACTCATGGAGTGAGTCACAAGATTAGCAAGTGAGACTGGAGCCCTGCCGCCTCCTCGAGCCACGGCGGCCTGCAGATAAGTCGGCATAGCTGTCAGCAGTCCTGACACGGTTTCTTCGCTTTACGGAACGGTGTTATGTTTGCGATATCCCTCATAATAGGCTTTCAAATTAAACCCGGGAGGTCAGTGAGAGATGGCTTTAATAACGGTTGCGCAGTCATAATTGATGTTTGTATTACTTGTCAAGGGGAGAATGGAGAGGAGAGCGGAAGGCTCATTGCTTATAAGCCTGTTAGGTGTGTTAAAAAAAAAAAAAAGTCAGAAACACAGCTTCGGGAACACACCAAAGTTCAAACACGCACAGTAAAATTGCACCCGCCCTGAAATGCATTTTTGATGACGGTAATCATAAGAATGATGCTTAGTGGTAATGACTGTTTCTTGCTTTCCCTTCATGTATTTCAAGGTGTTTGAAGCATCCGATTTCACACCCCACCCTCTGTACTCAGTCACCCAGGGTGGCCTTGACCTGCAGCAGGTACGTCAAGTCTAAGAATAATTCTTGTTGTTTCAGTATCAAACGCTCTCTCTCGACAAATAAGCCCACGTCTCCAAAAGTTGGGGGGCTGCGTTGGAGCTCGGGTGGCGAGTCCAAATTTAAACGGTCCATCCTCTGGCATGTGGCATTAAAAACAACAGCTGAGTGGAAGCTGTCGCTATTGTTCCAGCCTGTCATAAGAGCTATAAACCCTCCTGAAATCTGATACCGCCACCTTTTTTTTTTTTTGGGTCCAGCCTTGCTCCTCAGTCAGCTCGCAGAGAAATATGCCGATTGTATGACCACAGCAAATCGCTGGCGTCAGGCGGAATACGTGTAACTCCCAAATCAGTTTTTTTTCAGGAGACCCCTGAAAATGCCATGTTTGACAAGAGCAAGCCATTTTCAAAGTTTTGGAATGATCAAAAAATGGTAACAAAAATAAAATAAAATAAAATAGAACATGTGTTAACTTGTTAATATTATACATTTGTGAAAAAATATGGAATGCACCAAATGCAGTTATGACAGATTTCGGCTTGGCGCCAGCTATGTATAGATTGGATACGGATGCTGAAAAATTAAGTTTTAATTGGAAAATTAATGTTAAAAGTTAGTGTTAAAGTTCGATAGAGTAGCCAGAAATTGTATTTAAGAGTAAGTATGCACTGAAGTACTGAGTATCTAGTGCGTACCGGTGATTTCTGATTATTATTATTTTTCTAATCAGATCAGAGCATCATCATCATCAAAAAGAACAAAAATATAAAATTGCAAATTCAGATATGAACCAACATTGCTTTAACTACAACAATAAATTATCTACATTTTAACATAACATAAATAAAAAATAAAACAACATAAATAAAGGTGAATTCAGCCATAATTGTTTTGAAAAAAAATATTTTTTTTTATAGATTTTCTTTTTCTAAGGCCAATCCTGGTTCCGATATAAATAATCAATGAAATAACTTCTGTTTTTCTCTCTTAATGCTTACTATATATATATATATATATTACAGAAGAACATTTGACTGCTTTACAATATTTTGTCCTTTAGTATTTAACTTTACAACAGAGAGGAAAAATCAGCCAATTTTTTGCTTTTTGGGGGCAAGGGATGACGTTTGAACATCATTAAATAAAAACCAACAAAAGCAAAAAAATAATAATTTGCCCATTTTAAAAGCGCTGATTTCTGCTGATTAAATAGTCTTAAATGAACTTTGTTTTGTCCCTAGTGGGGATAAGCTGTAGAAATTGAATGGATGGATGTTTCCATTTGTGAAACAGCACAATAGGTTCACCAGGCAGAAATTAATGTACAACGCAGTTGCTTTTGCTGTGCTTCCATAAATTAGTTACTGGCTTTTTTCTTTTCTTTTTTCTCTCACGCACACAAACAAACATGGTCTCCCAGGCGTGGAAGCGAACCCACGCCAACCTGCATCATAGACAGGTGACGGAGGAGCCCAGTTGCTTGCTTCTTTGTGGAGCCATGGAGACTTTTTGTGCCAACATGTGACTGCCTGGCTCCGTTTGATTAGTGAAACAGTCCATGTGACCAAATTATTCCACCAACCAAAACAACTAGATCGCACAAGCCATAATTGATAGAAGGGGGATGTACGGTAGCTAAATGTAACAGAGTAAAAGTAGAATTTGCTCTTAACAAAAATACTTAAGTAAAAGTAAAATGTGTGTTGCATTAAAGTACAATTTGTCCAAAAAGTTACTTAAGTAATGGTGTTGATGTAAAAAGTTACAAAAGTAACTTGAGTAAATATAGCGCGTTAAAGAACTTATTGCTGTTGTTATTGTTTGGTACTTTGGAGTATGGAAGCATCATGAATGATGCATTTGAAGGGTCAGCTCTTATCTCCACTTTATGGCCACGGATGGACTCCTGATAGCGGGCAGACTGCTGGCGTCAGGCAGAATTGAGTTAAGCTGAGTGCCGTCTGCTCTGACCAGAAATATATTGACGCGGGCCTGCATAGACACCAGCCTCACTAATTACACAGCGGTGTGGGGAGGGGCCGGCTGGGGGCTGATGGATGGAGTGGGACAACACGGGATTCTCTTCTGTGTCTTTACATTACGTGACGAACAACAACATGTACGCATGGCAACGCTGTCACTGATGACATGCAAGTAGCGTAGAATAAATACGTTTGAAGTAGAGATAGATTGATACGTTTTGTTTTCCAGGGTCAATACCGATTATTAGTTGTCTATGAGGCCAATAGCTGATATTTGGAGTTACAGTATTCATTCAGTAAAAGGGAAAATATTAGTAAATAAATAAATATACATTCCATGTCTTGACTTTTTGAAATGTATCATCTTAGACATTAGGAAACTTTGTTTTAAAATACTAACAACAACAAAAACGTTTAGGGAGCTGATCAGCATGGTTTTAAAAGTGACATGAAAATTTTTTTAATGCCTCCCTATAATTTTCTACAGTCAAGGTTTCAAAATGTTCGTAACAGAAATGTTAAACTTTCACAAAAAAGGTCCAGGTTTGAACTTGAAATCTTATCAGCCGTTAGTTCTAAAAGGCCAATTTGGCTTCTTTTTTTTTATATCGGACCTGATAATCGGCCCGGCCGATAAACTGTCTATCCCTAATTTACAGTGATGCCTTGAAATACAATCTTAACTTGTTCTCAAAACGCTCATATCCCAAGTAATTTTTCCCTATTGAAATTAATGGAAGTGCCAATAATCCGTTTCAGCCTTTGCCAAAAGAAAAAACAACAACTAACCTACAATGTGTATTTTAATGAGGAAAAATAGAACTCCATAAAATTGCAGTTTATTAGAAAAACATAAAGTAATTAATTATGTCAACTACTTTTGCCTCAAGATCAGGGGATGTTGTTTATATTTGTCATTTGTGGGTGTGTGAAAACTCTTTTGTGATTAAGGGCTAATAAATAACCCTGACTTGACTTGAGTTACGAACATAGTCCAGGAACAAACCAAACTCATATCTCAAGGCACCATTGTACCTAATGAATACCTCTCTGACAGTGCCGATCAAAAATTTGAAGTCGCTCATCCTTTTATTGCGCAAGTGGCCAAAATGTTGTGCAATGGTGTAAGTATGCCAGGTTTTCTTTCAAAACTCTTTCATTATTGTTTGTTGTTTTGTCAACTAAAATTCCAAACATTTAATGCATCATTTGGATTGATTGTTTGACAGATGTATACATTTAAAAAAAAGAGTACTGCATGGCTGTAACTTTTCATATGTAGTGTACAATACATCTGCACTAACAGACAAGAGACTAGAAACATCACAAGTGAAATCTTCCAAAGATTACTTCTTCTTTTTTTTTAAAAGAGTGTAAAGCTGGACTAAAACGTGTGAAGCGCAGCGCTGCAGCAGATGAGAAGATTATAAATACATATTTTTTTGTTTGAAATGTCTCACGGAGATGTATTCAAAAGGTTGCAAAATTGCAGGTAGGAAAAAGCCAATTTCTCGAGCAGTGAGGTTCCTTCCAGTAAGCGAATGCGCAGTCATTGCTCGCCCGCTGCTTTTTATTGCTGCAATCTATTTAATGCAGGATGATGCTCTCTTGCAGGCCTACACTTTGCAAAACCAATACGGCATTCCACACTCTGAGGTGAGTGGGTACAATACGCTAGCGTTCAAGTGTGCGCATTCTAATGCTCTTTGTGCTCCATTTGAAGTTGGCCAAACTCCATCAACTGTCCATGCAGCAAAGCCTCAACCCGGTGGCCCAACCCGCTTCCACGATCATCCCTGGTATGGACCGACCGCCGCATCGCCTAGCAACTGGAGCTTGACTTTCAAAACTGACTTCCGATGGCTGGAGTAAACATTTCAATCATTGAAATAATTAGATGGGATTTTAAAATCTGCATCTGACAGACAGGATGCAGGGGAAACTGCAGTGTGAAAATGATCAATAGTCAAATCTAATTCATCTAATGTCTCTGTAGGGCTGGAATTATTCTATATTTTTAGAGGCAAATGTCATAGATTAGATTCATTGAAAAATAAGATACAAATGAATTTTGTGTTCAATTTTATTGCAAAATATTTTTTCCCCATTTGCTGTTTACTATCTGATTTTTAACGATGAAACAAAACCGACAATGAAGCAATCTCACACCAGATGGAGTGATGATGTTCTCGCCAGTGTTTTGGAAACGAAGAGCTACTGTACTTCTTGGCTACTGATTCGTGCAAAGGATGGGTTTATAACAATAATAATAATAATAATAATAGTATATATAGTAGAATAAATTTTAATTAATTCATATTTTTTAATGATTATTGTCATAATAAATTCCACAAATTAATTGCAAATTAATTAATTCCACAAATTAATTTAAAATAGGAATGAATTAAGATTCAGTAACGTAATCCATTAGTAGATGTATCAATTCATTGTTGCACATCTATTTAATTGATTATTATTTTATGAATTAGGGTTGTCACTATCAAATATTTTTAGAGTTGAATTTTCTTCATCAAAATTTATTTTGCATTAAAATAAAATAATATTTTTTTTCCATTATTTTGACAGTTAATGTACTTGGATCGTTACTAAAAGTGTAGTTGTGTTTTGATGTCACCAGTTTTTGCATTACAAAAACCTTGTTTACTGCTAATATTGCTTAATTTTCAGAATTTGTGCTTAATTTTGCTTAATAAATGCTCTTAGCGATACCAATTCACAATAGCGCAGAAAAATTAAAGAATACCGTATGGCCAAAAAGACAGATACAGTCTCATCAAAGTTGGAGCATAACAAGAATACCAAATTCATAACATGTATTTCTTGCCACTTTTCTTAAACAAAGAATATGAAATATCTCAAAAACAAGAGCTAATTCGGCGGGAAAAAACATTTTCAGATTCAGTGACATCAAAATACCCTTAAACTGTCAAAACTTTCTTGGCACCAAAAAATTTCCCTTATTAGAATAGATAATCAATGAATCAAGTAATTTTTGTACAAATAACGATCAGTTACCGAAATGTGTGCTTGTGTTGATGAGTTGTTGTGCATTTTCTCTGGTCAGGGATGGAAGCAAACGCTCAGACATCTCAGGAGCTGCTCATTCCCAATGATGTAAGCAAACCTTCTCATTTTCTTATTTATATGAGTAATATTGTTTATATTTGGCCACAAAATACAACTCTACTAGTACCCCCTGCTGACGGGTGTGACTTTAAAAGCGACGCGAGGTTCCTTGCTAATTATGCCGATTATTTGAGCGTGATCCTAAAGCAAGGTTAGCGGGATTTGAGCTTGATGGGGATCCTTTTTGCGTGGCTGTCTGGGCTGCATTGCGGTGTCTTCCAGTGGCTCCCGCGAGTGCCGTGTAAATCCTCTCATGTTCCCTGACCTACTTAGAAGCTGTCTGCTGTCAAAACAGCCAATAAGGAAGCAGGCAAACATCCTTTCCCTCTTTGCTTAACCAATCGGAGCGCACAAATCGCAGCCCTTTGATTCACTTCAGGATAATCTATTCACAATAATAAAAAATCTTTCAAATAACAAATTGTCACTTTGTGAATCTAGTCCTAACCTACCACAATTTCATTGTGAGAAGAAAAACATAATCTTGGTAAGAAAATGTTGGTGAGAGATTAAAGGAAGAGTCTGCTTGGTTTCTTTCCATTTCTCTTAATCCCATGAAAGGATCAAACTCAACATTGTGTTGCTTGCCGCATCTTCTGCTGACTTTCGTCTGCCGCAAGCTCACAAAGGAAAGAAATCTTTGCAAATTGGGTCACAAATAAGTGGTTTCATAGGGGAAGTGTTTACTTTTGAGCAGATACCAAGTGGGAGGTCATCAGGAATATCCAAATAATTAGGGATTGAATGAATAATTAGGGATTATTTGCACTAAATTACAATTCACTGCACCCCCACCAAGGAGAATCTTTTTTTAATGGTTTGTATGGAATATTACAAAGAAAAACTTTATTAACTCATTCACTGCCATTGACGGCTATAGACATCAAAAATTCATTTGAACTATTTCTATTAGTTTAAAATTTTTTACACGTTTGTTAAGTATGAAAACCTAGCAAAAAATTATTGTTCATTTAGAACAAATATAAAATGTGTGACTAATCGTGAGTTAACTATTCAAGTCTTGCAATTAATTACAATTAAAAAAAATTATCGCCTGACGCGATAAAAAAAAAACAGAAAAGATTATTAAAAATTAGGGTCGTCAGGCGATTAAAAATGTTAATCGTAATTAATCGCATGACTTCACCCTAATTCTTAATCTTTTTTTAAAGAATAAAAGATTATTAAAAATTAGGGGTGTCAGGTGATAATTTTTTTTAAATTGTAATTAATCACGTCCCTTCACTAGTTAACTCACAATTAATCACAAATTTTATATCTGTTCTAAATGTACAATAAAACAATTCTAGGTTTTCATACTCTTGTTAACAAAAGTGGAAAAAAATGTTAAACTAATAGAAATAGTTCAAAAGAATTTTTGACGTCTATAGCCGTTAATGGCAGTGAATGAGTTAATATTACTATTATTTTTATTTTTCCAATTCCAGAAGTATTACTTTTAACTGATCGTTGTAATTTTGATCAAATGTATATTTTAAATTGTTTTACAGTCTACATTTTTGTTTATCATTGAATTTACAGTAATTAGAATATATGTATTTTACTAAGCAATATTTCATTATATTTAAAGCTGCTCCAAAAATATCTTTAGATTATCTTTTTTATTTGACCATGTATGACTGAAAGATTTTCTAATTAGCAGATTAACACCTCATCTGCTCACAATGGGTTCTCCTGCAAGCCTCTGGCCACTAGTTTTTCAAATTTCCCGCCCCCTGTCTGCGGATGTGACGTCATACACACATTGTGTTTGTGACAAAGGGAGTGTGCGGTTTCTTTTTTCGGCCACGGGTAGCAGTCGTGATTCAAAATTAAATTTTCTGCATTGAGCAACTTTAATGCTCTTACTCTTATTCCTATTAAAATAGTACAGAAAATAGATAGGAACGCTGTATAGTGGCAGCATCAGTGAACTTTGGATGACAAGGCATGTTGAAATGAACTCAACTTAAAGAAGCAGTTGGTTAAAGAGTGGGAATAAAAAGAGACTTCAACTTGATTGCCACTGCCACTTGAAATGTACAACAACAATTGCACCTTGTGTATTAAGTAAATAGAATCACCTTTCAGTCTACTAACTTAATGCTAACATAAATAGCATCCACATTGCGGTGCTTTAATGCTCTAGACGACGACTCAATGAAGCGTTACGAGTTCTAGGAAGGACGCGCCCTGCTGACTGCAAGACTGCCTAGCCTCAAGTGGGATTAATAATTAACGTATATCCGTTCGTCTGTCACATACTGCCCCCAGGTGGCCAAGGCAGGCACACCAGAAGGAGTTATGTGACATTTAAAAAAATAAATAAAAATCTATTCAATTATGTCATTACTGTATGTTTTTTATAAACTACAAAACGATGGAGTGCTATTTTGCATTACAATTTTTGTTTGGGGAAGGGGTGACTGTAATGAATTATTTGTATTCATTTCAGTGGGTTTTAAGTAGTGCTGTCAAAGTTAAAGCGTTAACTAATTAATTAATCACAAAAATGATCGCATTAATCATAAATTAACGCAGATTAATTTTGACCATAGAATATCCTTTAGCGTGACAGCGGATGGTTACGTTTAAGGTAGCACAGATTGTGTTTTAGCAATAAACATAATTGCATGCATTAAAGTAAAGCATTTAATAAATGTCTGCGTATCACATTTAGCTTTTTTCCCCCCATTTTAATATATGCAAGTAATTAAATGATTAGAAAAAGAGGAGGATGAGCGTGTGCAGTGGATCAAAAAATGTTGAAGACGTCATAACATTAAACGTCAAAAGAATCACCACATAACCGGTGCTCTTCAAATTTAGCGGGGGAAAATGTTGATTAATAAAGCCATTTTGTAAGCAATTAATCGTGATCAATCAAAATTCTAAAATGTAATTAATCTGATTAAAAAATGTAATCGTTTGACAGCTCTAGTTTTAAGTTACAAGCATGATAATGGACCAAATCAAACTTGTATCTCAAGGCGTTAGCGTATCGTTTTCTCTTGAAAGATAAATTCTTGCCTCCATCCTCCGAACCTTCCACGTGTTTGTAAAGAAAACCTCATTTTACTCACTGTCTAAATGAGAAGAGGAAAAACAAGCACAAGACTGATGACTCCAGGTTACAGAGTACGCTTGCAAGCCTTCACACCTTCAGCCGCATTTCTAAAATACTCTGAAGGTTGCTTCTTCTTTTTTTTTCTTCCCTTGAGCAAACCCCCGTAGAGAGCGATACAATGCATCAGTGGAATGAGGGATACCAGTTCTCCATGTGACAAGAACAGCTGTAATCTCCCCATTGTTCCAGGAGAGAGGACTCATAGGCAGGATTCAGCCCCCGTGCTCCACCCCCACCCTCATCGCGCACAATTTGCCCCGTGCAATGAACACCGACGCGCTGAGAAAGTGCTTACACACGGCGAACAGGATATCGCACTCAAGCGCTGCAAAGATTTTGCCAGAAGAGAAACGGCTGCGCACGCCGCCATGGCATCCTTCTTCCTGCATCCTCTCCAGTGACTAGCTCAGCAGGAAGTGGATGACACACCACATACAGCAGCAAAACGCTTACAGCAAGCAGATTGTACACTCGACGGCGGGGATGGGCAACTTCAATCATGGAGGGAGCCACCATTTTTCAGCAGCGCTATACTAGGGGGACTGCTGACTTCCTAGCGAGATTTAGGACGAAAAAAAGCCATTTCAAATAAGGACAAAATATGTGCATGTCTGTTTTTTATTGAACCAATGAAAAGATGTGTAACGAAATATCTTTTAATGCTCAAATGCATAATGTAAAAAATCCACTTAAGGCTTAACAAAAATTTACAAAATGCTTTTTCCTCCAGTGCAAAGGGATCTCTTGCATTAAAAAAAAACAATATTCAAAGATGGCACAAAACTGAACAGCAAAGTGCAAGAACTCGTTCTGTGCACGTTTTCACAAAAATCTACAACTTGACATCATTTAATATTATACTTCGTTTGTCCTGCACGTCATTCAAAATTCCCAAATGAATGGGCCTAAACTACACATGAACACAAGTGCTGCTCACGAATGGGTGCTACTTCGGACATTTGTTCAAAATGGGTGTGGCAAGTTAAAAATGTAATCATAATTCAGCCGACGTTTTGTTTATGGTAACTTTAGCTCTTTGAAAGTTACAGACTTAAACCATGTGAGAACTGCACAAGGCATTTCGAAATGCGACACGATTGTTTCGAAAAAAAGGAAGCAAAACAGACATTGCATGGATATCTATACAGCCTACATAGATCCTTTACTCTGAGTGACTTCTGTGTTGAGCAAGTCCCGCCATTGTCTTAAGCCGCGATTATAAAATGATACGTGGCTTGTATCATGTTTGTAAAAAAAAACGATCTACATAAAAATGACTAAAGATTTCACTGAGCTCTAATTAACTTACTGGAGCCAATCACACGGCATGCTCTATTGCTAATATATCTATGGTCTCCGCAGCTAGCTCGTAGCATGCAGGCTAATCCATCCAGCATTCAGGATGTTTGCCACGAGGACTATTTACCAGCATTTTACACGCCAAGATTCTATCGTTGGCCACGATACAACGCGAGATTCTCGCCATTTGAAACTTAAAATAACTTTTCCATAGTTAGAAGATTCCGACAGCGATGTGTTTGTTGATTTGAATAATAATGGTTTTCAAATAATTGGTGTAGATAAAGCGCTATGTCCGTCTTCTTCGTTGACTATTTAGGTCCAATTTAATTTATATTCTGTTTGTGTCATACTTTATTAAATCAGAAATACAAATGGAATTAATTTGCTGACATTGGCACGATTAGCAAATCGAGATTTTAGGACCGAGTTTAGCCCCTAGTGAACACAGTGCAGTATAGAGCAGTAAAGGTTGTACATATCCTAGTTTTTGGGGGACACTAAGTAACTCGTCCTGGTGTGCTTCAATGGTTCTTGGGAATAGAAAATGACAAAAAAAAATCACTGTTTGTGTACTTTTGAGATCGGTGTTGTAGTGGTGACTTGGGTTGAAATCTTTCATGGCTGAGAGCATCTCTAAGCAAACTAGGTTTGGGTTTGACTTCGGTGATCTGCGTCCTATTTGACATGAAAGACAACATTTTGTTGCTCTCCCTGATCTGAACAAAAACTAGACTTGTGGTTGTCGGTGCTGGTGTGTGATGTCTGCCATCCAGTAGTGAACAGCGGTATTACAACGTGGAAATTCTCTGCTCCAGTCAACATTTCTATGTTGAGAAATCAATTAAGGGCCATTCTGATTGTGGGCGGCAAGTTGCCCATCCCTGCTCATGAGCTTTTCCAAGGAATGCCGCTGTCATTTGCAGCAAACTTGGTGACAGCTGCCGTCTATTGACAGCTGTGGTGAAAGGCCAGAGAAGATTGCCGGTCTCAGTGGGTGGAGGTGTTATCTGTGATTTGGGCTCCGCGCTGGCCATTGTCTGCAGAGTTACTCTTTTTAGGCGGCCTACAGTCCGTGGGACCACCCTACCCCCCACCCCGCCCCCGCCCCGAGCCAAGAATAGCCAGACAGACGGGGCAAGCGGACGGCTGTGTGATAAATCTGACTTTGCCCGACAGGCTGCTTACCTCTCCGGAAAGGAATGCCAAACGCAGGAACAAGAGCGGCATGGGCGGCGCGTGTGTTTGTGTATTTGGGCCTATGCGTCAGCCGCCGCTAAGCTGCCAACACACACACATACTACAAGCACTCCATCACTGTCTACCCCCCTCCCAACCCACCGTCGCGCTATATATCTGCCGCTGAGCTCTGACACTCTGCACTTGAGCTGATGCACACCCCGTGTTGAATGTCCTTTGTTGGTAGTAAGCTGGGCTCCACTTTGGGTGAAACAGCACACGCGCATGAATTTTGGTAGCATGCACAATTCCAGTCTACGCTTGTTTTCTGCGGCTGAGGGGAAACGTCTAATAGATATTTGAGTTGTTTTTCCATCATGTTTTCCATTAGTGTGGAGATGCGTCTCAATGGCGTGCGTTTTGCAAATGATTTGTTTGGGAAGTCGCCGCCACTTGGAGAAATCAATAACCTTTTAGCCACTCAGATTAATGAGAGGCAAATGTGCCTTCTGTTTTCTCTTTTGCCCGTGCACACTCAGAGGCAATTAAACCAGGTCCCGGAAGAGTAAAAAAATGCTTTTGACACGCATGATGGATGGATGGATGAGCAACTCACTTGAGGACAAACAATGTTATTGCAATACTTGAAGTACTTTTCCTTATGTCTGCCAATTTGATTTATGATTGGATTTACAGTTGTCTATCTGCTTTTACAATAGACGGAAAAAAATAAATCAGCAGAATCCGGCCAATTTTCTTGCGAGGGAGTTTTAATGGCATTATCGAAAGAAAACAAAGCAAAACTTCTTTTTTTTTAAACGCTAAAAATCAGCATTGATTAAATCAACCGGCTGATTAATTGGTCGGGCCATAGTTATAACCGTTTGAGTAATTCAAGCAGTGGAACAATGTGAAAAATGACTAATATTAATTCATCTTACATTCACCTACACCAGTTGTGAAAGTCTTCTTGGTTTGTCTGCATGACTGCCCCCGGTGGCCAAGTAGTAACACACACCAGAAGGTGCTGTGATGAATTCATCATGATGCACAAACTGTTTAATTCTTTACATTCTATTTAATGATGTTATTGCTGTGTTTTTATAAATACTACAGTATATAGTGCTATTTCACTCGTAATTATCCATTGCGTTTTGTATCTTTGCCCTTGCACTTGTCCTTTTCATTACACCCGACGAACACTGGGCTCATTTATGATCATATTAATGTCATCCCATCCAATCCTGCCTCATTATCTACCGAGTCATCCATCTTTGCAGCGAGTGAGCGCTCCGTCTCACAGTTGCTCTCTTTTCGCTCAGCTGATCGGCTCCATCATCGGCCGTCAGGGCACTAAGATCAACGAGATCAGGCAGGTGTCGGGGGCCCAGATCAAGATCGGCAGCCAACTGGACGGGACAAGTGACCGCCATGTCACCATCACAGGAACCCCAGTCAGCATCAACTTGGCCCAGTACCTCATAACCTCCTGGTAAGGGCCACCGTGTAATCGATTTAATCACAGGGGGGGAATGTATCCCTTTAAAAGGGTCAAAGGTCACGCTGTCGTCATAAGTGATAATGAGCTACGCCCTTGCATGACCGGTAATTGACCCCCAGGGAAAGAGCAAAAGCATTGCCTGCCCTGTTTTGATTAAATTAAATATTTAGATGAAGCTCAAGTGCATATGACTCAGTTTTGCACTTCATCAACTAAAATGATGACCACGAATGAGATCACATAGATAGTTCTGTGGACTTAAAAAACTGAACCTTACAATAAAAAGTACGGAAATGTATTGTTGCCAAAAAATCGATTCTCATAAGAATCGCGATTCTCGTTTAGTACGATTCAGAATCGATTTTATTTCAATTATTTTATACTGTCATCCCTTTGTTTGTGTGTGCCTTTATTGGGAGCGCTGTTCATGTTGTACCCGATTTGGCCACTTAGGGGCAGTGTGGTTCCACGCGGTCTGATACACTGTTAAGTTGTAGCCACATTAGAGGGTAGAAGGAAAAAGTCACGATCAAGTCATTCCAATAAAAGTTGTTTTTTTGCAGCGTGGAGCCGTTCTTTTGGGTGATAAAAGTGCCGCGAGTAGCGCGCTAATTAGCATTAGCGAGTCAGACTGGAGTAGATCATTACGATTCCTTGAACATCTATAAATTGAGGCAAAAATCATTGTCAATGAAATCATTTTGAAGCAAAAATCGCTCTTAATCGAAAATTGATTCTGAATCGAATCGCACACCCCAAAAATCGGAATCGAATCGAGAGACATTCAAAGATTCCCAGACCCCAATAGTTACGCTCGCAACTCAGAACCTTTTACTAGCAAAAGATTGCTTTTATTTTTCAATACTGTAAAAAACATACCAATTGTTTAAAAAGATTTAAGATTATAAAAACAAGTCACGCATAAGGCTCCTCCAGTGTCCTGTACCAGAAGGAATTGTTTTGTTTCGCTTGGTCAAATGCAAAGTCAAACTAATCAGGTTAAAACGTCAAATGTATCACATAAAATGTGAAAATATGAAACTTATCATGTTAGATGCAAAAGTTATCATGTCCAAATGAAAAAAGAAACACGCTAAAACATGAAACTTAACATGTAAAACGTAAAAGTTATGTCAAAAAAAAAAAAAGCCATGTTAATACATAAAAATTATCACGTTAAGTGTAAAAAATTATCACTTTGCAACACAAAACACGTTTGATGTAAAAAATAGCATGTAAAAATGACAAGAAAATTATTATGTTAAAACATGAAACTTAACATGTTAAAATGTAGCATGTCAAAACGAAAAAATGATCACATTACGATGTATAACATGTTAAAATGTGAAACATGTTAAAACATAAAATGAATCACATTACAGTATAATGTGATATTGAATTTTTTGGGGTGTGACAGCAAGATGCATAATCTTATTAACATAATAATGAAATGGCTTTCCCTGATAAAACATGTGAGAATCTAGTTTACTGCACTGAAAATTAGTTTTTTTATCTGGGTGGAAACAAAAAAGAAAAAAAAGAAAAATCTTTGGCACTTCAATAAAAGCCTTCAATAACACAAACCGTGTGTGTGAGTGTGTGTGTATCAGGATATTAAATGCAATTTCCCGACCAACTAATGAACACTGATGGGAGTGATGCTGGCACTCTCACACGCCTCTCTCCCACTTTGATAGAGAAAAAAAAAAAAGTAGAGCATTCCCACAGCTTGAAATGCACGCAGCGAGCAAAATCTGCCAAGATCAACAGCCCGCCCACCCATATGTCTGGTTATAATTCAAAATGTAAAAAAATATTTGTATAAAACATCTCTGAACTTTTTTTTTCCTGTTGGGTATAATTTGCTTGTCAGAACTTAAGTCAGTTCAAACAGCCTACTTTCCTATTTAAAGCAGGAATGGCCAATCCTGGTCCTCGGGGGCCAGAGTCCTGCATGTTTTAGATGTTTGCGTCCTCCAACGCACCTGACCTGATTCTAAAGATCAGGATCATTATCAGGCTTCTGCAAAGCTTGCTGATGAGCTGTTTATAGGAATCAAGTGTGTTGGAGTACAGAAACATCAAAAATCAGCAGGACTCCGGCCCTCGAAGATGAGGATTGGTCAAGCCTGATTTTAAGTAACCACATAGCCTCCGCTATATTGCTAACATACAATATAGCAATCACAGCTCACCTGTTTTCTGAAGCTGAGCTGTGATCGGTCGTTGCCTGAGCACTGAGCAAATGTGATGTCATCTTAAGTCGACAGCAAGTGGCAAAATGGCCGCCTACTGATATTGATCACTGCTGGATTTTGCTGATTAACGCATATTCCACTAATGCAATATTAACCAGAATACCGTATTTAGACTAGTGGGGCTGCATAGAAGATATTGTTATCAAGAAATTTGGGGGGGGGGGGGTTGACTTCCCCTTTAACTCATTCACTGCCATTGGCATTGTTGACAAGAGAATGAAAACCAATTAATTACAATTTTAAAAATGTAATCGCCTGACTCTGAATTTTTAATAATCTTTTCTTTTTTATTCATTCACTGCCATTGACGGCTATAAACGTCAAAAATTCATTTGAACTATTTCTATTTAACATTTTTTTTCACTTTTAGTATGAAGACCTAGAATTTTTTTTTAGTGTACATTTAGAACAGATATCAAATGTATGATAATTGTGAGTTAAAGTCATGCAATTAATTAAATTTTTAAAAAAAAAAAAATCGCCTCACACCCTGAATTTTTACAAATCTTTTTTTTTATGAATTTATGGCAGTGAATGAGTTAAGAAAGTGGGTGTGGCTTACCAGGCTAGGTCAGAATAGCCCAGCCTGTTTGTTAGTCGTTGTAGCCAGAAGCTTCAGCTTCACCATTTTGTTGGTTTATACCAACAGCATGATGGGAAAAAAACTTGCATTGTGGTGAGAGAAAAAAAAGCCTAAATAATTTAGTTGTAGTCTTGTAGTCATGGTGACCCTGCAAAATTGAAAATTGTTGTCAAATCTCAGGCAATCACTTGTCTTTAAATGTTTAGCACAAGTGTCGGTGTTGGAGCAAGCCAATAATGGTCAGATTTTTATCCCCTGCCCTCGCAGTTTAGAAACAGCCAAATCCACAGCCCAAACTTCCACCATGGCGACTCCCGTTGACCTCAACATGGCCTTCACCCAACCGGCATCCCCGGCCGCCTCGCCCGCTCCCACCCTGGCCACCTTGACCCCAGCCCACATGCTGGGCACGCCGTACGGCGCCATGCCCCTCTCTGGCCTGCTGGGGATGAAGTCCGTCCCCTTTCTGACTCTGTCAAGCCCCGCCCCGGCCGTGGCGGTTACGGCGGCGCCGTCCCACACCACTCTGGCGGCCTACACGGCCAAAATCTCCTCAGCCAACTGCATGAAAAAGCCAGAGAGACAGAAGTTTGCGCCCTACTGATGACGCCTCGGCACCCGCGGAGCCGGCGGAAGGACGGATGTGGCGTGTCCTTCCCGCAAACGCCTGATGTAGCCATATCCCCGGGCAGACATGCCCTTGACTTTGATTCTGCGATGCACCAACAGAGAAGAGACCAACGGAGTAAAGCTTTTCAAAATCATTTACAGATATATAAGTCAAATGTGAGTTTCACGTCAATTGGTGGGCTGCCGTCGTCGTCACTTCACTGTTCTTGGTCTTTTCAAACGTGTACAAGGGCTTGAAGCTCATCTGAGAGACACGTGTGGAAACAACTTTTCACATGTGTCTCTCACGTCGGAGGTCAGCCATAAGTATTTATCCTTCAATAATTTGTAAATTATACTCAAATGACAAAATGCGCTACTGTATGATGCTTTTATACAATGTCTATGTTTGCCTCTGGAAGTTTTTAAGAAAATTTGTAAATGTCTGGGGGGATTTTGTTTTTAAGGTACTGTACTTGACTGTTCAGTGTTTCATTCATTTTATTGGATTTTATTTTGATTGTGCACTTCTTTAATCTTTATTTATTAGCATTGTTTCATGTATTAAAAGTCTTTTTTTCCTGACGTCTTCTTTTTTTTTTGTCCTTTAGTCTTCATGCACATTCAACAGTAGAATACATTTTCTTAACCAGCTACCAGAGTGACAAAAAAGATTGAAAATCATCAAATACTGTCTTGTCCCATTCCCGGTTCAGATCGACTGTTCAGTTTTGTTATAATTGGGTCAAGATCATGGCAGTCACGGCAAACAGGGGGGGGGGGGGGGGGGGGGCTGTGAAAACAAACTATTACATTAAAATTAATTTGTTGGGGCTTAAGCTAACAGAGCACCAAATTTTGATTTAACGAAAGTAGCGTATAAGTGGGGGTCTGTCGGCACGATAAAGAATGCAGCATGGATGTAAATATCTTCATTAGTAACTGATTTTGTCGGCCATGGATCAGATATTACAACACGCTCACCTCACCCATTTCCATACATCGAGGCTAATCATTTTGAGGGCAGACTAGGGCTGGGCGATATGGCCCAAAAATAAAATCTCGATTTTTGCAGTCATTCAGGATGATTATAATTTTAATCTAATAAACCTAACAAACATTTATTTAAAGGTTTCATTTATTTAGAAAAAAAATCTTGTGCAAAATGTTCAGACAACAATAATGTATATTGATTCTAGATCAGTATGAACATAAACTTAACATTCATAGTTTGTGCTTAAATGCCACAATTAAGTAGTTGGTAGCTATTGTAAACATGTCTTGTATAGCACCCATCCAGTATTCTGCCACGTGCAAAATTACAACTCACAAAAACATCTGGATGTAACAGAACATAAGAACAACTGCTTTAAATAACCCAAAAGAGAAAATTCGGTTTCACGATTTAGAACATTTTCAACCATTCCATTTTTTAAATGGCGATGTATCAAATTAATTTGATGTATTGCCCAGCCCTAAATCAGACAGTGATTTAAAATCTGAAGGATTCTTGACTTACATTTCTATGCCGTGGTAGAGAAAGGATGTGTCTCAGTCTGTCGCATTTTGTTTTTTTAAAAAGAAAAAAAGAGTAACATTTTGTTTATAAAGTTCGCTTGCCATCACACTGCTGTTCCAACGTGGTGTGTAGCTCTTCTTCACTTTAAAAATTCAAGCCTCTTATTTGGAGGCTTGTAAGGTAGCGAATACTGCTATCTGGTGGTTGGAGTTAGGCATTGCACCAATGACACCGTTATACGTCATTTTATTTGTAAGTCCTGCACTACACGCCTTGATAAATAAATATCCGCGTTGTTAGATGTGCTCACCCAGGAGTGATAAATTGCTCCGTTTCAGACAAGACAGCATCATAGAATGAGAAGAAACACCGTAGTCCACAATCTCGTTAGCAGCGGGTTCAAACTGACTGACTGAGGCAGGTCGAAGTCCAGGCGACAGATTTGGGCCAAATTGCTGCAGGTGAAAAGAGCAGGTCGAGTCCAGTAAAGGTCCGGGATGCCGCAAGTGGAGGCCTTGCTGAGGCAGGCAAGCAAGAGCCAGTATAAGTAAAGTCCATAAAAATAAAAACAGTCAGGAAGCTCCACTTTAGAAGGATTTGAGCCTCACTAAATCAACTATTTAACTTTGGACAAAATAAATAAATCACGCCAATTTTAGTGCACACTCACAAGCAAACAACCTAAGGAGTAAGGACTGTGCTGACAGCCATTGGATCGGGTTTACTAGCATGTGTCCTTAAGCAAAAAAAAGTCAAACATTAGCATTGATTTCTGCTGTTATATGACTAATCATTTTGTAATGTGCATCCTCAGTTGAATGTGAGACAAAATGAGGTTTTGATCATGTTATAAGAACGGTTCTGAAATAACAGCCAACAAGCTCTGATTGAAGTATAGACTTTCAGATTTAATTCGTCAGATGGATATGAATTACAGCCATTTTATGCACCTCCAGTACCTCCATTTTCAGGAGCTCAACATGATTTGAACAATGATTTTAGTTAGCAATACTGCCGCCTAGTGGTGAGGCCAGGCTACTTCCTCTTAGCCGTGCAAAAACAAATGCGTTGCCAGTTGGTGATGCTGATAAAAGATTGTCTTTATTGTTTGGTATTGTTAATGAATTCCATACCACAGCAGTTATGGGAGTAGGAAAACCACTTTTACAACCAAACACTGTCCGATCATGCTAACACCATATGTACAGGAAAGCACATTGAAAAGTGTATAAATTATTTATATGAGACTCATAGTCAAGAACGGTGGAGACAGCCACAGTCTAATGAATTCTTCCGTTTTCAAACACTGATTATAGATAGTTATCAATTACATTGATCTCTGGAGTATATGTATATACACAAAACAACAATAAATCTTTTTCAGGGGTGTCTGCAATAATTCTCAAAAATATCTCACAATACCGCTGTATGTACAGTCACGGAATTTACATTGGAAAATTGTAATTGTTCCTATCGTTTGAGTATCGACTCGTTCTGTAGTTCTCCGCCGCCGTCGATACTCGCGTTGGTGTTTATATCTAAGCTCAGGCTCGTTTCCGTACGGAGTACCGCAACGCGTGCGGTACGCGGGGCCCTTTGTAAATAAGCTCACACCACTGATGATCTCACATACAAAAATAGATGTCGTCTAGTCAGCTGGAAATGTGATGTACAGTAATACGAAGCCTCCAGCCGGCAAATAAAACAACAAGGGATCAAGAAAATAAGTTCAACGTCACCTTCCCAGCCACTGCACTAAAACAAACAATGCTTGTTCTCCGTCTGAAAGACATGATTAGTTTTTACGGAACCAGGTTCCGGATAAGGAATATCTGCACTACCAACAAAACCACGACAAAGAAAAAAAAAACGTCACTCAAGCGTGTGTCATTTTCGGAACACAAAAGAAAGCGCTCCCAGTCCAGATGAGAGGTCAAAACTGTACGTGACTGCACTTAAGGCAAGTAGGCGATTGCAACACTTTCTGAGTGGCTTGACAGTGTCATCATCCAGGTTTAGCCCTCACTGCTTAACAGGATCTGATACAGCAAACGGAGAAGAGGGGAGCAGAAAAGCGTGACGGAGAGAGGTGTCAAGTGGAGAGTCCTTCCAGCCTTCATTCACAGAGAACATGTCACGTGACGCTTTTGTCAGTGATTCATTCCAGACAGCCTGTCAGCTCGCAGCCCGTTCCTCTCCACCGGCTCCCTCCACAAAAAGACTCAAATTAAAGCACTTGGACAAAAAAAATCATCAGGTTTGCTGTACAAATAGATCACCGGGAATACATTCACGTGAGTTTCCATACGGAGAATAGTCAGTCCCTTGAGATGCCGGTCCGACTTTTGAAAAGAGTGAAGCGTCATTCCGGTCATGAGTCACTATTAAGGAGCACTTAACAGTGTAATGGATGTACTGTATGAAGCCTTTGAAAACACTATCATGTAGCAAATTTTTTTTTTTATCAAAATAAGAATTCCTGTATATGAAGCGTTGAAAGCAGAAGAAGTCACTTCACTGTGAATAACAACCACCTGACGCCGCGCTGAGTTCATGGTCGCTAGACTTCACAAAATGCTTGTCCGATTAGTCGCAAATGGAAAACATGCTCACAGACAACTTGTACAACTGTGTACAATCAACGACTGTTTGCTGTCCACTTCAGCAGCTCATTTTCTTTTCTTTTTTAACATCTCCGAGAGGCCCCGCCCCCGCCCTCATCCTCTCCCGTCAGACGTTTTCTGGCGAGTTTCCCATCGGGGATCACTGCGCCTCCTCGTGCTCCTCGCTGATGCATTGCTCCCAGGCGTGCTTGCCCTGCTCGTCCCTGTGGCCGTGGGGAGAGTGGAAGATCCTGCGGGGCAGCGGGATGGGCTGAGGCTGCAGGTCCTCTTCCGGGATGCAGCCCTCCCTCAGGTAAGGTTTGGGCGGGATGGCGGGGGGCTGAGGCCGACGGTAGGGGATGTGATGAGGCCCGTGGGCGGTCGGGTGATGGTGAGGCGCCGGCCCGTGGGAGTGGCCGTCCAGCGCCGAGTGAGCATGAGCGTGAGGGTGCGAGTGAGGGTGCGAGCTGGGGCTGCGGTAGTGGAAAGGGCGGACCGGGTCCACCGAGTCCATTTCCGGCGTGCCGTAGTGAACGTGCAGGTAGGATGAGGCCAGGTACTCATCGGGGGGTGACCACAGGTGGCTGGGGAGAGGCTCTAAGGCGTCATTCCGGATGGGACCCGGGTCAGGATACTGGCCGCTGAAGTTGCTCTCGCTCAGGGAGGAAACGCCGCTGCTGGCGCTGCCGGACAGGGTGGAGTTACTGCCACCTAAAGCGGATTGAGGGCTGGTGGGGGAACCGGGAATCGGGTGGAGGGGCGACTGCGGGGAGAGACGCAAACAGTCCGTGTTACACGTGTGTTAAGAATAGGGGTGTCAAAATTAGTGAGTTCATTTTGAGTTAATTTAAAGCTCCTTTAACGCCACAATTTTTTTTAACAGGCGATTAATTACTTGGAAAGTCTGTACTGGGGGAATTCCAGTCGCAATGCAGCAGACATTTGCATGTCAAAATTTTGCAGTAATACATTGAATAATAATGCATATATTTGTGGAGCCTGGGGTCAAGTTGTATTTTACAATTTAAAAAGTTGAGTTTGGCACCTGTGTGCCAACCAGTCCGCCAACATGCCAGCCAAGAAAATGCATAAAATGCTTCCTAATGCAAGTGCATCAGAAAGACACATGTAATAATGTGTTTTTACAACAATGGTAATCATAGACAGCACATTATTATATTTTGATGTTTATAATATAAAAAAATTATATATATATATATATATATATATATATATATATATATATATATTATAATAAATAATATAAATTATATATATATATATATATATATATATATATATATATATTATAATAAATAATATAAATTATATATATATATATTATAATAAATAATATAAATTATTATATGAATATTATACATTATTATATACAATAAAATTATATAAAGTATATAAATAATCATTTATATATAAATTAAAATATTATATTAAAAAAAACGTATGGTCCACCCTGTCTATATAATTGATAAAAAAAATATCATAATCCCCAACCCACGTTCGTACCTTTCGAAGTGAACGCACAGGCAGGGCAGGTGGAGGGTCACTGTTGTGGGTGTTAAATGCGTCACAGTGCATCAGAAAGTGTCCTAGAAAAGAATTAATAAAGCTGTTTTTTCAAAACACAAACGTCTTTAGTTTCTATTTCGGGTTGAATACAGCCAAGCATCTGGCCCCAATTAACGAGCTGGCAACCGCACCTGGACTCACGCTTTATATCATCAGGAGAAAAACAAGAATGTGCGCAATGTGCTGCTGTAAATGGGTCACGTACCTGTTGGGAAGGATCTAGGAGGGACGGGGGGCATAATTACACCTCCAGTAGAAGTTGTCATGTAGGACACCTGGTCCCTGTTCTCTCCATCCAGGTTCCAGCTGCTGGGAGCGTTCGGAAACACTGCCGGCAACAGAAAGGCGTCATCGTGCTTGCAGGTGACACACGCATCAAATATTTCACCAGGTTTATGCTGCACCTTTCTCGGGCAGAGTCATGTGAGCATCTGTGCACGGCTTGCAGGGGCTGACTTGTTGCAGTAAGGCACGCTGCAAGTGGTTATTCTGTTCCAGAGGACAAATGCAGTGTCACCGGCTGTGCTCGTTTCGAAAATGGTCATCGACCGTTTGTTGCTCTCGTGATCTGGACTCATTGCTCCATACCTGTCCGTTTTCTGCCATGTTGTAGTACACGGGGTTGTTGGCCCTCTCGCGATGAGACGGCAGCAGGATCATCACTTCCCTGTTGTGTTTGGCCTTGTCAGGTAACGATGGCGAGCCTGAGAAGCGATACATGTCACGGAAACGTATTGCTGCCACACCAGAAAAAAATACGTTCAGTTTTTATGTTATAATGTGATCAAGTTCACGTTATCTTTAGTTGAGTGTCATGTTATAACGTGATCAATTTCACATTATAAGGTGATGCATATCATGTAATTGTGTTCAGGATCATGTTATAAGGTGATAAAGTTAATGTGTACATGTTCTTAATGTGATAAATTTCACATTATGTATAAGTCATGACATTGCAAGATGATCATCAAAACAAAATTTATTCTGATTTAGTTACCGTTGCAGAATTTGAGAAATATAGGCAATTTTTGTAATAGTGGTCAGGAAAAGTCATTCGTTGTTGTTACATAATTAAGTCAACTGAAACTGAAAAATCACTCAAATGGCTCTGATCAAAGGTTTGCCAACCCTTAAATGTATGGCCTGAAAAAAGACACACAAGTTGACACACAGTTTTAACTCATTCAATGCCAGCCCAGTTCAAATGGATTTTTGACGTCAATAGCCGTCAATGGCACTGAATGAGTTTTGCACACCCAGGACTTATTTATTTGTTGAGACCCCTGCACATTGTACTCAGGGCTACACTGACTTTGCTGGATACTGAGCCACGAGGAACGCAGAAAAACTCTCAAATGACCTATGAGAAGAGCTAGTTGAACTCGCCAACATCTTTAGTTTTGCCTTATTCATATTTTCTTTGAAGAATGGGCTTATCAATTCTGACAGCTCATGAGAACCGCTGTGAAAATGGCATACAATCAACTATATCTTGGCAGGCTACCACAAAAAACAATCGTTTACAAGCATACCTCTGGCACTCGAGGGAGCAGAGTTTATAATTTGGGAGGAGTTGGAACGTATGGAGCTCAGGCTGGAGGACGAAGGGCTCGGCTATGAAGCAAAAAAACATTGACGAGGCATGAATGAGAAAGTTTTTCAGCAAAAAAATAAAAAATAAAAGATTTCAAGCCTTGCCTGCATGTGTATGGCCTCCTCAGGGTGCTCCCCCATCAGACCCTCCGTCATTATGGCCAGGTTTCCTGTTCCCGCCTCGCTGGAAGTGTGAGAGGACAGCGAGGAGGACGAGTGCCGGATGGAACCTTGCAGATTCAGAGGGCTGCGGAAGATAATTGGTTCGAGTACAGCTGTGACTTTAGAATTATGTTCTAAAGAAGAAGAAACCTGTCACTGACGCATAGAACCCTTTTGTTCCTAATGTTAGGTATTCTGTGACCTAAATATGCACTTGCAATTATTGTCTTGAGAAAAAAAATCAACATTGGAGGTGATTATATTTATTAGGACATTCATGCATCCATGTCAGAGGGCTGGCATGTTATCCAGCACCGCCCCCTGCTGTCGACTGAAACTGACAGTCATTCTATCTCATTTGAACATCACGTGACCACACTCAGACAACAGGTGGGCCATGGCGTTCGCAATGCGAGCCCGACGTCAATTTCTGTCGACTTTGCTGGATAAAATGTCAGCACCCCAATATGGATGCAGTATTAATCAAAATATCATCGTTGGGTCTCCCACATTCCAAAAACATGAATATTCAAACATTTATAAGGTAGAAAAGATAAGACAAGTATATGTCTTATTGATAATTGATTTTGTCTTTCGTAGTTTGTTTGAATTTGGAGTAATCGACAAGTAATTTAAAGTAATCAAGTACATTACTTGAATATTATGGTACTCATGTAACTTGTAACTTATCAGAATACATTTATAAAGTAACCCTCTCAAGCATGAAATTAAGCCACTTGTCCTTTGCAAAAGTGACCTTGTACTTTAGCTTCTTTTATCAAGTGTGTAATTATCCAAAAACGTTGGAAATTCTTTCTTTTGCACACTCTTTCCTCTTGGTTTAATGCTACATGATTCAGCAGTAACAGTATGGAAAAAAATAATCGCAGCAAAATCCTGCGTTAAACTACAAAGTGAAACTCGACTGTGTTCCATTTTAAAGGTTATTGCAATTTCCCGAAAGCTGTCATCCGAAGAGCAGGAAATATTTGAGCTCAGCGTATGATGCAGGTGAGCTAAGGTGACTGACCTGTGTCTGTGTAAGAGCCGCATACTCTCAGGGCTCATGTGGCTGTGGGAGGAGAGGACGCCTCTGGGAGAATTGACCCCGGAGCAGCCAGCAGGGCCGAATCGGTCCACGCCGGGCACACCCTGCTGAGTCCCAAAAATATACTACTCTGAATATTTATACTGCTCACAGGATAATAGTGTATACATGCTTGGACTGCTAGATGCAAAGTTTTTTTTAATTTATTCACAAGAGAAATTAGGGCTCCGCGATTAAGGTCAAAACAATAAATATATATATATTTTTACAATATTGTTATCACGATTATTAACTCATTTGCTATAAATATGTTCTATTTATAGTTAATTTTTTATGTTTTTTTATGCGAGAGCATACAGAAGGCTTTGACGCAGCCTTTGAACTGAAGAGAATGCTTGAAGCAATGGTAGCAATTACAAAAACGGACAGCAGGTGGCAGCGGAGTATACGAGATCAACCAGGGCCACGTTGCAAAAAGCTCATCCCCCCCACTGTTTTAAACAAATTTGTGAATAATGATGACACTTAGCTATGTTCTAATGCTAATTGCTGCAAAAACGGAAACAGATAGAAATATACTTTTTTTCCTGATGAAAGAAGAGAACACAATATTCTGTGGGCCTTGCAAAATTAGTCAAAATCCAGTAAAACAGCCAGGAGCGAAGGGGGGTTAATTTTAATTATTCATCATAGGGAAAACATTTATAATTTTACTGCACTAATTACAAAAAAGTAAAATTAAAATTAAATAAATGGTTTTCAGTGAAAAATGTACTTTAAAATGAAATGTATTAGAATAAATTATAAAAAATAAAACAAGGGATACCCGATTTAATATGATATTATCTTTGATTAGGGTCACTTGAATTTAATCTCAACTAGACAACGGATAATCCTGATCAAAACACTCGTATCCATTATGCTCCTCATCTTCAATTTTTTTGCTGTACTTTTTTCTCTTCACCATGTGTTCGCCCCCTGGTGGTTGGCTGACTACTGGTTAAGAAAGTGCTTGCAGAACTTGTGCAGTATTTTAAATGTAAACATCACTGATGATCAGGTTAGTTTAATCGAGGCAAACAAAATTTTGATCATGATTAACTCATTCACTGCCATTGACGGCTATAGATGTCAAAAATTCATTTGAACTATTTCTATTAGTTTAACATTTTTTCCCACTTTTGCTAACAAGAGTATGAAAACCTAGATTTTTTTAAATGTACATTCAGAACAGATATAACATTTGGGATTAATCATTAGTTAACTAGTGAAGTCATGTGATTAATTAAAATTTTTAAAAAATGTAATCGCCCCTTATTTTTAATTAAAAAAATTAAATTAGGGGCGCCAGATGATTAAAATTTGTATTCGTAATTAATCTCATGACTTCAATAGTTGACTAATGATTAATCACAAATTTTATGTTATAAATGTACAATAAAAATTTGTTTCTAGGTTTTCATAAAAAATAGAAAAAAAAAAGTTAAACTAAGAGAAATAGTTCACATTCATTTTTTACGTCTATAGTCGTCAATGGCAGCGAATGAGTTAAAAAACGATTCACTGTACAGCCCTATTGTAGGGCTGCATTGTGGATGAAAGCAAAAAATAAATAAAAAATACAAATAAAACTGCCGAAGCCGTGACTCACATGGTGCAACCCAGTCCTCATCATGTGGAACTGGTCCACCAGCTTCTTGTGCAGGGGACGCATCTCCGGGTGGACCAGCTTCTCGTGAACAGCCAGACCCACCCCAAGAATGTGCACCTGCAGCAAGAAATCAACAAAAGAGGAAAAGTACATTGTCATGGAGTGCAATTTTTCCTCATTAAAATACACATTACATAATTTTTTTCCTATTTTGGGGGTGGGGGGGAGCATAGAATCTCAGTGTGACCTGTTCCTGCATGAGGTCTTTAAGGTGTGTTATCCTCTCGGTGTCTTCAGGGTGACTGCTGATGTAGTCCTTGTCGAAAAACGCCTGGAGAAGAGGCAGGTGTCAAATGATCAAGACAAGTCCGCGCCGGAGCCGGCGCTGCGTCCACGTCTACCTCTTGGTATCTGGCGATGCCTCCGTTCACCGCGGCGTCGATGACCCCGTTGAGGCACATGCTGAGCGGGTTGATGTTGCCGTGATGCTGTCGGTGCTGGTACTGGCTGATCAGAGTGCGCAACTCCTGGGTTTTATTCTCCACCACGTAGATGGCATTCTCCAGAGGGCTCACCTCCACCTGTAAGTGTAGTTGTTGTTTTCTCATTTATTTCAGGCAAGTTTTACAATGAAACGCAATGAGATAAGTAATTATATAGCTTATTTCATACCCTACTAGCAAGGAAATTTTTATACATACGAGTTTCCAATAATGCCTGACAAGGGGTGGGAAGAAGACATTTTACGCTCAAAATTATTTTTTATTTAAAAAAAAAAAATTTAAAGAGCAGTTTTGTTATTCAATTACTTCATATGAGGAGAAACTTTCCAAATTTGGGACTTAATGGGTTTAATCAAACAATATAAATGTGACAATGTAACAAATGAAAAGTATGTTTTAATTTTTAATATACAGCATCAACAGTTTTTATTTCTGAAATTCACTATTTTCTTGTCTAGAAACATTTGCAGTGAAAAATAAATAAATTTCATTACGGGTTGTATGATCCTTTAGCAAAGCTAAATTGAGGATAAATCTACTGTCGTGTAATTTTGAGAACATTTATTGAGCAGATCTCAAAAGACACACAAACACAAATTTGGGTTGAAAGAAGAAGGAAAACTCCATCCAATTAGATCACACTTTGCACTTGACTTAAGATGGGCATGAAAATAGATCATATAGTTTTTTACAATACTTAACTATATTTGTAATTCACAAATAATTATAATTATTACATAAAGTAATTCATAGAGATCCATTAATGAATGAATCAATCAATCAATCAATCATTTTAATTTCATTAATTTTTAAAAGAAAAACGACAATAAAAAGCAATATTCAAATTCAATATAAAGTAAAAGAATGAAAGGCGACAGAAAGAAGGAAAACTTGTTTTGTCTGTCCCTGATCAACTAAAAAATAAAAACGCACAAAAACAACAACACAAATTTAATGACCACGAGCGGTCAAGACGCTTTCAGTGTTACAAGATAATTCTAAATAATTCAACTGTGTGTCCTTGTGCTATATATAGTTTTGCAGTAATTGTGCTTTTATGCTTAAAAAAAAAAATACAATCCAGATTGTTTCACAGACTGACACCTTGAGTTGAAATACATCGTTCGAAAAAATGCCTGTTCCTCTTAATTTGTACTCACTTTCCCTTTTTATAAATTTAGTTTGTATATTAACTGGTAAAATTTCATGATGGGCTTTGTACAATATTTTAAGCTGGTTAAACTCCATCAATTCATTTAATTTTAATTTTAATTTTATTTAAAAAATCCAAGCTAAGCTTATTGAGGTATCAAATATTAATTGTGAAATTGACCCATTCAAGAAAAATAAAAATAAAAAAATTTTACCGACATGATTAGCTTCAAAAAGAGCATTCTGGACATTTACTACCCAAATAATCTTGCAACCACCAAAAAAGGACATCAAAGATTGATTTAGAGCCTGAAGTAAACACAGTTACAGTAAATGCGACACGCAGCGACGTTGCTCACCACTTCTCTCCTTTCCACGTCGGCCCAGCGGGAGATGCCCGGGAGAGGGCGGGAGAGGATCAGCGTGGTTCTCTCAATCCACAGGCTCTGTTGGAACAAGAAGACAAGAGAGATTCGCCCCGCATCTTCAACATCAGGCGTGGGGGGGGAGGGGGGGGTCGTCACATTGGAGTCACTGTGTAATGGTGCAGGAAATGGGTATTAAGTGAAATAATTGTGATATGTGATGATGATAAAAATAATAATAAAATAAAATGATAATGACTCCTATCATTTTGATAAGTGATGCAAATGAACCCTCTTTTTATGTTGCGGGTCAAAATGACCCACTTTCAAATTAAAGAACAAAGGAGTTGGCGGTTCAGAAAATGGATGGATGGATATTAGCTTTTCACTATCAGACTTGGCACCGACAGAATGTAGCGGTTCATTTTGACATATTTTACAATGAAAACAATCACTAAGGAGCTCTAACAATGTTTTTCTGGATGCTTTTGGAATATTAAAGCATATACTGGGTCAAATTGACCCAATACATAGTTTTTTTAGCTAGGAAACTTCACATCAACAGACTATAAGAAATGGTTAATTTTGACATATGTGCAATGAAAACGGTTAATAATAAGATATAAACAATATTTATGGAGCTGGTTTTGAAATGTTAAATATTCTGGGTCAAATTGACCCATTTTAAGAGTGAAAAAGTATGAATATTAGGCTATTAAACGTGTTATCGACAGACAATTAAAATTGTTCACCTTGATATTTTTAATTGAAATGTTAAATGTTTATAGGCATGCTTTTGGAACATTAAACAGTCTGGGTCAAATTGACCCAGTTTAACATTTAAAAACTAACTACAAATTAGTTTAAGTTTAAGCTACAAAAGTTTTCACTTAGACATATTTTCAGTTAAATGTTCACTGGAATGCTTTTGGAACATTAAACATAGCTAGGGTCATATTGACCCATTTTAAAATTAATTGTTTTTCACAATGAAGCATTTTATCAACACAATTAAAATGGTTCATTTTGACATTTTTGCAATGAAAACTGTTAATCGTGAGCTATAGTTCTTTATCAGGCCGCTTTTGGAACATTAAACATAGGTCGGGTCAAACTGACCCATTTCAAAGTTGAAGAACAACAAATAGTAGTATTTCATGATGAAACTTTCAAAAACGGGTTCATTTGAAATATTTGCAACTTAAGTGGTTAATACATTGGGATGCATTTTTATCATTAAATACCGCCTGGGTCAAATTGACCCGGGAACAATATTGCTGTTCCTGACAACCAACCTAACAGGAGGGTTAAATATTGCATAATTACCTTCCTACATACTTACTATCTCCTTTTTGCCTTTGTCATTTTGTTTTGTTCTAAACTCCTGTTGTTCTAATTTCCTAGCTATAATAATTTGTTTTCTACTTTGCATTGCGACTACATGTGAGTCTAAGATTCTAAATTGAATTGTGTTTGTCTCCACTAAAAAAATGCATTACATTCCAAAAGAGGTGTCGTGTACTGTAGTTCTTTTTGCTGAGCACTGCAACTTAGTAGTCACGCTCAGGCACTGCTGCATGAAGTTCTGCTTTGTGACCACTGCGAGGTGTTGCAGCATCCGGGCCTCACACGAAAGAGCCACAGCATTCCCCGCTTCACAGCGGGCTACATCTAAATTCCGAGAGCGAGCGCCTCACCGTACCCTGAACTCATTCTCGCGGTCCTTGGGGCCCTTGTGGAAAGGCCTGTCATAGTGGAAGCGGCTGACATTGTTTATGCGGTAGAAGCTCTTGATCCTCTCGGGCACGCGCTCCAGTTGAGGAACATCTGAGATGTCTGACACCGGAGTCACCGCGTAGATCTGCAAATCTACACGCTGAGTGTCAAGGAGGAACAAACTGACAGGCAGGAGACAGGGAAACAGAAAGTACACATTTTACTGTCCTCTTTGGAGCCATTATACAGTCAGGTCCATCAATTTTGCAGTTCTCGTCATTTTGACTCAAAGCACCACCACGATGCCTTTGAACTAAAATTAGACGTGCTTGAAATGCAGACTTTGCAGATTTAATTTGAAGGTATTTACATTCAAATCAGGTGAACAGTGTTGGAATGACACCAGTTTGTATATTTGGCTCCCACTTTTGAAGTTTGAAGTTAGGTGCACATATACAAACCATTCACCTGATTTGGATGTAAATATCCTCAAATTCAAATTAAAGTGTGCAGTCAAAGCACATCTTTTTTTATGTATTTCTAATCCATTGTGGTGGTGTTTAAAGTTTAAAAAAAAATATTAAAAAAGAGGAAAAAATTTTATGGGCCTAAAAGTAAATATTGTGAATGTTCTTATCCAAATATACAACTGATCAAAACAAAATTATAATTAGTTAACATGATCACAAATATTTTTTTTTTAACGAAAGCTACAGATGCATGATCATGAGGACCACAATGTATCCAACAATTTTTCCTTTTGTTTGGAATGATCTCATGTGCACTAATACACAACCAGATGAAGATTACTTGCAAAATTCAAAATGCAGAGAACTTTTTGTGTTATAATTTAAACACAATGTTCCAATTAAAACTGCACACTAAAAATATCTGAAGCAGAGAAAACCCCTGTGGGATACAAATAAACAGTGGATATAAAAAGTCTACACACCCCTTTTCAAATGCCAGGGTTCTGTGATATTAAAAAAAAAAAAGAGAGAAAGATAACGTTAAAATGTGACCGGCATCCTGAAAAACGCAATTGAAAATGAACAAGTACAAGTGTGCACACTAGAATGTGTCTTTGTTCAGAATTGACCGCTCACTTTCAAACTCTTGCTAAATGGGAGTCAACACACACCTGCCACCTTTTAAAGCGGCTCTGATTAACCCCAAATAAAGTTCAGCTATTCTGTTTTTGTCTTTCTCGCAGAATCCTAAAGGTCTTGTGCAAACACTGACTGGTTTTTCAAACTGTTCGTAATGTCTGCCAGCCTGTTTGTGATGCTGCCACCACTACGCTTCACAAACATACCTTTTGAAATCACGGCCACATTTTCCCACTTGTGTTTGGGACATTTATAATCCAATGAAATCAAGGCTAAATTTTTTTAGCCATCATTTCATCTTGGTCTAATTTTTTATATTCTAAAAACCTTGCATTTGAACAGGGGTGTGTAGACTTTTTAAATTCACTGCTAGTTTCAGGTGATATTTGTCTGTTTTGGTGAAGCAGTAATAGTTATATCATCGCCTATATTTGAATTGTGCTCGTTTGTTACTATTATGACATGACCTCCATGATTCACCATCGTACAAAAACAGAAAAACACAACAGTGTATCAGCAGAGGATTAGTATTTTTTTGTCCACAGTTCAGTGAGTGGGATACATTGAGCATCACTCTGCAGGATGGTGTCATCGGGTTGGTTGGGATGCTGCATGGCGATGGCTTGCGGAAATTCTCCCAGCATTCTTTGCTGGAAGTCCTCCAGCCGCTCGTAGTCATAGCCTCGACACACAAACTCTTTGTTCTGGAATGAGGCAAAGCGAGCAGCAGTTAAAATCATATTTAAAAGAAAAAAGATAAAAAAGTATTAGCATAAGTGTATTTAATGGTTTTAAATAGGGAAAATACTTAATTTTCATTATTTGATCAGTTTTTTTGCATTTAATAAAACATATTAGCATAAAAACTATGATATCTTGTAAAATTCTATTACAAATCTTTTTTAATGTTAATTTATTCAAAAAATAGAGTGGTTTGGTGTAGTGTAGTTTTCATCCGTCTTTTTTAGTTAGATTTTTAAAAAATATATATTTTGATTAAAAATTTTAATATTTTGAAACATTTCCCTTGTTTATTTTCAACAACAAAAAACTGATGAATAACTAATGAGGATGACAAATTTGCATAAAACCCTTTTTTTACAATTAGAAACAAAAAAAGTGACTCATTGTGACATTTAACTTAAAATGTTTTGAAGGATAATTTCAGAAAATAAATAAATAATTGTGATAGATTTTCAAAATAATTATGTTGACAAAATATATAATAAATAATAATAAATATATAATAAATATTGATGTTAATTGTCTTTTAATATAATTTAAAAATACCGTGGAAAAATATTTCGTTGAACTTTTATAACTAAAATTGTTATTTAAAAAAGTGTGGTATCTTGTGTTACAATTTTATTTTTAACTAAAAACAAATCTTTTTCTGTAACCTTTTGATGCAGTCCACGTTTAATTGTATCATTAGAATATACAAGAAGCCAATAAAAACAAGCAGCGGGCCAGACTTTGGACACCCCTGATTTCGATCTCATGTCCAGCACACCTCCTCTCATCTTACCCTGAGGAAGAAAGGAAACTTCCTGCCATAGAAGCCCATTCGGAAAAACTCGGGTTCGATCCGCTGCTGCTCAATAATGTTGTCATAGTAGGCTGCCTCCATTTTCTGACATACGGGATGAAAATGGCAAAATCATGCGTGATCGTTAGGCGCTGAAAGCTTGTTTGGCAAGGAGATCGCAAGAGGGAAGCACACAGACTTGACTTACCCGTATCCAGCTGAGGCTCTGGTAATCGTATAACGTCTCATACTGGAAAGCCAACTCCCTACACAGAGAGATGCCATATTCCCAACACTGCAGGAACACACACAAGGAAATCATAATTCTTGACGGACCCAGCACCCTGCATGACGTCACTTATGTTTATCACAAGCTAAGTTAGAACGTAAACAAGCACCAGCACCACACCAGCATCTATCGAAATTCAAACACAATCTGCTTCTTCCTCTGGTCGTTGAATTGGTGGAGGCTGATGTCTGTGGATCTCACTCTGCTTCATCTATCCTTCCTTCCTTTCCTCAGTCTCTCCTTTGGTCTCTTGAGGTCTCCCTAATTTGTTGGAATTTAGATGTTTCTGGGGTCGGTGAAAGATTCTGGTTGGTGACCCGGTGGGTAGTAGGTGATGTCTGGTCGGTGCTGGATTTCACTTTCCTTTGATCCTTCCTCGGGTCTCATGACAACCTCACGACTCTAGCGGGATTCTGAAGTATTCGGTTTAGGTGAACGGTATGGGATTTTTAAGTGAATTAATTAGTACACACTCACACACATACAAAAAAAAAGATAAAAAAAAGAGAGAGAGCAATGATGATGACATGTCGAATCGGTAAGATTATCGAATGAACAATACTGAGCTCTCTCTTAGGAAAAAAAAATAAGGTAAAAAAGCAATTGTAGTTTTCTAACGACATATAGTTCGCCCATTGGAGAGGAGTACAAATACAAAAAAATAGGGACTCTTTTTTTTTTTGGTCCCATCGAGTCGTCTCTCATAACTATTGAGGCGGGTACATGAGAGAAAGTAACACTGCCTTACCTTGCCCTTGTTGAAGTAGTGAAGGATTTTTCGACTCAGGTTCTCCTTGCGTTGCCACTCGCTCTGGCAGGGGTAGTGGAGAAAATCCCTCAGGGGCCGGTCCTCCCAATGGAGCAGCTCCCAGTACAGTAGCAGGGTGAACGCGGCCTCTGTCAGCAACGATACACAGTTGTAAGAAAAGGACACTATCCTCGTATCTGCGGTGTCACAATAACGACACGTCGGAGAGTTTGGACAGTCTGGCCACCAGAGCGTGCTGGTACCTTGCAGACATTTTTGTGAACAGATGTCAGAAGCCGCCTGGAGCGTAACAACTGTCTCTTGCCGAATAAATGACCAAAAGAGCAAAGTTCAGCCACACAGATGAAATGAAATCTGCTACACTACCAGTATGTCCCCTCTGCAGCCAGCAGCTTCTGTACTTTGTTACATGTAGTACACTTGTTGTGCAAATACAATACACGGCACATTTTTATTTATTTATTTTAGGGGTGTTAGAAAAAATTGATTTGGCAATATATCGCGATATTACAGCGCACAATTCTCGAACCGATTCAATATGCGGCCGAATCGATTTTTAAACGTCAATTTATTTATTTTATTAGGGTTAGGATTCACACATTAAGCATGGAAGAATGTTATATTAATGGAACATTAAGCCTTAATATTTGATTTCAGTGCTGTTCAAACATGAAACAGACTGCAACCTGTGTGTTAAATGCAGTGGCTCAGTTATAAGCCTGAAGTTTCAGATAAATAAATACATTTTCATACAAATCTTACAGTATACATGTACAAGTTTACAAATGAGTATTTTCTAAATTTGAGAAGGTTTTTTTAAATCGCAATAATCAATTTATACATTCGTATCGGGATTAATCTGTATCGAATTGTGACCTATAAATCATGATACGAAGTGAATCCCCAGGTACAAGGCATTTCACACCCCTAATTTATTTATTTATTTATTTATGTATTGGTATTAACACACAGCAATTTACACAGAAAAATGTTGTGCCATCAGTCTGAATAATTTTAGCCTTTTAGTTTGGTGAAAGTGATTAAATAATTTTCATTACACATTAAAACACATTTTGCATTGTTTATAGACACACTTAAGTCTAAATAACTGTATTTAGATTTACTGACAACCTTTTCTGACTTCCGGTTCACACTAATACATATTTATATATTTGTTTTCTCAAACTGATACTCCCCCCCCAAAAAAATCTTCCTTTATGCAAACCCAGAGTTTTTCTGTGGCAACAAATTCAAACCATTTTGCTTGCAACTTTGCACCAAATATCTCGCACAAATCAAGTTTGTATTTGCAATACCTGTGTAGTCTTCTGCTTGGAGATGCAAGTCACACAGCTTATGGATGTAACGGATGTACATATCCTCCTTGTTGACCTCCGATTTGTAGAAGTTCTGGGTTTGAGTTGAGAAAGGTCATTTTAAATTGACTGTTGACGCAATTGAAATGATGATGTCTTCTCACCATAAAGTTGACAGAGCCGCCCATTTTCTTATTCTCGACTTCATCTCCTTTCATGCAGTCCCTAAACAAAGAAATTGCGTTATTAGTTATTTATACTGAACAAGCTCATATCCTAAGACATGACTTTGCATCACAATTGGAACAAATGACCTCCTGGATTCATGCATAAAAATCTTCCCATAATTTTTTCTTTTCAGTGACTTAAAACCCCTTGAGGGGAAATTCAGTTAACAAAAAATTTGTGTTTTTTTATATTCAGGCATGCAAATAGAATTGTATAGCCCGCTCCCTCCCAAAGAAGTGCAACACTGTTGTTTCCTCAATTTTTGGGCCGGATTTTTTTGTGACCAGGTGTCCCAATACTTTTGCCCATGTAGTGCCTGTGACTCTTTCACTTGACCTGTAGTCCAGCAGCCGTTCCACAAGTCTGGTGACTGATGTGACAAATGAGATGCCCGTCTCTCTCCAGGTCTCCTGCTCAATCTTCTCCAGGAGACTGAACACAAACAACGGTCACATGACCTGAGTGAAGTCCGCGAGCAGATCTCATAATTCTGTGCAGGCTCTGTAACTCACCTAGGGTAAGGTCCAAACAACTGGGTCCTAGGATAAAACAGACAAAAAGAAAAATAATTAAATGTTCACTTTACACGGGTCTAAAAGCACACTCCTCACTTATTAGACCAACAGAACCCGACACAAGCAAAAACCAAAAAGTACACACTGCTTTTGATATGCACTTGTATTGGCAGTACAAGTGACTTCAGTGTTGCCACCTTACAGATATCGTCGCTGGATTTAGAGACTTTTCCAACCATTTTAAGAATTATTTTTCACCAACTATTTCCAACAGCAACTGCGGTCCTCATGTTTGCAACATTCTTATTTCCTGCACAGTGGAGGAAAGATTTGGGAGTCCTAGAATGGCTGATACATCGTTTGTGATCCTCATAATGTCAGCACACGTTTTAAAATATGTAAAAAAAGAAGAAGAAAAAAAGAAGGAAAAAAAGTAACTGTAGAGTTTTATTAAATTTTGTATTGTTGATTAAATAGGCGCTTTAATGTTATGAATGTGTAGAAATGTCATTTTAATGTGACTGATTATAATTTTTTAAACCGTTTTTTTCATTTTCTACTTCTAATGAATTTCAGTTTCTAACCTGACTATTAACTCATTCACTGCCATTGACGGCTATAGACGTCAAAAATTCATTTTAATCATTTGTATTAGTTTAACATTTTTTTTTCACTTTTGTTAACAATAGTATGAAAACCTAGAAAAAAAATATTGAACATTTAGAACAGATATAAAATGTGTGATTAATCATGATTTAACTATTGAAGTCATGCGAAGAAAAAAAATTGAATCGCCTGACGCCCCTAATTTTTAATAATCTTTATTTTCTTTTTTAGGTTTTCATACTCTTGTTAACAAAAGTGGGAAAAAAAATGTTAAACCAATAAAAATAGTTTCAATAAATTTTGGACGTTTATAGGCGTCAATGGCAGTGAATGAGTTAAGCATGTTTTTTTCTTAACTTTTCAGCATGATGAATATTTTTCTGCGTAGTAAATTTTGGGTTTTCGTTAGAGTTCATTAAACGTTACAAAAAGTTTCAAAGACAGTGAAAAACTGTCAGAACATGCTGAAAATGTCTTTGCAACAAGAAAAACTGTCTGCGAACATTTTTGTAACATTTTCCGAAAACCCCAAATTGCTACCTTCGCAAGCATTCGCCGCTCAGTGAGATACCAGCTTTATTGGTCTTCAGATTTGTAACAACAAAAAAAGGCTGATAATCAGCCCGGCCAATAATCGGTCTATCCCCTAAATGCAGATCCATAGGAAACAGGTAGAGTGGGTGACAGTACACGAAATATGGATTTGTTTGTTTGATGACCTTTTAAACGCAAGAACATCTAAAATGTCAAAGTAATTTTAACACTCACAAAAGGCTGAAGAGCTCTCTGTGATTATCGTCGCCTTTGCCATCCGACACCATGCTGTCCAGCTTATCCATCAGTTCCGCTTCCACCTACGCACAACACAGGCTGCAATCAAGCAAATTGTCTGCATTTGTTTTCTTTTTTTATGAGTAGACAAGTGCACCAACGAAATGTCATGGGGACCTGTTTGAAGTTTCCATTTTTCCTCTGCTCCCAGTCCATCATGTCATGGAAAATTGGAATCATGATGTTTCGAACTTCAGTCTGAGGGACCAGGGTGACTCCCAGAAAGGGGCCCATCATTCCAGGGATGAAGTGCGGTTTGTTGTCACCTAAATGAACGAACAAAATTCCATCATACATCATATGTTGTGAATTTGAGCTTCATCGTGTTTTTTATGATTGGAATGATAATGCAGTGCGAGTCGAACCTAATTTCTGCCACATGCTAAAGAGCTCATACGCCATCAGTACTCTCATATCTCCATACCTGCACAGAGATGATTAGAACATCATTAACATACGAGACAATTTCATCACTCTGTCAAATTAATGTTATGATGTTTAAATGCATAACATATTCTGCATGTTGTTGTTTTTAAATGAGCTTCAAGCAGAGTGAACATGCGAACAGCAAAAAATGGAAGCTTGCTAACCTTGTGGACATTGTTGCTGATGTTAGCGCTTAATGTAAAATCTGTTAGAGCCGATTGTCTGTTAAATTTAAGTACTTGTTTTCGTGGCTTAAAGACAGCCAATACAGTAAAAAAAAAATATCCCATTACCCTTGATGGGACAATCGCCCCTGCTAACACTGTTGACATCTATGTCCACATGGGAAGGTTGCCCCTACCAACATGGCCGCCAGGTAGTCATATCTGCAAGCCTGCTCTAGTCACTGTATATCCGTGATTCGTATCAGTGGTAAATGCACGGACCAGTCGCTGTTCTCTGCTAGCGGCAGCCAATTCTGAAACAAACTAACTTTGATAGTTATAGAAGAAAGGGGGCGTCTGTTGGTTCTGGATTTGTTAAATCAAGGTTACACTGTATTCCTTTAACTCGGAATTATAACGATCTCTTCACTCAAGCGCGAGGCAAAGCAGGTGCCATTGTTGATGTTTCGATTGCTCGGGCACACGCGTGGTCGGCTCTCTTCATGCGTTAAGTCAACTATTTGCAAAAATGGGGGGTCGACTGCAGAGGGGGTCCTTTGTGGACAATATTTACGCAGAAAGTATGAATTGGCCTAATTCACCAAAGAATATTGAACCGTATGAAAACGACATGGTAGTTGCTTACTTGTCCAGAACTTTCTTTCTTTTGGCAGGCCCAAGCGCCTCCAGCTGCAGACTGGGTTGGTTGATGTACAGCACGGTCAGGCTGAAAAAGGAGTTCCATACCTAACAAAGGAAAAGGAAGACCATGCACGTCACGGAAATTCGTCAGATGTTTTGTGTATTTACACGGACACACCTTGAAATCGAAATCAGCCTCGGAAAAGTTCTTGTGCAGCGCCGGGGAAAGAAGCTGCGTTGTCACGACGATGATGCTGCGGAAAACAAAAGCAAGCTTGTCACTGTCAGCTCTCCCCCCCCAAAAAAGGTAGCGACCAAAAATAGATGACAGGGATGGCGGCACAAGTGTAACCTTCACAAGAGGGTAATTTGAAGTGAGTCTGATCTAATGGCAGCTTGTGTCCCCGAACCGTCAATGGCACAATGACTGCACGTCACAAAAGAAGAAGTCAGACTTACTGACTGGTTAGAAGTCTCATGACACTCCAATCTCGAGGGAAGATTGTCAGCTTCATCAGGTTGCGGAATACGCAGAAGATCTTTAACAGGAACTCCTTCACACCAATATATGGAACAATGTATTTTAGGGAGCAGGCAAGCATGTTTCAGGGAAAAAATTGTTACAAATTCTTAATCAGGTTTTCCCACTTTGAGCTCCTCCTTGCTATGAAAGTTGTTGAGTAGATGGTGAAAGTGGATCTCTGTCATCTGTCGGAGCAGAGAAAGGAGACAGGACACGTACTCCCCCTAGATGAGAGAAAATGACACATTAAAGTTTGGAGAGGTTAATGAGATGCACAAATAAATGCTTCCGTTCACACATGAGAAGAGTTGATTGCACTTACCGTAATCTCAGCGGTGCACTGGGGGCAGCGTTGTCCTCTGGAAGTCTCCACAGAGTGAGACTTGCTCATGATTGACAGCAGAGTCTGGAGCAACACGTCTAAGAGGCTCTCCACCATCATCTCCACTTCCTCCTGAACTGACGACTCCTGAGAGTCGGAGAGTTACAAGCTCACTTTAATGCAATAGGAAAATACACCGCCAACATTACAATGATTGTCAAAATGTGGTACGGGTACCACTGAACTTATGCGGGCTCCTTCCAGTGGCACACAAACAAATTACTTGATTAAACCTACAAATTGTGCATAATGTTTAAGTGGCTTCAACGTTTTTTGTTTTTTTTTAATCTAGAACAGTACATTTGTTAAGTACAGTTCAGTTGTGTTTAACAAACTATACATTTGCAATTAATCACCTATTATAATATTGTGTTTATTTAGTACATTTTGAATCATATCATCAGTATAGTTATTTTCTATTTTAATATTTATGATCATTTAGCTAACTTTCAAGAAGTATATGAATACATAACTTTAAATCAAGTCAAAGGGAGTATTTCACAAATGTAAGAGTATTTAAGTCAACTTTTCGGGGTATTACAGTAGATTTAAGCATATATGGCAACTTTTAGGTAGCATTTCATAGATTTAAGAGTATTTATGTAACTTTTAGGGAGTACTTGAATATTACTTTTAACTCATTCACTCCCAGCCACTTTCACTGAAGCAACCCCCTTCGCTCCCGGCTGTTTTACTGGATTTTGACAGATTTAGCAAGGCCCACATAATATTGTGTTCTATTGCTATTAAAACTTGGAACCTACCAAAAGAAAGATTAGAGACTCTTCTTTCATCAGGAAACAAAGTATGTTTGTATCTGTTTCCATTTTGCAGCAATTAGCATTAGAATATAGCTTAGTTTTGTCATTATTCACAAACCTATTGAAAACACTGAGGAAAATAGCTTTGTTTGCAACATGGCCCTGGTTGATCTCTTATACTATCCTGCCACCTACTGGCCGATTTTTATAATAACTACTATTGTTTTAAGCAACCTCTTCAGGTCAGAGGTCTTCTGTATGCTCTAGCATAAAAAAAAAACATTTAAAAAACGTATAATTAGGTTTTGGGGACCATGGCAACATTTAAAATAGAACGTGTTTATACGTTTTTGGCAGCAAATGAGTTCAGAGTATTTAAAGGTCCTGAATGCAGAAAATTTAATTTCAAAACGCTACTGCCACCTGTGGCTTCTTCACATACACAATGGTGTCAGTCCAATCTCTCAGCCTTGAATCAGTTGTTGACGTCACATCCACAGACAGTCTGAAAACTACTGGCCCGAGGATTGCAGGAGAATTGTGAACAGCTAAGGTGTTAGTCTACAAATGAGAAGATGTTTCTGTCATAAATGGTCAAATAAAAAGGCAATAGCAATAGGTAAAGATATTTTTGGGCAAATTGTTACATAGAGCAGCTTTAAGCTTATTTAAGCGTATTTGGGTAACTTTCAGGGATTATTCTAGTAGATTTAAGAATATTTAGACAACTCTAAAGATGTATTTGAATCCATCCAGCAGTTTTTCGGTCACATTAAACATGACTTGGAGAGCAAGTATTTTCTGAAGTGATTCTTGGCGTAAAAAGGTTGGAGAACCACTAGCTGCTCAGTTTGATTGAAAAGGATTAGCCGTGTTGTTTGATACAATGCACCATACCATAGAGCTGCTTTTGATGATGGAAAAGATGCTGCTAAGGATCCCAGAACAGATCAGTAGCTCCCTCTGCTGGCGCAAGTGCAAGTGAATGTGGTGCAGAACGACTGGAAGCAAAATGCTTCGAGACTCTGAAGGAAACACCAGAAAAAGAGGAGTCTAGTCTCAAATACATCGATTTACATTGGGCTATGACATCATCATTGCGAAATCTTATAGACAAATTCTCACCAGGAAAGAAGAAGAGGCGGCTTTCAACAGTGCGAGCAATCGACTGCAGTTTGACAACATCCATTGACTGGCCAATGTCAACAGTGCTGGGCATACTTCCGAGGGTTCCGCGGACATATTCGGCCACCTCCTGAACCGTGAACATCTGCAGCAGCTCATCAAAGATATCAGGGAAGCTGTTCAATAGAGCCGCCTGGGAGGTGAACAAAAACAAGGACGAAGTTTAAACACATGAGAAAAAACTCAGCGATGTCAAACATTCCTGTGTTAGGAAATAGTCCGAAAGAAGTTCAGTTATTCATATTCTGAAAGAAGGTTGTCGAAGATGTTAAAAGAAGCCGTCGCTTTATGTTTATCCCGCTCTTTTGGGTCAAAACAGGAGAACGGGTGTCGAAGATAAAGCTCAACGACAGATCACTGGGACCAACGCATAATGTTGTGACTTACTGAGATTGACGACAGACCTGGAGCGTTACCACAGAGACATGCAGCGGATCACACCCCTCCAAGATCAAGCCAAGCGAGGGGCAAAATAGGACAATGCACAAAATGAAACAGAAAACAATTTTACAAAAAATGAAACAAGGCACAAAAATGAATACATGATAAACATAAATGTAAACGGTGAGTGAAAGAACAAATGAAAAAATGTAAACAAAGATAAATAAGACTTCCAAAGAGAAGGTAACATCTGCACATAGACAGCGAAGCCGGTCCTCATTCAGACCTGCGTGAAGACCAGGTTTTCGGAGCTGCGGCTGTCCAGGCTCAGCACAAAGCGTATGGACTGAAAGAGCTCCTGGATGCTTGCTCGGAACTGCTCCTCCTCCATCCCGCAGGTGGCCCGTGCGTACAGAATTCTGGACTGGACGATGAACTTGAACAGGTACTCCAGAGCCTGAGGGAGGAAGTTAAAAGAAGATATTTAACACTTGAGAATTTCAATGGGCCGTTGTTCGGACGATTTTTTTGCACTTCACAAAAAGCAGCAGTTTAGCAGACAGTGAGCAATTCTTAAAAAATAAAATAAAAAAACGTCAAGCTGTCTAATGCCACTCCCACTTGAGGTTTACTGTCAAAATAAACATTAATTAAACATTACATAACACCAAAGAGGATTACTACTTGTGTATTAAAACACCTCACATAGCTTCACCCTTCAGTCTGCTAGCTTAATGCTAACACTTAATAGCATCTACTATATGTTGCGGTGCTATAATTGAGTACACATTCCAAAAAATACAACTTTACACTAATAAAATTAAGTTTTGCAATAACAATCCATTTACGAATAAGTCTTGCAACACGGCAGTCAACGTGGACTTGTTTACAATGCTAATGCTAGCTTAATATTGTTAGCGTTGCTATTACCTTGAAGCTCGACCTCTGCGAATTTTAAGAATCACGTAAATGAGTTTCGCCGGAATCTAGTGAAGTGAGGCTACGTTCAAATCTTGCTATAGCAATTGTAACACTGCAAAGTACTAATTGAAAATATCAATCTATTAAAATCCTGCACAAGGTTTCTTATATTTGCACAGATATATATTTTTTTTCTTTTTTAGTTTTTCCTTATCCTCCTCTGGGGTTAAGATCAGGGGATATCATTAGCATTTGTCAATTGTGGGTGTGTGAAGCCCTCTTTTGTGATTAAGGGCTATATAAATAAACTTGACTTGACACTGTGCACTTGACAATATCTTGTTCCACGTTTGATCTTTTTTCAGCAGAAAGCTTGCATCCTGAGGCATCACATTACCCCTTATCAAGCCTTTTTCTTTAACCATTTCCTACTTCAATACTAATCAATTCAGGCCATGGCAGCAAAGACTCTCTTGGTGCAAATTCCTGCAATTCAATATCTGCGCGGAGGTGGGTTAGAGCAGGTGTTGGTAATTTAGTTGTGGGCATGAACACAGCCCACTTCATTCTCTGCCAATCAAATCCTCTCATTTCCTTCAAATGTGTCACACTCCCATCTCGCATGGAGATATCTCTTTATAGAAAAGGCCGCGGCGATTCGTGCAGAGTAGCGCATTTTCACTGCACTTGGATCCTTCTCGCACTCTGTATGGAAATACTGCTTTCTTGGTAATCGATTTGATACTTTTTACAAAATGAAGTTTAGAGTCGATAAAACACAGTGGAGGCTAATAACAATTTGCTAGCTTGCTTGAGTTTTGACAGATAGCACCATTGTTGGTGGGTGGTGACGCATGCAACAGGCCTATCAATCAAGGGACAAAATCCATAACGGATGATACGTAGGCAGGCGTCTCCTTGTTTGTTTTTTTAACTCATTCACTGCCGTTGATCTTTACCCTCATGGCTTCTTGAATGTGATCTTGTCGAACGACCTCAGCCGAGCGGTCCATGTACCACTTCAGGCATCGAATAAGCTCCCTGCAAACAAATTTTTATAATCATAATGTCATTTTCTCTGATGAAAGACTTGTAAGAGAGGAGGCAGCAAATGTTTCTGTACTTGTATGCCAAAGCTCCAGCAAAGTGGTTTTGGATGTAAGAGTCCATGACAGGCCGAAAGTGGTAGAAACGGCTGTCCCTGAGCAAGTTGATAATAAATACCTGAAACACACATAGACGTTGATGACAGAATAATTTTTTAGCTCCTTACCTTATGGTAAATATAAACAATTGTAAATTAGAACATTGGTCTTGTGTTGTTGTACTTGTCTTACCAGAGACTGGAAAACCAGAGGTCCATATTTATCAGTGTTGTCATCTAAAAGACAGAACAGCGTATCCAGGACATCTCGAAGGAACTGTAGGGACAAAAAAAAAGATCAAATGTCCGCACAATCAATGGAAAACATCGGAAGGGTTAGCAACAATATAGAAATAGAAGAGGCAACTACTTGTGTATATTGTATTTTATTCCCATATGTAATTAATGGACTGATTTTGATTTTTTTTTTCTATTTATTGAATTGACATGACGCTCTGGGTAATCCATATTTTTCTGAACAGAAATAAATAAAAAATCTTGACTTTAACTGATATTACAAGCATATGTTAAGATAAGATCCATTCTTAACATAAACAATACTGCAGTTATATACTTAAAATACTTGCATGCCACCGTTTTCCATCAGATTCAGAATCTGAATCGTCTTTGTTGGCCAAGTATGTAAGAACACACGAGGAATTATTGAAAATGTAATTTGTTGGTAAAAAAATATACACTACTGTTCAAAAGGCTTCGAAAATACGAAATGGGAACGATAAAAAAAAAAGCATTGTTTTTCTCCATGACGATAACCTTGAATTAATTTGAATAATAGAAATGGATAAAGATAGGGACCCCCAAGCATTTGAACGTATATGTAGCGTCTTTAGCGTATATGTAGAAACAGTGTGTTTTTATGGATGACCCTAAACTTTTAAGCAGTAAAGTATATAGGTATCAAAGTTCATGGAATGCCAATCCAGTTAAAAATCTTTCAAATGTCTTTCAAATGAATACAATTATCAGCATATCAAGCAAAAATGCCTGAGCAATGACAAATACTTGTATATCGCGAAAAGGCCTTTGACCGCTTTGTCTAACGTATTGTAAGGTTGTTGATTGGAAATAGGAAATTAATCCATTAAAGAAGGTCAGCTGACAATTAAGCTTAGACTTCATTCACCTCAAACATCTTAAGTCACATCTCTACTATCAATCGGGCTCTCGCTTTGACAAAGAAAAATAATGCAGCCGAGACCAATTAGTCGACTGTGTCTAATTCGCTCCCTTTTTAATCATGAGGTGCACAATTAGTGAAGTCATACTTTTAATTTTGCCGAATTGACGAAATGCCACAGCTGCTGAAGGTTAATATCTTCGAAAATGTGTGTCAAACCCAATTAATGCTTTACATTGGCCAAATTGCTTATGACTTTAGGAGCTAATGAATATATTTGACAGCACTGACCTTGACAATCTCCTCTCCACTGATCTGACGCAGTCGACCAAGGATGTCCAGAACCCGGTCTGGATGGCTCTTCCAATTCAGAAGGGCCAATAGGTCCACTAAAAGCAGGACACAGCCCGATCAAAAAAACTGGGTCATACATCACATTACATTGAAGAGCAAGCATGGATACCATTCTGTGTGAGTTTGGTGGAGCAGAGTATGGTGGAAACCCAAAAGGTCTCTTTCGGGCTACGCTGGAAAGGCAGATTAGCCGGCAGGTTGGGACAACTGTTGAAGTCCTCCTTGCAGCAGGGCAGGCTGAGATACAGGCCCTGGTTACTGAAAGTGGCGCTCTCGTCACACTGCAGCAGACAGACAGACGGACGAAATGCTTTCAAAAAAGGGAAAAAGCGCACACAGACAAACACTGAGGCAGTGGCAGTGTACAACATGTTTGTTCTCGCTCCTCAATAACTGTTAACTATTGGACACTTAACTCATTCACTGCCATTAACGGCTATAGACGTCAAAAATTAATTTGTACTATTTCTATTAGTTTCACTTTTTTTTCACATTTGTTAACAAGAGTATGAAAACCTAGAAAAAAATGTATTGTACATTTAGAACAGATATCAAATTCGTGAGTTAACTAGTGAAGTCGTGTGATTAATTACAATTTAAAACATTTTAATCGCCTGGTGCCCCTAATTTAAACAAAAAGAACAGATTATTAAAAATTAGGCGCGTCAGACGATTACATTTTTTAATTGTAATTAATCGCATGACTTCAATAGTTAACTCACAATTAATCACAAATTTGATATCTGTTCTAAATGAACAATTAAAAAAATTCTAGGTTTTCATACTCTTGTTTACAAAAGTGGAAAAAAATGTGAAATTAATAGAAATAGTTCAAATGAATTTTTGACGTCTATAGCCGTCAATGGCAGTGAATGAGTTAAAAGTCAACCCACCCAAATATTTTATATATATATATATATATATATATATATATATATATATATATATGTATTATATATATAATAAAGGCGGCCATTTTGCCACTTGCTGTCGAATGAAAATGACATCACAGTTTCTCGGGTCTCAGGAAACAACCAATCACAGCTCAACTTCAGAAAACAGGTGAGCTGAGATTGGTCGTTGCCTGAGCCCTGAGCAACTGTGATGTCATCTTCAGTCGACCGCAAGTGGCAAAATGGCCGCTCCCTGAGATGGATAACAATGGCTGGATTTTGCTTCATAACTCCTATTCCAAAAATGTAATATTAATCAGAATGTTATGTTTAGACTAGTGAGGTCACATATAACGTTGTTGTTGTTGTTGTTGTTTAAGGTTGACCGGATCTCACCTTGTAGACGTATAGCTCGTGGCTCTCGTCTGACAACGTGGTCCCGTCCTCTCTCATTAGCGGAGTGAAAGCAAAGCCAAAAAGTTTTTTCTCCCCTTTGTCTTTGGCTGAAATGACATAGATGTCAGCGACATGCTTCATAAACCACCCTGGCCTAATGAGGCCCGGGAAATGAGTGACGGCCGCCGCTGTCCCACAGAGACGGCGGACTCACTGGAGCAGTGTCTGAACTCGAAGCGTAGGTGGGAGCCTCGGAAGCGATCTATGGGAATGGGAAGTTTGACCATCTCACTCCAGCGAGGGCTGTTGTTGTGGTAGAGGACGAAGGAGCGATAGTCAGTCATGTTTGGCTCCCCGCTGCCCAAACTGATGCAGTCCTGCAAAGGAATGAGGCGGCATACAGCAAGTAATGAGCAGATGCTGAGGGAGAACTAACGTACTCATCATGACTGATAAAATGGAAATCTGCTGAATGATGCGCATTAGACATATGTCCTACTTTGAGAGTGTCCCCATCGGCGTAGAGGACATAAAGCGTCACTTCGATGTTCTTCTGGACGCTCTTGCCACCCCGCTCAAACTCGCCCCGTTCCAAGGTCAAGTACAAGTCATTGCGAATGTCACCTGTGAGAATTCAAATGGAGAGAAAATGATACCATGAGCTAAAGGTACATTACATTAGATATTACAGTTAATCCGCCATGTAAATTGTAAATATCAATTGTAATCTTTGGACAGCCAATGCAGGGGAATTGATATTTGTATGGTTAATACCGTTATTTATATTTAAGTCGCCCATTACAGAATGTGTTAGCATTTTAGCAATAGCATTAAGCTAGTGGACTAAAGGCTAAGCTATATGTGCTTGTTTAAAATATACAACATGTAATATAATTCTACTAGCAATTCATACGATAAACCAATTAAAAAGGAATTCTTTCATATTTACTTTCACATTCACATTCTCATTCGCATCTAATCGCGAGCAGGCGTGTTTACGTAATACCAGAACTAGAACTACTTCCTGCTTCCGTGTTTAATGGTGCATTTGAGGAAAGTGGGATGTCAGACTTTTTTCAAACCAGGAAGTGTGTGCGGGAACGCCCCCCTTGAATCCCACTTGTGAAGTCGGAAAAAAAAGGACCCCGACTTCATGGGCCAACTACAATGTGACATCACTCTACAATGGCGACCCCTTTCGCAACACAGACCGTGAATGGTAAAACACAACTTACTCGAGTATAAAACTAGATAGCTTTCTTCATTCATAAATATTCAACATAACTTCACGTACCTAACACAACATACGTGACAGTATGCCGGTATGTTCCTGCATGAAATTAAACGGTTATGAAATAAGATAAATAAATAAATGAAGCAAAATTGCGAGAAGTTTTATTTTATTTATTTTGAGGACCAAAATAAAAAACAATTTATCACTATCCACCATTTTGATTCTTTACTTTCGCCTCGAACACTTTCAGGTCGGAACTGGGAACTTGGATAAATCCGACTTCTGACCTTCCTTGAATGCAGCATAAGAATCATGGGAAATGCAATCCTACTAGCCTAGTTCTACGATTGCCAGTCAGACCCAACAGAGGATGAGTTTTTTTGGCGCCATATTTCCAATATTACAATGACAGACCGGTGCAAGTTAAACAGCACAGTCAGCGTCCAATAGCTGCCAGGTCCGAACAAAAAAGGTTGGTGAGTGCATTAGCTTGTTTAGCGCTGTTGAACTGTCAACCAAAATAGCATTTAGCATTAGCTAAAATAATAACACAACCACCAGATTGACTAGCTATTAAATTTGTTACAAATAGTTTCTGGTGATAATATATTATTTATTTGATTTTGGGCGAAACTGTAGTGTTGGTTTTTATTTTTAAAAACCTAGTCACCTTAAAAGCTCAATTTATCCACACCATACTCATCCAGAAAGGCTTTTATAAATGCTTTATGCACAAGCATGGCAAAACAGAAAATGTATTTTCCCAACTGTTGCCAGAATTTACGCCTTTGTCTGGGTCTGTTGGGTTTTAAACAAAGTGTTGCTTGATGAAATAATTGTTTAAAAAGTGTGTCCAAAGATTGTGTCAACATAGTGTTCATACTTTTGTTTTTCTTTTCTTTTTTCCTGAGAGAGAGCTCAGTATAGTAGTATCATCATCATTGCTCTCTCTCTCTTTCTTATTTTCTTATTTATTTATTTTTATTTTGTGTGCGTGAGTGAGTATGTGTGTGTGTGTGCATGTATGCGTGTGTGTGAGTTTGTACTCATTAATTCACCTAAAACCTATTAAAAATCCCATACCGTTCACCTAAGCCAAATACTTCAGAATCCAGCTAGAGTCGTGAGGTTGTCAGGAGACCCGAGGAAGGATCAAAGAAAATAAAGGAAAGTGAAATCCAGTGAAAGTGAACATAGTGTTCATACTGACATCATGTTGTACGCTCCTCTCCTGTTTCCATTCGCTCACAGTGTTTCCTGCCCCCTCCTCACCCTTTGCACATCCCTCTTTTCTATCATCAGCATCCTGTGTAAACTGATCTGCGACCTTCCACCGCCCTCCTCTTCTGGTCTCCAGCCCGCTCCATTGGATCTGAGTGCCCAATACGCCCACTGCTTTTTTGCCTCCTTACCTGGCATGATGACATCTGGAAAGCCCAGTTTGCGAGTGAGCGCCAGGGCTCGATTGAACACAGCCTGGTTCTCCCGCCTGATCTGCTCCAGCTCGCCCCTCAACAGCTGCAGAGAAATGATGAGGCCTGAGAGCAAAGTGGGGTTGCGAGAAGGAGGGAAGCGGAGGGATGCGAGATAAGGTGGGGGGGGGGGGGCAGAGAAGGGAGGACAGAGGGTTATTTAAAGGACATTAGTCAGTGTGTGGGGGAGGAGATGACAGACAGAAGGGTGGATAGACACATGAGATGAGAGCAAAGAGACGAGACCAAGCGGGCTGAGAAATATCTTGCAATGAGGCAAGGAAGCAAATGTTGGCAGATTTGAGTGAATCGCGTGTTACTGTGAGAGGCAAGTTAGCCGGCGAGGGCATTGATGAGCTTATCTGTTTCCTGCAGCCCAATTACCAAATGAGCGTTGCGAGCGCACTCACGAGATCCGAGTGGCTAAATCGTTCTACTAATAACGATAACGCAACTTTTTTCATTTTAATTAAAAGAGCAACTGATTCAGCATCTCACCTCTACCTGTGAGAAGAGGTGCAGTAGGTAGAGTGGCCGCAAATTGTACTCAAGTAAAAGTACTGTTACTCTCGATAGAATGATATGAGTCAAAAATAAAAAGGAGACTTTCAAATCAAAGTATTCAATACAGTACTGACTAGAGGTGTTAGAAAAAATCGATTCGGCGATATATCGCGATATTACAGCGCACAATTCTCGAATCGATTTAATATGCGGCCGAATCGATTAAAAAAAAATACTTTATGGGAATATTCAACAAAATGTCTTATTAGGGTTAGGATTCACACATTAAGCATGGAAGAAAGTTATATTAATGGAACATTAAGCCTTAAGATTTTATTTCAGTGCTGTTCAAACATGAAACAGAGCAACATGAATTTTCAGATAAATAATTTTTCATACAAATCTTACAGTATACATGATACTGATTTTTTTTTAAATCGCAATAATCAATTTATACATTCGTATCGGGACTAATCGGCATCGAATCGAATCGTGACCTATGAATCGTGATACGAATTGAATCGCCAGGTACGAGGCAATTCACACCCCTGGTACTGACTAACCTGTGAGTAACTTCTGATTTAGTTTTCTGATCAAAGTATACTTTGATGCTATATCATCAACTAGACAAAAATACAAAAAGGGAACGATAATAATTTGAATAAAATAAATTAAAATACAATTTAGATACTCCAATATTATAATAACTAGAACAATAAATGTAATCTTTATTAAATTGCAAATTAAATGATCAACAGTCGTTCTTTTCTCTGTAGTTTTTTCCAGGTTAACGAAAACAAAATGTTTCATGAAAACTTGGCTTCTGTGGGGAAATTTGTGTGTGCTCATGTGACTGCCTCGCTGCGTTTGATTGGTCAAATGGAGTCAAATGTCACTAGTGGTTACCTGAGATTAGTGAAAGAGTCCCAAGGTAGAAGTTTCTCCGGCAAACCAAAACATTTAAGTCACGCAAGCAATAACAGATGAATATAAATACAACAAGCGAGCGGAATATAACTCACGTAGTAAAAGTATCATTTCATCAGTGAAATCTCAACACAATTCGTATCACAAACATTGTCTGAGCTGAGTTTTATTTAACAACCAAAAATGAGATCTTTACCTTCTCTTGCCATGTTGGTGAGTCACAATTTCAATCCCGGTAGATATCAGTTTCAATACTGTACATCTGCAATCATACTATGGCTTGTCTTTTCAATTTTGTTTATATGTTGTATTTATGTAAACGTATTATTTTAGTCTAGTCTTCACCTCAGTGAGGACTAATGGGATGATAATAAATTTAAAACTTGCACTCAGACTCAAAAAAACGTTCTGATAATACGCACCAATACCACCGACTGCAAATCATGAAATAGATGATGAACTCTGCAAATTGCGGTGGCAGCCATTGAGCAAGCAACAAGTTTCACAACACAAGCGGCATTTCTCAATAAAGAGAGGTTTGTAGTTAACGCACTAAAACATGGCATCTTAAAAGACTCCAACATTGTTCTTCATCTCTTATCTACCTGTATGTATTACATTTACACAGTGCCCCTAGTGTTTAGACTGAGACACTGCAGAAGTAATTGTGCTACAGGTTACATTTTGGTGTATGTGTGGCAGGAAGCAGCAGCAAGTTAATACTCTTAAAAGTTTCATATCTGAGTGAAACTTAGTCCGTGTCGGAGAAAATTGTGTATTTTTGAACAACATTTAATTACAACAAAGCACATTTTCATCACAGTTGCAAAACTTAGTGGTATTGTACTTGGAATTAGCAAGTACATAAATATTAGGGGTGTGCCAAAAAATCGATTCTCATTGAGTACGATTCAGAATCGATTTAAAATATCCCAAAATCGATTTTATTTAAATTATTTTATACTGTCTTGCCTTTGTCTGTGTGTGCCTTTATTTGGAGCGCTGTTCATGTTGTACCTGGTTTGGCCACTGAGGGGCAGTGTGGTTCCACGCGGTCTAATACCCTGTTAAGTTTTAGCCACATTAGAGAGTAGAAGGAAGAAGTCACGATCAAGTGTTTCCAATAAAAGTTGTTGTTTTTCCAGCGTGGAGCCGTTCTTTTGAGTGATAAAAGTGCCGCGAGTAGCGCGCTGATTAGCATTAGTGAGTCAGACTGGAGTAGATCATTACAATTCCTTGCACATCTATAGATTGAAGCAAAAATCATTGTCAATCAAATCATTTTGAATCGAAAATCGTTCCTAATCGAAAATCGATTCTGAATCAAATCGCATACCCAAAAATCGGAATCAAATCGAACCCTGAGACATTCAAAGATTCCCACCCCCAATAAATATACTTGTACTCGGTCTGGGGGAAAAAAATTTAACTGAAGTGAAGAAAGAGAGGTATGAATGATTCATTGTGGTTTAAAAAAAAATAAAAAATACATGATGGCGGAGATTTAACCATATGATGCAAAAACAGTGATGAGATCTCAATTCATATTCAGCAGACCAACATTAAATCTGTTTACCATAATTGGTGCTGGGAGCGGAGTATTTGGTGTTGGACTTGCGGATGATGTTTTCGTGGACCTGGTACCACTCGTTCTCGTTGTTACATCTGGAGAGAAAAACAGGGAGGCAGGGCAGTCGGTAGCAAAGCCATTAGGCGAACAGATGGGCGAGGAGGAATTGTGCACATGGGGACTGCACGAACAGCATGTGTCCCTAAGCTGATTTCCTCCTGGAGAAAAGGTAGCAGCATGGGGGAGTTGCTATCAAGTAGCACGTCAGCCCCAGCGCTCGGCGCACTAAACAAAGCTGACAGCCGACTCTCGACCAGTCTTTTTCATTATTGTGGGCCTGTAGGCCCCTGGGAAAGGCAAGGGGAAACGAAACGCATAGGCTGGAGCCTTACAGGAGCCGACAGTTTGGAGGCAACGCAGCATTGTATCACGGCTTGCTTTTTAAAAGCAACGGCGCTTTGCTTTAGCAGAGGGGCCCACTAAAACGGCTCTTTGTTCTGGAGACCTTTATTCCATACACAATCCTCTAAAACGCAAGCATTTTTACTGATGCAGTGTGTTTCTGTAACCTTTGGCCCAAAAGCAGAAATATTGTCACAGTTGACAAACTGTGAAAAATGCTGAGCTGTGTTTAGCATTTTGATTGACACTCGAGCTTTGTTCAGTGATCTACTGTCGAGGATGCCCCGCCTTAGTCTTTCTTACCCCAGATTGTGGAAGCAAAATCTGAGTTTCGGTTCGAAGTACATTATGCGGTTTGAAGATAAAGGCTGAAAACAAACAAAGACTGACGACTTTGTAGTACACAATTGTGGAGATGTACTGTAGAGGTGAAGAGGAACTACAAAATCCAAATTTTTGGTTTAAAACATGACAGCTCAGATTACAAAATGAATTAGTTCCATGACTCCGTTCTCGAACCGAAACATTCTCAAACCAAGGTCATGTTTCCCATTGGAATGAATGAAAAAGCAGTCAATCTGTTCCAGCCGCAAGATGGCGTTTTATTGACCTGATTTTGATCGTTGTGTAGTTTAAAATAAATTCTGGGCAATATAGAAGCAGGTGACAACACAATTAATGATGATAAAATAACAGTGGCTTTGCTAGCAAATCACTGTGCAGAATACTTACAATTTTAGTAAACTACCTTTTCTTTCCCAACTTTTCTTTTAAATTATTTTGCCTTCAGATATTGTATTTTGCCTTTATATGTTGTTTTCTATATGAAGCACTTTAAGTTATTTTGTGTATGAAATACGCTATATACTTTTAATAAAGCATGGCTTTCTCAGTGTTTTAGCTTTGCTAAAACACTGAGAAAGCCATGCTTTAGCTTTACGCTAATGATTACTACATTCACTGTGATTACTTTTAGCCTAAATAGCCTCCATCTTCCATAATGCAGCTTTTGCATGGCATTGTGGGATGAGGCGGCCATTTTAGGTAACAAACAAAGATATCTGAAGCACTGAGCCAATAAAACTCTAAGCCTTCCTCGGCCATTCCAAGACTGTTCTGAAACAATTACACGTGTGTAATACTCACGTATAAACTTTGAGCACAAAGTCCTTCTCCTCTTTGAGGTCAGTGATGGTGTGAAAAACATCACTCATAGCAAGAACGGCGCAGCCATATGGTCGTCGGTACATCACGTGAGGCGGGCCTTTCTTTGAGTCGTTCAGAAGCATCCGGCCTGGACAAATGCAAAAAAAAATTAATAAAAAAGAGACAACTTCACTGAGAGGAAACTCAACTCACTTTTATTGATAAAGCACTTTAAAACAACCATCGCTCCATGCAATGTGCTGTACAAGGAGTACAAATAAAATTTTAAAAAAAAGACTGAAAACTGATATTTTTTTAAATATTTGCACACGTTAGGCCTGCACGATTATGTCGAAGCATGAAAGCCACATACGCACTTCGCTTGGAACGTACGCCCGGAAATAGTTATGGGAATATTTGGCTGGCTAACGCTTAGCTGTTGACCAGCTAATGGCATGCTAGCAACAAACGAAAGGGAGTTTTCATACTTGGACGCTGGAGCTAGCATGAGGCAAGTAGCAACAATGGATGGATTTAAAATGGGACCAAGAGAAAGCTTGCTTTTGGCAAGGGAATGGCGCGGCATCCTGGAGTTTAAAGTAAATTATTTTAAACTAAAAAGGTTAACCTTTCTGTGTGTTAATCACAATTATTCATCATTTCAGGGAAAATCTGTATTCTTACTACAGTTGTCAGTACAAAATCAAACTTTAAAATGAAGGGACCCTCGTGATGATAAACGGTTCAGATAATGGATAGATGGATTAGCATTTTAAAATAAGGAGACCAAAATACGGCATGTTTGTTCAACAATTAACATTTCATCATCAAAAGGGTTGTGCCATTTTCAACACTCTGAATCAGAGGTGGCAAATCCAGGTCCAGAAAGTAAAACCCCTGCCACATTTTGCCTTTAGCCCCTTGTGCTACCTAGCTAGCTTCCTAGCAGGTAACTGAGCACCCGGGGAGCTAGCTAGTGAGCTTGCTAGCTAGCACCCGGGGCTAAAGCCAAACTGTGGCAGGGTTTTTACTTTCTGGACCTGGATTTGCCACCTCCGCTTTAGATGGATCAATAATTATAAATAAATAAATACAAATATAAAATAAATAACCAATATAGCTTTGTGAAAATAATTAAATTGAAATGCTATTATCTCGCATGTTATAGAGGAAGCTTAATGAAGCCTTAATCATGCGTTCGCCCCATGGCTGGTTGACTACTTTCTGGTTGAAAAAGTGCTTGATTAGATACGACCACATTTTAAATATCGCCGACGATCAGGTTCATTTAATCACGCCAGCCAAAAGTGTGATCACGATTCATATTCGATTAATTGTGCAGACCTAACACACAGTTAATACCGTACCGGTTCTCATGACATGTGCAACAATGTACAGGTCTCTCTTCAAGTCTTTACTGCTTAGGTCCTGCAGAGTAACACGGAGAAGTCAGAGTGAAAAAAAAAAACATTCTTCCAAAACCTTTTCATTTGAAATAAATGGACTGAAATAGACTGGGGGGGGGGGGGGGGGGGGCGTTACCGTGAAGAGAGCACAGAGACGATCAACCTTCTCGGGATTCTTTGGTCCTCCATTTTTGTTGAGTTTCACCATGAACTTTTCACTGCAAAGCAATCATGTTTACTGATGCGTGTCTATTACACAAGTGGTTAGTGCGTGAGATGCGTACGCGTACCTGATCTGTTTGGCCTCTCGGGTGTCATACAGAGAGAAGAAGACGTCAGCGTCCTCGCTGATGCTGTTGTAAGTGAAGCTCTTCAGATTGATGAAGAGGTGGTGTGACACTGGGACACGGCAACTGTCGCCATGGCGTGGTTTCACGTTGTCAGCCTGGCAAGGAAGGGATAAACTGAGGGAACAACTATAGCGAGTCAAGTCAAACTCAGTATTCATCGCTACAGTCGATCGATAGAGGAGGGGCCCATTAAATTTTGATGCGGAGGTGAATGAAGGGGCAGATGCTGTTTTTTTTTTGGGGTGTTTGAGCATTGCAAGAAGGTCATTTTTGGATATGTTCCTGAATTTCCTCACTGAATAATTCATCCATCATTAACTCATTCACTGCCATTGACGACTACAGATGTCAAAAATTCAACTATTTCTATTTGTTTAACTTTTTTTTCCCATTTAAATTTTTTTTTTATGAAAACCTAGATTTTTTTTTATTGTACATTTATAACAGATATAAAATTATCATGCGATTAATTACGATTAAACGGCCCTTATTCTTTTTCTTTTTTTAATTAAGCCCATCAGGCGATTACATTTTTTAATTGTAATTAATCACGTCTTCACTTATTAACTAACGATTAATCACAAATTTTATATCTGTTCTAAATTTACAATATTTTTTTTCTAGGTTTTCATACTCTTGTTAGCAAAAGTGGAAAAAAAATGTTAAACTAATAGAAATAGTTCAAATGAATTTTTGACGTCTATAGCCGTCAATGGCAGTGAATGAGTTAAGATGGATTTAGGTAGCGATGACACAGTAATGGTGCTGATCTAAATTACAGCTGTTGTGTTGAGTTGTTTGTTCTCCACTCCGGTCCTGTTAATTGTTCTGACATGCACATTACATACTACTAGTGACCCCCCCCCCCCATCTATGTAAATGGAATATACATGAAGCCAAGGGTGTAGTTGGAAATTTTTCAGTTGGGGGGCCAGTGTGACATCTCACATGCATGTGTACACACGTGTGCACATATGCGCACGTGCACGCTCATTCGAATGCTTGTAACCCCCTCTTTCTATGCCGTTGGTTCGCTTTTGTGTACTATGCCGTCGTTTATTTTATTTGCTAGCTAACAGCCAATCTACGTGCTCAACTATCACCGATGGCCGACACGTGTTGCATGCTCCGATCAATGGCTCATTTATTATTATTATATATTATATCACAATCCCATTTTTTTTACTTAGTTTTGTTCCTGCTTATATTATGAGTGTGCTGGGCAAGATTAGTGTATGTACGCATTTGATTTTATGTGTGTAGATGTGTGTTCCTGTGGTTGATAATCCCTTTTCGGCCATGTTGGCTGTTTGCTATGGTTTGAAGGTAATGATTTTAAGTCACATTGACTGTAAGAAACAAATGTTGTTTACTAAAGACAGATTATTTTAGAGTTTGCATACAGATCTTTTTTTTTTCTATAAATGTTGAATTAAGATAAATGTATTGTGGCATAGTACCATGTGATCTAGAAATACTACAGAGCCCCTAAGGTGACATGGTCGGGGGGAAAAAATAATTTGTGTCCCTTCGCAAAAAACTTTGGGTTCTCTTGCAATAAATGCAAGAGAACCCAAAGGTTTTTTTTGAGTGGCTGCCTTTTTATTTAAATTTTTTTTTTTATTTAAAGCGTTTATGTACTACAGTTTGGATACTGTAGCCTTGAATGCGTGGGTGAGAGGCGGTCGTACCATAGCATAGATACTGTATCTATGGCAGTACATTTCGAAATAAAATTCATCCTTCATCCTCCATCCTTGTGGCTTTCGGCCACACCAAAGTTGACCCTGAAGTATATTAACTCGTTTGAAGAAAAAAAATGCATCCCCTCGCAAAAAAACAAAACAAAAAAACAACCTTTTGCGTTATCTTGCAATCATTCCGAGGGAATGCAAACGCAAATGAACGTTTTTTTTTCTTTTTGAGAGAGGGTAATATAAAGAATGCGAGAGAACGCAAAGTAATTTGCGAGGGAATGCAAAAAAAAAATGTCCTCCTACCATGTCACTTTAGCGGCTCCGTAGAATACTGTATCCATGTAAAAATGACAGTAAAGTCACATGTATTAAAGTTTTCCTCTAGATGTGGGGGGTGGCCAAATGGGGTGTTCGAGAGTGAACCACATATCTCTGCCCCAGCATTAAGTAGGGGACTACAAGAAAAAAATGGAAGAGCTGCTTTGAACATTTTCAACATGAATTCATTAAACACGCTAAAAGTATCAACGTGACAAGATTGTCTAAAAATGACAGTGTCAAAATGCTAAGTTTGGTTGGAAGAATGTGAAAAATCAGATGATGAGCTCTGGAGGAATAAATTTTTCTTTATCTGGAAAAAAATTGCCTTTTTGGGGAACGCTTTGGTGTTATATTGGTTCTAAAAAAATCTGGTAAAAACAACAACTTCAAATTAGAGTAAAAAAAAGTATAACATGAGAGTCAACTATTTCTCAACACATCTGCTCATCCCTTTCATTTGGTCTGCTACTCTAGAAACGAAAAATTCAGCAATATATCGCGTTATTACAGCGCACAATTCTCGAATCTATTCGATATGTGGCCGAATCGATTTTTAAACATACATTTTTGATGGGGAATATTCAACAGAACGTCTTACTTAGGGTTAGGATTCACACATTAAGCATGGAAGAATGTTATATTAATGGTACATTAAGCCTTAATATTTGATTTCAGTGCTGTTCAAACATGAAACAGACTGCAACCTGTTTGGTAAATGCAGTGGCTCAGTTATAAGCCTGAATTTTTAGATAAATAAATGCATTTTCATAAAAATCTTACAGTGTACATGTACAAATTTACTGATTAGTATTTTCAAAATTTGAGATTTTAGATTAATCGGTGACCTATCGGTGACCTATGATTAATCAGTGACCTATGAATCGTGATACGAATCGAATCACCAGGTACTAAGCAATTCACACCCATACTAGAAACACTTTCCCCGATTGACTAACAAGTTTCAGCTAAAAATTTCCACCAATAAGCTCTCAGAAATTCCAAGGGGTTCTCCAAGTCGACACATCAAAATTACCGTCATGTTTCCACATGCCCTAAAAACTTGACCTGAATCCTGAAAATGGCCCCCATGTCCTAATTTGAACACCACTGACATAAAGACGAAAAACAAAATCAACACAACATTTATATATGATGTCATCCCTTAGCTGTACTGTACGTAACGTTCATCCGGATCGTCTCTTGTAGCTTTACAGAAAATGAACAAAATGTTGAGTTGAGTGTACCTGGTTTGTGCTTTGCTGACCACAGTGTCTGCTGGATACGTGCTAAAAGAAAAAAGACCAAAAAAAAGTGAAGGTCACAAGAGAGCCAAGTCAAGCCATTGTTGTCTCCTCCCACAAAAGCTTTGAACTTATTTACATCACCGTAGCTTCAGACAGGAACTAGCGCATGCCTTTGCCTATACTTGAAGCGGGACAAGGTTTCACCTACGTACGGCGCCAAGCGCTAAAAGAAGCGGCGCGTGGGAAGGACAAGGACAAAGCCGCTATCGCCCACATGCATCACGCCAGCCCAAAAGAGCGCCTCTCCTACCCTACCTGAAAAGGTGCCAGAGCCTTCAGCCCGGCCAAAAAAAGCATGCCTGTGCTCATTAAGTAAATTTTTTTACAAGGACGAATTGAAAACTTTCTTGACGGAGCACAAGGTTCATAAAAAGTTTGCACAAAATCAAAGAAACGTCAGAGTGTTTTGCCATTGTTTAATCAAATACTGAACATCCAATACATTGTATAGCATTTAGCATTAGTCGACATTGCAGCGGAGTAGAATGCAATTTTTAAATCGCAAAGGCTGCAATTTTGAAAAACAAAAAACTTTGGTAGACTTATTTTTATTAATTTTATAATTAATTAATAATTGATTGATTGATTGATTGATTGAGTTATATCGTGTCTAGGCAAACTGCGAGATTGAGAAATGCAGTCCACATGCTAACATGTCATTGCTTCATGAAAAATAAAAAGCTGAAGTGATGCAAAGGCACTGATTTGTTTGTATTATTGTTGTATTTTGATTTATGACTTACTGAATTCTGTTTTTTTTGGTATGGTAGAATTTTGTGACGTCGTCGTGGGCGCTTAGAATACTGCAAATCCAAGTGTTTAGTAAGTTAACAACTCTAACTGAAGTATTTTAATTGATGGCTAATGTTCCTTTATTTTAGCATAAGCCTAACCAATAAAACCAAAGCATAACAAATCTGCTATTGTTCATTGTAAATTGTAATGTTTAAAAATAATAAATGGGAAGAGGACCTTGAGAGAAAAAAAAAATGCTTATTAACTCATTCACTGCCATTGATGGCTATAGACGTAAAAATTAATTTGAACAATTTCTATTAGTTTAACATTTTTTTCCACTTTTGTTAACAAGAGTATGAAAACCTAGATTTTTTTATTGTGTATTTAGAACAGATTAAAAAAATTGTGATTAATCGTGAGTTAACTAGTGAAGTCATGCGATTAATTACGATTAAAAATTACCTAAAAATCCCCTGACGTCCCTAATTTTTAATAATCTTTTCTTTTTTCTTTTTCTTTTTTTAAATTGTGTCAGGTGATTAAAATGTTTTATTGTAATTAACTGCATGACTTCAATTGTTAACTCACGATTAATCACAAATTTTATATCTGTTGTAAATGTACAATATTTTTTTCCCCTCGGTTTTCATATTCTTGTTAAAAAAAAGTGGAAAAAATGTTAAACTAATAGAAATAGTTTATAATAATAGACGTCTACAGTCGTCAATGGCAGTGAATGAGTTAAATAGCAACCGCAACATTGAGGGAGGGAGAAAAAAAAACCTCAATTAGATTCTTTTTGAAAATGGTTCAGCCCTTGTATTTTTCCCGTCGCCTGTCACTTTACATTCCGTCTGCATTTTGTTCCTTGCCAGAGTCACGTGGCTGCAAGTGAAAGGACGCACTCAATATGGCGCTGCGGAACGAGCATTCAGGACAGGTCACAGGAGGCTCTTCCGATGTCTCGTGAGTCACCTTCTTACGGATGACTTGATAATTGCTACATTTATTTACACATCCAACAACACATACGGTCAAATCTGTCTTCTTACACACACAAACGGAGCTCCAATATGCCGAAAGCTTTTTTTGCTGCAAGATGTACTATATGCATTCTGCGGACACACAGCATACTTTATAATTTAGAGGCCACTAATTCACATATTTAATTTATTGCGTTTACTAATTCATGGGGCTGGGTTTGTGTAGAATGCGATGGTTCGAGAATAATTGCGGGCAACATACCAGTTTGTAAAGCTCGGAAATGCTGATCTGGTCCGGGTCCACCATTTCAAACTCTTTCCTGGGCACAAGGTCGATGCTGAGGTGCCTGGTGAGGGAGAAATGTCACATTGACACACTTTTGAGTTACTCAGAAATTCAAAGTAAAAATACGCACACTTTTTTTAATTTGCATTTTTAGCACTCCAACACGAAATGTTATCATTTGGAAGTTGACACCTTAGATGTCACGTCTTCTGCCGGTGATTGTTTTTCCGCTGACGCTTATATACCAATCAAATCAGATTCCAGTCAGATGACGGGGCCAGAGACTGCAGATTTTTTTTTCACACATTTATCATCCATAACTATCAAATCAACATGACAGTTTTGTGATATATATATATATATTTTTTTTATGTATTGCAGACAGCCCTTAAACATTTCTTGACAATAATATGTTATATGTGACTTCACTACGAAATATGAGTTATGAAGCAAAATCCGGCCATTTTTATCCATCTCAGGGAGCGGCCATTTTGCCACTTGCTGTCGACTGAAGATGACATCAATGTTGCTCAGGGCTCAGGCAATGACCAATCACGGCTCACCTGTGTTCTGAAGTTGAGCTGTGATTTGTTGTTACCTGAGACCTGAGCAACATTGATGTCATCATGTATCAAAATGGCCGCCCCCTGAGATGGATAAAAACAACTGGATTTTGCTGCTTAACTCATTCACGGCCATTGACGCCCCGAATTTTTAATCTTTTCTTCTTTTTTTTCATTCACTGCCATTGACGGCTATGAACGTCAAAAATTAATTTGAACTATTTCTTTTAGTTTAACATTTTTTTCCCACTTTTGTTAACAAGATTATGAAAACCTAGAATTTTTGTATTGTACATTTAGAACCAATATAAAATTTGTGATTAATCGTGAGTGAACTAGTGAAGTTGTGCGACTAATTACAATAAAAAATTTGAATCGCCTCTTGCCCCCTTAATTTGTAATAATCTGTTGGGTTTTTTCCTGAATTTATGGCAGTGAATGAGTTAACTCATATTCCACTAACCCACTATTGACCAGAATACCATATTTAGACCAGTTGAGTTGCATATTATTGTCAACCACAAAATTCGTGTTGACTACAGTCAGGCATGCACCACAACCCCGTTGACTAACTCAAGCCTTTTCTTGGACATAATGTACAGCTTCGAAGAACAGCTGTGATATGTTGACCATGAAATGAGATTACGCCAGTTCTCGTGCTAAATGTTGCCTGCGGTGCACTGACCTCAACAATCGCAGTTAGCTTCCTTTTATTACAGCATTTACGTTTCCAAATGCGAGATGAAGTTCAAAGTGTCCCTATTTTAAGACGTGGCAAATCGGAATGCCGGCATCGCCAAATCAAGCTCCGCCCGCCTCTATCAAGAAGCAAGTCCCTTGTCTTGATCTGGGCTATGGATGTTTGTCACCGCTCAGTTTGATTTGAGAAGTGGCAGCAGAGAGAATATGGCCTTACAGTTCCTCCAGGGAGAAGTGCGCTGACTTGAATGTGCTTGACACGCACTGATCTACAAACACAACTTAAGAAAACGTGTTTGGACAGTCAGGAAAATGCGAGATCAGTCGAACTGTACGATGACTAATGCTTCATCACAGAACGTGAGCGTAACTTCTTTGGTCGGTTTGAAGATGAACGATATAATTACAATAATAAACTCATTAAGAATGTATACAATCGCTACTTGTTCATATTTGTGGGTTGTCTAATCTAATAACCATAAAATGTTACCAGTGAACCACACAGCTGGAGAAGAGATTTGAAATTTCTGCATGAATACATGAAGGAAATTGTAATTGAATATCTGAGTGTGGGCAGACTTGGATCCATTAGTGGAGCCTGGAGTTCAAAGCAAACACGGTGAAGCAGCATTTAGCAGTTGTGCTGCGCACAAATGGGATAAGTTGTCAACCTCAAGTCAACTGTTTTTATTCAATCCAGGTGAAAATGTATACCTTTTTGCCATTCTTTTGATGAAGGTTTTGTAAGCATTTTTATCAAATCAATATATGGTTAGAGTAGTGCTCACAAAGTTAATTAATTAATAAATAAATAAATGATCGCATTAATCATGTATTAACTCAGATTAATCACACTATTAATTTTGACCGCAGATGATCCTGTAGCAAAGGTTGTGTTTGAGCAATAAACATAACTACATGCATTAAAGTCAAGCATTTAAGAAATGACAATATTTGTTCATGTCAAACTATTGTTTTCAATTTGTTCCCCATTTTAAATTTTGCAAGTAATTAACTGATTACAAAAAGAGGAGGATGAGCGTGTTGCATTGGATCAAAAAATGTTGAAGTCGTCCTCATAACTTTAAATGTCGAAAAAATCCACAAATAACAGGTGCTCTTTAAATTTGGCGGGTAAAAAATGTTGATTAAAAAAAGCCTTTTTAATTCATCATTTTAAGATGTGATTAATCTGATTTAAAAATGTCATCGTTTGACAGCTCTAGTTTATAGTTTTAGTAATTTCAGAAAGTCTTTAAATCTTTTGTTCATAAAAGCATTTAAATGTTGTCAGCATACGCTCTATACATTTGTTCTCTTTGCTCTGTAAATGGCTGGAATGTTTTGTAAATACTTTTCGATGTGGTGTGTAAAGAACATTGAGTTACCTTGGCGTATGAAATGTGCTAAAGAAATAAAGTTGCCTTGCCCTTACATAATGATGTACACACCAACAAACCATCAGTTAGGCCTGAGCGATTATGGAACGAAATAATAACCGTGATTTATTATTATGAAGATAATTTGAAAGAACATAAATAAATAGTAACCAAAAAAATAATAATACAGAGGGTGCAAAAGTACAGTACTTTTTTCCCGTTTCTTTTCGATTTCTTCTGTATGATACACAATAAGTATTGTACGTTTTCTCTTTTTTTTTAATAACTATATATCTACTTTTGCACCTCCCTGTACATCACAACAATAGCAATAAATAAAAATAAATAAATGGCAATGCATCTACAATGAAGGATTGTAGTAATTTAATTTTGTAATTAAATATAAAATGTGTGTTTCGTTTTACAGTAAACTAATTGACAGTCAAGCATGCTCAAGGAGGGCAGATGAGCAAACATCACAGGCTTGCTGCCAGCAATGAATAGTTTTTCTTCGAATACGTTTTTTATGATTGTGAGAAATCAAAATCACAATTAAATTTTGATTAATTGATTTTTTTTTTTTTGTCTCTCCCTTTGATGGTTTCTTTCTTACTGGTGCAAATGTGTATCTAAGTATACGTTTATGATGTACAGAGTAAAAGGGAAACTCACTCATTGCCCCAGTCAAGGCGTACGGTGATGTGGCGCTTGATGTCCCGGGTCTGGTCCTGAGCGAGGTGACCCTGGATGAGCTGCCGGCGCAAGTCGATGAGCTCGTTCATCACATGACGCAGCTTGTGGAACAGATCCACCTTATGTTTCTGCGAAATCAGCCAAAAAGCCTCGGTTAGCAGTAGGACGCGTTAGGAGAAACTTTGACATGTTGCCTATGAATATCGATTTGAGTGCTGCTACTGAAAAGGTGAAGGAAAATGTGGCGTCATCAGTTCGAGTCAAGTCGGACATCTGGAATCTTCCGTGAGGGTGCAAATGTTTGCTAGTATTGGCGTGCCCACTGGTCTTGCAGTATTGTATCACTTATACAGTGGATATGAAAAGTCTACACACCCCTGTTCAAATGCCAGGTATTTGTGAAGTAACAAATGAGACCACAAGAAATCATTTCCAACATTTTCCCACCATTAATGTGGCCTATAACCTGTACACCTCAATTGTGTTTATCTTTTTAAAAGGGGAAGTAAAAATAAACAACTAAGACAACGGGGTTGCACATCATCTTAGAACTGGGGATGTCATTGCATTCAGAATGCCAGTCAAATTCAAAAAATTTTTTTTCGCTTTCTAGCAAAAGCCGGAATTGTTAAGTACTAACAATAGGGGTGTGAATTGCCTAGTACCTGGCGATTCAATTCGTATCACGATTCATAGGTCACGATTCGATTCGATTAATCCCGATACGAATCTATAAATTGATTATTGCGATTTATTTATTTTTACTCAAATTCAGAAAATACAAATCAGTAAACTTGTACATGCACACTGTAAGATTTGTGAAAATTTATTATTTATGTGAAAATTCAGGTTGCGGTCTGTTTCATGTTTGAACAGCACTGAAATAAAATATTAAGGCCTAATGTTCTATTAATAGAACATTCTTCCATGCTTAATGTGTGAATCCTTTTGTTGAATATTCCCTTAAAAAATGGATGTTTAAAAATCGATTCGGCGCATATCGAATCAATTCGAGAATTGCGTGCTGTAATATCGCGATATATTGCCTAATCGATTTTTTCTAACACCCCTAACTAACAATGACTGCTATTTCTAACTGTTCATATTTCCCTCCACATTGCGTAAGGCCCCGATTCCAGAAGAAAAAAACTGTTGGGGAATCATGTCCTACAGTAGGTTACCAACTGAGAAAAAAAATAACAAAATCTCTCATTTTCATGAGCAGGCCTTGGGCTGCTTTATTGATTCAGAATCAAACCTCACGTGTGAGACACAAAAGTGGACAGCAACAAATTTGCTAAAACTGCTACCACAAAAAAACATCATGACTAACTTAAAAAAATAATAACTAATAGCATTGTTTATACTCTGTATAATAAAAACTAAATACAAGAAGAAAAAAAAAGTAATGTGCTTTTTATTCCAGAACCATCTGCTGCATCTGGTGAATCACTGTTCTACTTGCCCCTAATGCATAATTGCAACTGCAAGAAATCTAAATAATTTGGCAGGCATGTAGAGTTTCCCTCCTACGTGGTCTATAGGGGGCCAGTGAGCATTTTCACAATATCTTCTTTGATACCTCGTAAACTCTCATGTCAAAGGAAGGATATTGAATCCCCGTCAATAATCTGTGAATAATCCGATTACTCCCTTTTACACTGGAATATAACTCATCATCGTCGTCGTGTGAAGAAAAAGTGTTTTGAGAACCCCGAAGGTAGAATGGCGCCACATTAACATGCTTGCCAAGTGTTCCCGCTGAGATTCCAGCCCAGAGGTTTCAACACAAATATTTCTCTCCTGCATTGACCTCGTGGTGGCAATTTCTTGCAAACCGAGGACAGCACAAAAAATACATGCAGTCCCTAATGATACGATACAGCCGCAGTACAATTTTGGTTTGTTTACACAAATGCAAAGATTAAGTAGAGTCACAATAACCCTGTAGGGGTCGACGCTACGTGACTGTGTTGCTGGCCCAAGACGGCCAGTACACATTTCATAAATGAATACGATGAAATTAACACGTTATTGCTTTTTTAATATTCAAAATGTTATCATCATTGACCTTAAATCCATACAGAAGGAATGACTTCAACAAGATATAAAACCCAGAAAATATCAATGTTAAATTTTCAGTTCCATTTTATAGGGCAAAAAAAACATTTTTAAAACTCTACAGAGTCCCTTAAGTGACATGTGAGGGGGGGGGGGGGGGGGCAAAATTTGTTTCTTATTAGGACGAGAAACATTGTCATCTTAATGAGAAACCTTCTCATCCTAACGAGAAATGTTCTCATCCTATTGAAAAACTTTCTCTTATTAATGAGAAACTTTCTCTTAACGATAAACCCATCTTAATGAGAAACTTTCTCATCCTCGTGAGCAACTATCTAGTTCAAACGAGAACATTTTCTCGTTTGAATGAGAAACTTCCGTTCTCTGCAGTTTAGAGGCTGCATTAAAGCCTTCTGTAAGCTCTAGCATAAAAAAACACATAAATACGTTTTTGGGACACTTAAAACATTTAAAATAGAACGTATTTATACGTTTTGGGGAGCAAATGAGTTAAAGGCTTAAATTAGGGATGGGCGAATACCACGTATCAGTATCGGGCCGATAGCCGGCCTTATTTCAAAGTATCTGTACTGGCAACGGTGGCCGATACTGTGGCCATTTTACGATCAGGAACTAAAAATTTGAAATTCCCTGAAAAATAATAGAAAGTTGCCATTAATGTCATGCAATTTAAAGAAATGCTATATTGAGATTGGCTGGCAACCAGTTCAGGGTGTACCCCGCCTACTGCCCGAAGCCGGCTGGGATAGGCTCCAGCACCCCTGCGACCCTTGTGAGGAATAAGCGGTTAAGAAAATTAATGGATGGATGGATGGCTACATTGAGATATGCAGTACATGTGTTCATTTAAAATGATCCTGTCATTGTTTATGTTAAGAAATGTTATGTATCAAAAGTACTAGTGGTATTGTTACTCTGTATCGGTAACTACTCAAGAGTTGAGTACTTGTACTGCCATTGATCTGAAAAAAAAAGTGGTATCAAACATCCCTAGCCTAAATACTATAATATAATGAATGCTAAATATGGAATAATGCATTTGCAATTGATTGTATTGGATGATGAATGTAAAGGTCCAGCAAGGTCATCGGGCCACCACCCAAACAGGCTTAATGAAGGACCCGGGCCCTGTAAATGTTTCGAGGATAAACACTGCCTTGTTCCCCACAACTGCTCAGAACCGAAGATTTCGTTTGGGGTTGATGAGCCTTTTCAGGCATCTTTTCTGCAGGGCTAATTATGTACATTCTCCAAAGTTATCTTTAGCCCATTGCTGAAGCTAATGTAGCGAATTCAAACTGGCAACAATGAGATAAAGTCTATCGAGTTGCACGGTTTGTGATACATCCTATTATGATCTCCTCGTCAAGTGTGGCAGCGTTGGCCTGTATCGCACAGGGGGTGAGCGCCCAAACAAGCGCCGTTAAATCAATGCTTCACATTAGGCGAGCATCAGAGGAAGTTACGTCACTGCAGTGGTGCCTTAAGTTGGGCTTCATTGGTTGCTCAGTATGTCAAAAAAAAAAAAACACACAAAATATTACAATAAAAAAATCCATGGCAGCCCATTCTGCCGGCCCTGGAGCTGGATTAAGGATGCTTTAGGTTTCCAGTAATCACTTTTGCCCAGCAAGCGAAGATGATACAGGAAGTAAGTGAAGCAGGCCAAAATCAATCAAGGTCTGAATGACAGAGCATGAAATCGGGGCTGACAGGTCTGTGGGCCATTATCTGTGTCCAGCACTCATTCCTGGTCCCACATAGATAGTGTAAGAAAAAGTAGGGCAACAGTCATGACTGATCTCAACGAGGTGTGCTGTACTTCCAGGCTATGTCGCTTGTACAGGCGTCCGGTTAATGTGTGTTGAATTGGCTGCGTGGGGAAAAGCGTGTTGGAAAAGCCTCTTCTGTTAAACCCCTCCGGAGGATGCAAATGAAACCACCAAAGCTGTTTTGCTTCCAAATCACGTCAGAAAAGCTCACCAATGTTAGAGCCGCTCTGGCGATTATTGCTAAGGCCTGCTACGTACATAAGGATCTACCAGATATTAAAAGATCTTTAAATCTGTGACAGACCGCACACATGAAATAACAAATTAGGCATTTGACAGTTTTGCTCGTGTAGTCCGATTATCTCAGTGGATCACACAAATTGATCGTTTTCCACCTACGACCTCAAAACGAGTTCTTGGTGCCAGAGTTCTAGCGTGGCAGCACGTGATCTCACAAACATGAAGAAGAACAAACACAATCCAGGATATACTCTGATGCAGAGCTGTCAAAATTAAAAGTGCCGGAAATCGATTATCAAATTAATCAACAGCCATTTTAATAATCGAGTAATTGTTTGGAACCATTTTTTTAATTAAAAATTGTCTAAATCCTCTGATTTCAGCATATGAACAGTAACTGTTCACTGATTTCTGTAGTCATTCAAGAAAGAAGATTGATTATCTTCTGTGTTTAATCTGAATAAATTATTTGCAAACATCTGTTTTTACTTTGGAAAACAATGACTGAACCGGTTGCATAGTAAACATCAATCCCCCTTGTCTTGGCTTCAGGTGACCATAAAACGATGACCCACCTGCAGCTTCCTGCGACTCCCCCCCCCACCCCACCCCCACTTGCCTTACAAAAGCAAATGTGAAACGCTAGCAAACATCAACTTAGCTTACTATTTGTCACCAACCAAAACAGATTTCCCGAGAGAGGTTTTCCACTCCAAAGTGCCACCATGCTTTACATTCTGGACATGAGTCCTTTGAAGACTTTTGCGGGGAAGGGGCATAAAGGGACTCTTGCCCTCTTTGTGATAACGTGTACTCAAAGAAAGAGCTACTCGCCACATAGAGTTGCTTCCACAAGACGCCCCACTCCTGCAGCGTCGAGGTGGTCTCGGTGATGATGGGATCCTCGAGCGGCACCACCGTCTCACACAGCCTGAAACAAACATTTGCATAACACCACAGAAAACATTTATGGCACATGACCAGAAAAACACATTTTATAAATGAGTGTGCGTAACTTAAGCTTCAACACAAAAGGTCAAAGCACCAGCACGCAGCTAGTCATCAAATTCACCACAAAATCCTTCCATCCGTTTTCTATTTCACTTGTGCTGCTTGAGGTCAGGAGTTGTCGCGGTGGCAATTTCGGGTGTTTTTTTTTTTTACGAGAGCCGGCGGATCTTTAGGCCTGATTGGTTCCCTGTCAATCAAACGACTAATGCAAACAATGAAGAGCACGGGTGTCAAACATTCAGTTCGCAGGTCAGGGTTAGCCCGTCAGGGAGTCCAAGTCGAAGTGACGGTCACTGCTGTTTTCAATAAAACTGTTTTCAAATGAGGTTGTGAAATTGTTACTCAGGATTGGACACTTGACATTGATGCCATTAGTGAGCGCTAAAGTCAATTTACTTCAAATTAAGTGCTGAGCCACATTTGCATGAAGAAGAAGAATATAATATTATTATTATTATTATTATTATTATTATTATTATATTTATCATTTAAAATGACAATAAAACAAAAAAGCATAATGTCACAATTGTGTCAAAAACAAATAACAAAACGAGGATGAAATATAACTGTTTTCGACTTACGGTTCGAAATGGAATAGGATGAAGCAACTGCTTATCTAGTCCTATCCCGATCATACTTCACTTTTTACTTTAACTCGTTTTTCATAAATGCCTTAACAAAAATTGTACTTTCAACCACTGTTTTTATTATCCCTCCGTAATATTTTTTTAGCAAAAATGATTTTTTTAAATAAAATTTCTTAAATTGACAAATACTACTTTTAATGTTTTCCTCAAGACCATTCCACAAAACCACTCCACAGCTCGAAATGCACATTTTTGAGTTTTGTGCGAGCATGATGTTTAAATTTCAGTTCCCCTCTCAAATAATAACCCCCCACACTCTCTGTAAATAATTGTTGTATGTTGCCGGGCAGCATTTTATTATTTGCCCTATACATTATTTGTCCAGTTTTAAAATCTACCAGATCCCTAAACTTTAGTGTTCAGAATTAAAAAAAAGAAAAGTTTATTGGTGTGTTCTAGGTACCGTACTTTTTTTTTTTTTGCGGTGTTTGGTTTTGTACTTCTACACAGTAATTCAAATATGGTAATATTAATTAACAATACAAAATATACATTGTTTTCTCATTTAATTTGTGTCTGGCCTTTCCCAACTTTTCAACAGTTCGTGCTACCTTTGCCCTAACATATTTTATATGGGCTTTCCAGCAGATTTTGTCGTCAAGAATCACACCCAGAAATTGGTTTTCATAAACCCGTTCAATTTGAACGTTATTAATCCTCAGTATTATTTGTGTATGTATTTTACGGTTTCCAAAAAAACTGTTTGGTTTTAGGTTTATTAAATTCTTTGTTGACCACCTCCACAAGCTGCTGCAAGTTGTCCTCAGAACAGAAAATGTCATCTGCAAATAGCACAAACTTTAAGATTTTCAAAACCATACAAATGTCGTTTATGTACATAATAAACCATTTTGGTCCCAAAACTGACCCTTAGTACCCAGTTGAACTGGTTTGTGATTTCCCATGTGCACAAATTGATTCCTATTAGATTAATAATTTGTCAACCAGTTGAGTGTAACTCCTCTAATTCCACATTTTTTAAGTTTCCTAACTAGTACATGATGATCTATTTTTTTTTCATCTACAAATACTCCTACTGCATTTTTTTGGGGGTCCAGAGAACTGGTTATTTCCTCCATTAGCTCCATTATTGCCGTTGATGTGGATCTCTTAGTCTGAATCCATATTCACTGTCATTTATCAATTCATACTTTTCACTGAAATTATCTGGTCTATTTGCAAAAAGTTTTTCTAAAATTTTTGAGAATTGAGAGAGTAGAGAGACCGGCCTGTAATTAGTGAATTGACTTCTGTCTCCTGCTGATGACCTTGGCGGTTTTCATTTTATCTGGGAATACACCGGATGACAAGGACAAATTACACACATAGGTCAATAGCTTTGCAATTACATCAATTACTTTTTTTAAAAAATCAAAAACACATCAATGTCGTTCCAGTCTGTGGAAAATTTGCCCTTAAAGTTAGAAGTTGTTTCATAAACGGTACATATATATATTTGTATATGTTTGTTCTGCAAGCTGCACTTGTGAAAAGGAAAAAAACGAAATTGTGATCGTTTTTGTTAAGAAATTACAGATTGCTCAGATGATTTGCAACAAGAGAATAATCAAGAAATGTGAATAGTTTCAGATGCGGTTGTATTCATTTACACCAAAACACTGAAAAGTATTGGAATTGTCATTATTAGGCCTCGACACATTGGTTGGCGACAGACTAATGTGTTTTTTCAGGGCTGATACTGATATTATTAGTCAAGGGGGCTGAGAACAAATATTTGGAGCTTTTCAGTGTAAAGTAAATTATTTATGTAAGATTTTGAATACATACTTCAACACTCCGTATGAATGCCTTTAACGCAATCACTCGCAGCCATTTTCACTGAAGCAACCCCCTTCGCTCCCGACTGTTTTATTGGATTTTAACTGATTTTGCAAGGCCCACAAAATATTGTGTTCTATTGCTATAAAACCAAAAGAAAGATTAGAGTCTCTTCTTTTATCAGAAAAAAAAAAAGGATATTTGTATCTGTTTCCGTTTTACAGCAATTAGCATTAGAATATAGCTAAGTTTCCTCATTATTCACAAACATGTTTAAAACAGTGGGGAAAAGAGCTGATTTTGAGTATTCAACGAACCTAACATATTGTCACGTTTTTGTAATTGTGGAGTACATCCGAGTCTCAAGCACAAGCAGAACAACTCATCAAAGCAAGGCCTGAGAATTGAACCTGAAACTTTTTGGATGTGAGGCAACCACTGTGCTCCACTCTCACAGCACCAAAACCAAAACCTTGCCAGTGTATCAAATGTTGTCATGACAAAGGGGAAGCCACTCGCGCCATGAATCTAAGTGATCGTCAGCGCGGGGAACACTTTGGGAAAATGCAATAGACGTACGGCGTCACATCATTAACGCCACAAGAAAGCAAAACAGAGTTCCCAAATTGCGGCTCCTGGAGCGAGAAAGTACAATCGTGTTCATTTCAAAGTTGCAACTTTTTAATTGTTTGAGTGCAAACATGAGGAAACTCAGCTGGAGGGTGAAGTCCTGGTAAGTTCCGAAAGTTCAGGCAGCACAAAGACTGCCAATGTGCAGTCATTCTAAAATTAGGGTACGGAAAATAATTTGTACAGTAATCCCCTTCTCCATTATAACGGTTACATTTTAGAGCACCCGGCAAATAAAGGAAATCTTCGACAGAAATATCCAATTTAAAGGAATACTTGACTCATTGAGCCATTTTCAACAGCAGAGATGGCAAATCCAGGTCCAGGAAGTCAAAACGTTGCCACAGTTTGGCTTTAGCCTCCTTAGCAGGTAAACGAGCATAATGAGAGCTAGCTAGCTTTGCTAGCTAGCACCAGGGGCTAAAGCCAAACTGTGGCAGGGTTTTTACTTTCTGGACCTGGATTTGCCACCTCTGTCAAACAGTAAGAAGATCATATTTTGGTTATAATTAATGTGATAACTCTATAATTTTTAATGTAGAATTAATACCTTTAAAAACGTATTTTGCCACTTGGTGTCAACTGAAGATGACATCACCTGTTGTGTGGAAAAAGGTAATAACCAATCATGGCTCAGTTTGCTGACCAAACCCAGAAAACAGGTGAGCCGTGATCGGTCACCAAAGAATTTAGAGCAGCTGTGCCACTGTTTAAACAGGATCTGACCAGGTGTTACTTTAGAAAAGGGGCCACCAACGTAGTACCCGCCGGTACCAGGTAGCCCCCAAGGGCCACATGAGTAGCCCGCGGCCCTGTTCTAAAACAGCTCACCAGTCATTTTCGCTTGTGACCACATTGGGTCGGGCTAAATGATCATAACTTGTGTACCGGCACCTTTATCCTTCTTGTTTTGCAGTGTAGAATTCCTGCCCTATTGTTGTTGCTCTAACCTCTTTTTGGGCAGATTCCACTATTAACGAATGCAAGCACAGGTCAGGTCCGAGTTGGTGAACCTGAACAAAACCCCAATTTGTTCGCAACCACGAGCAGCGCGTGTCCAATCTTGCTGCTTATGTTCAAATAAATGTTGCAGTCATCCAGCTTACCCTCTGTTGGTCACTGTGGATTTCTTCAAGTGAATGTAGCTGACTGGGAAAATACCCTGGGGACAGACACAGGTACGATCACGTTACATACGATGTGACAGCCAGGATTATTGATTATAGAAAACCATTTATTGCCCGTTCATCATGCTTTAAACTAGTGCTGTCAAAGTTAAAGCGTTAACTCGTTGAGTCGTCACAAAAATGATCGCATTCATCATGTATTCATCACACTATTAATTATGACCGCAGATGATCCTTTAGCTTGATGGTGGATGGTTACGTTAAAGGTAGCACAGGCTGTGTTTGAGCAATAAACATGCATTAAAATAAATGTTTTAATAAATGTTTGCTATGACACTCAGAATATTTGTTCATGTAAAAATATTGGCATTTGTATTCATTTTAAATTATACAAATAATTAACTGGTTTGAAAAAGACGAGGATGAGCGTGTGCAGTGGATCAAAACATGTTGACGTCCTCATAACGATAAATGTAGAAAGAATTATTAACACATAACAGATGCTCTTCACATTTGGCGGGCAAACATTTTTTTGATAAAAAGCTTTAATTAAGTGATTAATCACAATTCTAAGATGTGATTAATTAGATTTTTTTTTTTAATAATCGTTTGACAGCTCTAGCATTTAACAAAAAAAAATGGCACACATAAAATAATAATAATGCCTAATTATAATAATGAATTAAAAAATATATATATTTGATGGTTTAAGCCTCAAACTACCTCCCGCATGCTTTAAACATATTAAAACTTACTTTTTTGAAAAACATCCCAAATGTATTTGAACACAGAAATATTGCAAACATAAAATATATCAGAAATTACAATTACAAATGATTTTTTTTAGGATAATGCCAATTCTGATTAATCACAATTCTAAGATGTGATTAATTAGATTTTTTTTTTTAATAATCGTTTGACAGCTCTAGCATTTAACAAAAAAAAATGGCACACATAAAATAATAATAATGCCTAATTATAATAATGAATTAAAAAATATATATATTTGATGGTTTAAGCCTCAAACTACCTCCCGCATGCTTTAAACATATTAAAACTTACTTTTTTGAAAAACATCCCAAATGTATTTGAACACAGAAATATTGCAAACATAAAATATATCAGAAATTACAATTACAAATGATTTTTTTTAGGATAATGCCAATTCTGATATTTGGCAGAGTAAAATGTTGATAAATAATCAATCAGCATAAAATAAATAATCAATGAAAAACATATTATGAATAAAAAGGACTTATTTTTGATCCCCAACAATAAAGATAAGAATTACATAGTAAAGTTGTTCCGATACCGTTTTTTTGGTCCCAGATGCCGATTACGATACCCAGTTTTGTGGTATTAGCATCGCAATACCGAGGTTGTTGGGTGGGGGGTTTTTTTCAACATAAAAAAGCTGGCCTGCCATTGGTTTAGAGCATTCAAGGGCCAAAAGGATATCTTGGCATGCAGTGAACACGTCACACATCAGTGAATGTCGTACACAAGCAAGGCACAAGATGCTGCAAGTCCTATATTAGCAACAGAAATAATGGTATCGGCATGTTACATGTTTGTGCTTGCCGATGCCAATTCCACTGCTTTTATGCAGGGGCTTCTCCAGATACCAGTATCGGTTCAAAACAACAACAATTACAGACAGACGATTTGGCCGCTTTGCAATGTTTTGACCTTTGGTATTTATTTATTTTTACAACAGAGAGAAACATATCGGCCTTTTTTTTTTGTGCCGAATTTGGGGAAGAGAAGGCTTAAATGTCATAAACGAATTAATTAATAAAAATTAATTGAAATTAATTTGTTTTATTTTGCAATGTGTTAAGATTTGTATTAAATTTTTTGCTGATGTTTTTGCTGATGTTAAAAGAGCTTCTATTATATCAGCCGATTAATCAGTCAGGCCCTAATAATAACTAATATCAAACGACATACCTTGTAATCACATTAAAATGACGGTATTTAAACACTTTTGAAATAAATGTGATATGTTTCACAGTAGAAACTGGACGCTCCTAAATTACACGACAGTTTTCAATAATAAGTGTGGTGTTTCTGTTAAATCTCAGATCCTTCGATCGTTTTGAATTGCAGAGCTAAATGACGAGCAGAAAATCCCTCTCGCGCTTATTTCATGCAGCTTAATACGTCAGAACAAATTGTAACTTCATCTACAGTCCATAACAACCAGTTGCTAAAGCATTCAGAAGCCCTTCATAAGGCCGCAGTGATTTTCAAGTGGCGACAAATCGGAAGAAGAACGTGCAGACGAATATTGCTTGCAACGGTAAAAGACGACGCCAAATGTCACAAGTGCGGCTTGTCTTTCCAATCTGCCAGATGTGAACAATTAGCCACCGCCAGTGAATTGAAGTCTGTGAGCGCTCGGAGAGTACGGGGGCGATCCGGTGTGGGCGGCAGCGCGCACAACAAAATGGAGGGTTGTTAGTAAGAACTGTAAATAGCTGACGGGAACGGACAAGGACAGCATGCAGTCACCAACACCTACAGAACGTTCGCAGGGAATGGACAGCTCTTGCGCTTGCTTTCAAACAAGCCCACTTGCATCCCATAATACTTCAGACCTGTGTTTCTAAAAAGCACCCGTCTCTCTTTTACAGGATTCAACTTGTTATTCGGGTTCGCAGGTTACTCTGCTGCGTGCTATTCCTAATGGTGGAATTTTACATGTATTAGAAAACGCTCCGTCATATGTGTCGGACGTTTTCTGCAGTGCAGTTTATTGATTTTAGTGACGCTTTTCTTTTTGTCGATTTGCTTGCTTCTCGGCTTTAATAAAGACGTTCCATAAAAAGATGCTCCTTTAGGGAAATATGGTGTCGGAATTGAGTTCCCTGTATGAAAGCAACGTCTCTTGGATTTGGTTTTGATTCATGTCAAGACACAGCATAAAACTTACTGCAAAAAAAAACGATGAAGTCAACTTTTGGGCTTCATAGTTTAAGGTTAAGATGGCTACAAAATGGCTCAAAGACGGCAGTTACCTTGATTGAAGGCTTCTTGGTTGAAAAGCCTCGGTACCAACCTAAAAGACGAAAACCAAAATCAAAACTGTGAAACTTATTTAAAAAATATATATACGTATCATTGTGACTTTGGTGTCAGCACTATGGGCATCTCTTGTACAAACAACATCAAGAAATTAACTAAATATGATTGAATTTCGCATGACTGCATTCTGTCTCTCTTTCATTGCACCATAAAAACATGAAGGCACGCGGTTTTAAAATGCCAGCTTATTCAGATGTTAAGAAAAAAAAGATTCCGAAATAACATTTCAAACAGTCATGTTGATAATTACGACGTACGCTCAAATTGAAAACGAAGCAAAAACAATCGCTTCGCCGTTGTTGATCAACACTTTACCTTCGCTCTTCTCCAGAATCTGGACCGTCTCCCCGATCTCCAGGACCAGGGCCTGACATATTGGTGAGCGGAAGTTGCAGATAACTGTACGAAAAAACAAAACAGATGAGACATAAGTGATTATGAGCCCACGACGCGACCTTCAGGTCAGGTGACAAGAGTTCTCCACAGAGAATTGTCAATTCCGAACATCCGGGCGTTTCTGATACTTCCGCAACGGAACGCTTCATTTTCACGACGTTGCTTTTTTCAGCGACTAGCATACAAACCAGGCAAACAGAATTGTACCACATTTTCAAATCAAAATAATCCTCACAAATCAAATGACAAAGATCCAAAGTCCAATGCTTTTTAATGAGCAGAAAGCGACGTTCCACCGAGGATAAATGCTGCATTCGGGGAAAGTGGGAAATCGGATTTATCCTACCTCAAAGCGTTCAAAGTAAATGTAGACATATGTTCACGTGACTCGACGTGATTTGGAATGACTGCGTTAACCAGAACAACAAACAATTCATCGGAATCAGCCATTTTTGTTGTTTACATTTGCCACATACACACAAACAAGTGGGATCAATCCGACTTCAAAACCACCTCGAATGCATCATAAGACCGCCATTTTACAATTTTGATTGAGGTTCAACCAATCATACAATCATTCCATCATTTTAGTTTTTGTTTTTATAAATGTAATAAAACTCAAAAATGCAATGCCATGACTTTTGGAAAACAACCGCCCCAGACAAAGACGTCCCACTCCATCATACGAAGTCATCAGGTAAAAGTGTTCCAAATTTTTAAGCATGTCTTTTACACATTTTGAGAACTATTTTAGTATGTTGAAAAGTTGAATAATATGAGACCTTTAATAAATCAGGAAACGATGGCACCTCACTCACTGTTTTTAGTTGGGGGGTTTTATCCAAATTGTTTTTTCACTGATTAGGGGGTACCTGGCTGAACAAACATATTTAAAAGGGTCACTGAAAAATGTTGAGACCCACTGCTCTAGACTCGAACATCAAGGACTATACCCCCCACCCAAGACTCGAACCCCTACCAATTTGCATATCCACAGAGGTCTTCTCTTTTTCAGCATTTATCTTCAAACATGTTTAACAGTTTTAGAAACAAATCTTTCATTTCACTTTACAGGGTTTGAATAAATAAAATCATCTTAACAGTTCAGTAAGGCATAACCCCCCCCCCCCACCCCATCACCACCACCACCACCCCACACACACACCTCACCCCTGAAGTGTGTTGTGATTCTAATAACTAATTAATTTTGAAGCAGCCTGTAATATGAGTAATATTTAGTTAATTAATTGAGCTTGCGGATTGTGGCCCACACATGCAATGTGGCAAGCACATTTATATAGTACACTGTAACAAATTTCAGTCAAATCTACAGTAAAAAAATATATAGCATTTTCTTGTTTTGTTTTTATTTTACAGTATTTTTGTAGTGCATTATGGGTAAAAACAAGGACAAGAGTAATATTTTAGCCTGCATCGTCTTCACATCGCATAATTTAAATTCCTGTAAATTATGTTGAATACAAGAAAGGGTTGTAAAATAGATTACAGTGAATTGCTGTAAAAGTAAACACAGCAAATAACTGTAATTTATATACAGTAAATACTTGCAAAAGATTTTATAAGTATTAGTTGGCAACTTTTTTTTGCCAGTTTTTTCCTATAAATTCTACCGTCAATTCGTTACGGCGTAAGCATGCATTTGCATACGTCTTCCGTGTCACCTGATTGTAATGTGCGACATTATGCAGTCTTTTGCCCATAAGTTACTCAAAGCCGAATTAAGGGCACGTTTTATCTTGAGGGGACGAGTGCCCCTTGTAAAGTGTCGAAACGAAGCACGCTACATTAATACAGCGCGAGTCGACAGGCTTCGGCGAAGACAAACTTGTTTAATAATGACAGCGCTCCTTTGACAACGTAAAACCCACAAAGGGTGGCCCTTGAAGGTCCGCTTGCTGTGAATCATTATGCTAATGAACTAGCCATGGGACCCAGTGAGGGGGAGGAAGACGATAAGGAGGGGCTCTGGCTCGGCTCTGCTGCTTGTTTCGGAGTAACGAGCGCTCAGTTCCTCGGCGAGGGTTGCCATAGCAACAGACCAGCGACAAACTGCAGCGCGCTTTCTTTCCCCTGTAACTGCTTCTATACTGTATTTTAAAATGCGCCACCATTGAGCCCAAGTCAACATACGAGTACTGCGTGTCGTGCATTAAAAAGTAGACGGATGGAGAACACCTTTTAAACGGCCAAATTGTTTTTTTGGTGTTTGATTTAAAAGGAAGAAGAAACCCGACGGGGATGAGCTTGTCATGTTGGAGAGAGATGAGAGATCTTTCTGTTTTAAGATTCCTCCCTCAGAAAACTCTGAAGCGGTGCAAACACGCTTTCGCTGTGTCTAGCTGCAGCGCATTAGCATATCCTCTCAACATAACCAGCAAATGTCCCATGCAAAACATCCTGAATCGAGGATGCTGGGCGTGCACGATGTTATAGCAAAACTGCATCAATTGAGTTGCATGGTCACGTGTATGTGAGCAGCATTGAAATAAATATGAAATATTGGGTTTAAAAAGCATTCATATTTTCTTTCAATTTTGAAAATTCTACTGCGTTCTATTTGTATGTTCATTTCGAAAAAAATATATCATCTCCCCTCCATTGTGAGAGCACAGTGAAATTCTAATTCATTCAAATACTACCTTTTATAGCATTTACAGCACTTATTATTATTTTAAATGTCTTTAAAGACACGTTTAAAATAATACACATATTTTTAAATATTTGATTGAGCGAGAGCAAGAGCAATGGATAGCACAAAAAATATTGTACAAACTGTTATACCACTACCTCTGTTCACAGAAGACAAATCTTGTTTTTTGTTTTTGTTTTTTTAAATGACCAACAAAAATGATGTGTAGCAAGTGGCACCCTCCAGGGGTCGCTGTAGCCCTTTAACCAAATTAGGGTTAAATGAGAGCAGGTGCGTGTGTGTGGTGCACTTGTTACATATGGTTAGAGATCTACATTATAAAGCTAACCAACAAATATCGCTTTCTGTTGGTGTGAAAACTAAAGCAAGATTTTATCATCTTCACCAAAAACCAAGCTAAGCTAGAAATACATTATTCTTTCAAAGTTGATGCCAACCAAATTAATGTGTTTACATGTCGTGGCAAAAAGTGTCATTACCTCCAAAATAAACGGGAGGCAGAACAAAAAAAAGTTATAAACTGTACCCCCCCCCCCCCCCCCCCCAAAAAAAATCTGTGAAATAGCAAACCTGTGCATACACGAGCATAATGCTGCATTATGATGCTAGCACGCAACATGTAAATCCATCTCATGGAGATATTAAAGCAAAATTGACTGGCCACAACGTTACCAGCAGACGCTAATGAGCTTCAATATAAGAGCTGAATAAGAATTCAAAACCTTGTAAGACCCCAAACATTGCATGCTTGTTCAACCATTAACATTGCATCCTCAACGATAGTAACACACTTTCTACACTTAAGATTGGTCAGTAAAAAAAAATTTAAACTGACACGTGCGTAATTACCAATAGAATAGATTTTTGAAAAAATATGACTTGAACCAAATTGTGACTTGTGAGATTTCTGCCCGACGCCAGCAACATCAAATTGTACAGTTTGTTGCCTGTAGGTTAACACAAGAAACACCTCTCACTGTGATGTGGCACAGCACCACAAACGGTTGATTCGTAAAAAGACAAAGCAAGAATAGGTTTTGTTTATTTGTTTAGCCCTAATGCGACACCATGATGGGGCTTTTGTTCTCCAAGTTTGGCGGTTGACTATATTATGAAGAAATTGTGACTACACCTGTTCAAATGCTAGCTAACCCGCTCTAATCTCTCAATGCCTGTGGCAACAAAGAAAGCTGTACGAACCACTCGGTCCAAACAAGAATCACCAATCACAACACAGCAGCAATGATGACTTAGTGTGGATGCTAAGGAAGTTAGCATGTCTGGCTTTCTCGTAATAGGGCTACTGTCTTACTGTCTTTTTGGCATCAAATTGTTATTCTTAAAGACACCGTCAAGTGAAATCAGAGACCATTTTCTAAAGACATGAAAAATGTTTGAAGATAATTGTTGAAGCCAGAGGGAAGCCATCTTACTTTGCCACTTTTACTGACAACTTCTGTTCATTTATTCCGCGTTATCAGTGCATGTTTTAAGCTAGAATCCCTGTATGGAGTCATGAGAGCCTTGCAAAGAGCAATCTTCACTTTTCGCATCGACCTTTGATAGTATATTATCTCAAAATTGTGAATTGTGACTCACAGAAGTTAGGTTTACATTTCGCATCCATTTTCTTCCTGATGGGCTCTACTTTCACTTGATTGTGGATGGCTATGACAACATGATACAGACGAATCTTTGAGCAGCACCCGGGGATATAAAGAAGAGAAAATTTGAAATATTTTTGGACATGTAGCGTTTCTCCCAGACTTACTGGTACAACTATATGTCATACACTGTGGAATTTTTGCTGTAGAGGTAGAAAATAACGTGAAAACTCCATGGAGAAATCAATGTATTTAAGTTAGGCAGCCTTAGTGAACAGCAATGCAAGATGGCCGCCAGTGGCTTAACTTTTAACATCGGTGACTAAAAATGTGCTTTGTTTTTAAAACATCCCCGGCCGCTAAAGTTAAAATGAATCTAATATCCCATTGAAATGCTAACGGAAAATTAGCATCAACTTCGAGAGTGATATTCCTTCAAATAACAAATAAGTCACAAACAAACGCTGCGGAAACACATACACAGAGGTAAGATAACATTATTCACAGGTACAACTTTTTTTACAATCTGCAAAGAACGAGGTACATTAATAGAGCTCAATTGCAACTTTCTTCGAGTGTATAGGCTACTCCAAGGCAGGACTGGCCATCTGGCATACAGGGCAGATGCCCGGCCTCTTTTGGGGCCGATGCAGTACTTTTAAATGATTATTTTCTTACATTTTACCCCAAGAGACTGGACAACAATTTAGAGGGACCAGTCCATTAATCGATTTCGAATATAGATAGCAAACTGAAACATCATCAATAACTCATTCACTGCCATTGACGGCTATAGACGTCAAAAATTCATTTGAACTATTTCGATTAGTTAAAAAAAAAAATCCACTTTTCTTAACAAGAGTATGAAAACCTAGAATTTTTTATTGTACATTTAGAACAGATATCATATTTGTGATTAATCGTGAGTGACTATTGAAGTCATGCGATTAATTAGAATTATAAATGTTAATTGTCTGATGCCCCTAATTTTTAATAATCTTTTCTTTTTTTAATTAGGTGCATCAGGCAATTAAAATGTTTAATTGTAATCAATCACATGACTTCACTAGTTAACTCACGATTAATCACAATTTTTCTATCTGTTCTAAATATACCATATTTTTTCTAGGTTTTCTCACTCTTGTTAAAAAAAAAAAAAGTGAAACTAATGAAAATAGTTCAAATGAATTTTTGACGTCTATAGCCGTCAATGGCAGTGAATGAGATCAACATCAGTGGTAGAACTATGTTAGGCAAGAGTCGGGCTGGGCTGGGCTGGGCCAGGCCGGGCCGACGGACCCAAGTCAAAATGCCAGGGCCAATTTTTTTGTGCAAGTCCAGTTCTGCGCTACTCCACGCATTTTACGGCACCACGCTGCTTCTACAAGACCAAAATGTGCATTTAGTTTTTAAGGATTCAAGGATTTAAGGATTCAAGGCATTTTCGTTTCTTTAAAATTCAAGGATGCAAAGATCATCCAATGACTTTATTTTTTTCTTACCAATACACATTTCCACATGACACGGCATGGAATACAATCCCTAAGGCCCCAGGTGACCCCAGTAAGTCCCAAGACTTGTGAAAATAACATAAGATAAAATAAATATGATAAAGAAATGACGGTTATGCTTAGGAATGAAAATGAAGAATAAAAATGCAAGAGGCTTGAATTTCACGTCATATTTACAAGGTCATTTTGTACTTGATAAAAAGAAAAGAGTGTTCAAGAAAAAAAAAGTGTGCAACGTGCAGAGATGAATGGGCATGAGGCTATGATACTTTTGAGTAGTTCAGTTTTAGGTATACACTCTCAGATTTTGTTTTTAACCGTTCAAATTTGGCAGGACTCTTGTTTGTGGTGTGTCAAATGTCCAACTTTACAAGACAATCATTTTCACTTTACAAGGACTTTTAGAGAAATAAATGGAGGAGCATTCTTGACCTGCTCATTAGTGGTAAGTGCCTGTTGTGAATTGGTGCTAAACAAATAAAACTTGGCTTGCCAATTTGGGCTTCGTGCCGGAAGGTCTTCGTTAACTGACAGATGAAAAGATGTCGTTTGATCTCACTGCATTGATACACGGGTTCAAAGTCTGATACTGTTGCTTTGTTCTCTTTTAGCAGCAAGAAAAAAATGTGCATAATAAAATAGAACCTTCTCAGCAGGCGGCGACATTCAGTTCATCAGACACATAATCAGACAGGAAATACCCAAAAGAAGAAAAAAAAGAACAACATTCAGACAAATACAATATTGTAGTGAGGTGAGTTTCAGGTCTGCCTTTTTTTTTGTGTGTGCAAAGACCAAGAAAAGATAGATTGTAATTTTCCAATTTTAGCCACCACATGTTGAGCAACAAGCATTATAGTTAAAGCTTGTAGAAAATGGCCGACTTTTCTTTTCTTTTTTTTATCTAAACCTTGCTTGGACGTAAGAACGAGGCTTAACTGAATAAAATTACAGTGACGTGCGCGCGTGTGTGAGTGTGCTGTGCTTTTGGGTATACAAATCCATTAGTGACGAGAACACTGCGCCGGTGTTGCAATGGGCCTTTTATGAGCTGATTGCAGGTAATTGAGGCGAATATTGCACCCTGTGTGTCACGGTTTTAAGGTCCGCTCAGTGTCGCAAGCGTGCAACTACGTCACGTTAGCAAACAGCAACATAAGAGGCAGTTTGAAAATCTCTTCATGTGCACATTTCAACTCACAACACATTTGAGTTTCCTCAGATACAATTTGCTTGAGAGATCGTATATATACAGGACTGCTGGATTACAATTCATATGAGAGAAGGTAGCCATGAAAATGGAACACGTGTGACTGAACGACCTTGCTTGAGGACCAACGAGGCACATTCCGACCTAACTGTACAACAACCCTCCAAGCGAGGAATGCAGAGAAAGGTGCGATATCAAAAAGTTTCCCTACAACAGTAAACATTTTTCTTCAAGCTTATAAATAGGCTCTTTTCAAGAGCGTTTTATTCAACAACAAAAAAAATGTTACCTTCACGGAGTTTTTGAACTAAGCATTTTTTAACTCATTCACTGCCATTGACGGCTATAGACGTCAAAAATTCATTTGAACTATTTCTATTAGTTTCAATTTTTTTCCCACTTTTGTTAACAACAGTATGAAAACCTAGGGAAAAATGTATTGTACATATAGAACAGATGTAAAATTTGTGCTTAATCTTGAGTTTAAATAATTAAGTAATTAAACAAAAAAGAAAATATAATTAAAAAATTAGGGGCGTCAGACGATTACATTTTGTAATTGTAATTAATTGCATGACTTTATTAGTTAGCTCACGATTAATCAAAAAATTTATATCTGTTATAAAAATTCCTCGGTTTTCATACTCTTGTTAACAAAAGTGGTAAAAATGTGAAACTAATAGAAATATTAGAAAAATAAAATTTTTGACGTCTATAGCTGTCAATGGCAGTGAATGAGTTAACTCAAAAATGTTATGTATTTTCACTCACATTTGTACCTAAGGCAGCGGTTCATAACCTGGGTTCGGACAAATACGTGCAATATGAACGCACATGTATAACAGAACATATGGTGTTCCACAGGGATCTATTCTGGGGTTTCTGCTGTTTTCATTCTATCTGCTGCACCTTAAGAAAACAGATGTGGTTGTTTGAAAAGTTGAAAACAGAGTTGGGTGATAGGAGTCAGCTAGCTACCAAGCAAAGCTAAAGGAACACTTCCTTAGGCTGCATGGAGATGATGAATACAAGAACGCAACTCTTTCTGAATTCAAGTTGAAGAGAGCCAGATATGATAAAAAGACTCATTTTCTTCACCAATGAATTTCCAGAGGGGAAAAAAAAAATCATATTTTGTTTTTCAATAAAGAAGCATTCGGTGAATTCACATAGGAAACTGGTGAGTTTCAGTACCTCCCACAAGGTCAAGAATGTTCGAGTCTTCAGTGAACTTAATGCACATTTTTTGGAAGCGGTGTAGAAGAAAATTTAACAGCAGAAGAAGAAGGCAACGCAAGATGGAGGGAAACAAATTACGGTTGCAATGAGAGATAAGCTGCCGATGTGAAAATCGCACATATATTTGCAAAATATGTGAAAATTACGAATATATCTGTGTGAATAATTTTGAGATAAATCTCTCCCCATAGTTGCGTTTAGTTTAGGGCTGAGGGCTCAATCAATATTGCGATTGCAATTTAATTTGTGACTTTTTTTTAAGGGCCTCTTTTTAACAAACACAAGCTATACATTAAACTGTGTTACACTAAAATACGTCAAATGAATTATTCGTAAATGTTTTGCTTTTGGGCTTATGCTAAAATAGAAGCAAATGAAGATGAAAGACAATTTATCGACTTCGATGATAGTTGTTAACTTACTCAACACTTTGATTTGCCGTCTTTGAAGCCTTCACTACGACAACTTGACACAATTTGACCTAACAAGTGGGCCGTAAGCATACGTCAGTAAATGAGATAGTTTATGTTTGGACTGCAGCTTTTTACAGTAGTGCCTGAACAAAGTGTGGGAAGGTGCAGATGGTTCTATCTATCTATCTATCTTTACACAAAAGTGTTTTTGTAATTTGGGGTCAAAGCCCCCCTTACAGAGAGAAGTCCACAGGTAGACAGACCCTCGCTTTTACACCTGTTGGGGTCACAGTGCCCCCTGGTGGTTGTTACAGCAGCAATCGACCAAGCCACACATACACACTTCAAATTGGCTGGCGAAAAAAACGCTATAAAATGCAAAATGGATGGAGGCATTTACAGCAAAGCAAGCGGCGTGTGATTCAGTCTAAGTGTGATTCATTCCATCAACACCTGAGCACACTGAGATCTCATCTCCGAGGTGGTGGCTCGGACTGGAGGCTGCATCATCCCACGCACCCCCCACCCCCGCCCCCTCCCCCCAACCCCCCACTATGCAGCCATTAGAAGTGGATGTTGTTTTTCGTTGGGTATAATGTGCTAGAATTAAAAAGGGAATTAAAAAGAGCTGGTTGCCATGTGTCGAACGGTGTACCTCATTCAAAAGCAAGCACACAACAAAAAACGTCGCCAATAAAGAATAAAAGGTGCAGTTGACTCACCAACTCCGATTTTCTCCTCTTCGGTAGGGATCCACATATTTGGTTATGTGTGCCACATTGTGTCGATGACAGCAGATGATCGAAAAAATGAGATGAAGAGGACGAGAGGGATGCCGATCGTACTACATGTCTCCACTGGAATTCTGTCGTCGGTGTGCGCAGTAATGGTGGCGGGGGAGGAAGGAGCATCAATTATCACAGTTGTCCTTCTTCAATTATTATTATTTCCCGGTGCGTTTTTTTCCAGCCTGATGCAGTCTCCGTGAGCAGCTAGTGGACGTTCGCGCGCGCACGCGCACGCGGTCTCCACAAAGGTGTTATTCCAGCCGCATTTTGGAGGCGAGCGCAGGTAGCCTTTCAAAATCTTCCCATCCGGTGTCCTTTTTAGGAAGAAAGGAAATCAGTCTTCGAGAGTCCGCAGATGAGCCGCGATGGGATGACAATGAGACGCTTAATTGGCGTCGAGGTCGCAACGTAGATAGGTCCGAGGTGGTGCAATTGGAATTGAGAGGAGGCTGCAATGTAGCGTAAAATGCGCCATCTTCGTGCGGGTCACGTGACACGTTTTGTCAACACGGATGTGTCAAGCGGATGCAAATGTGCTCTCTCTCTCTCTCTCTCTCTCTCTCTCTCTCTCTCTCTCTCTCTCTCTCTCTCTCTCTCTCTCTCTCTCTCTGCAGTTTCTCCTCCCGCTTTGCTCCCTGCTGCCAGTGTGCGCAGGCCACGATGCCCCCTCCCACACCACCCCCTAACACCACCTTGGGTGCTACATGCCAGTCTCATGTATGGGGGGGGGGGGGGGGCTCCCAGTTGAGTCATTGCAACGTGCCATCAGTACAATAGCTTTGTCATGCTGTAATGTGATTTGGACATTGGCGCAAGCTACCTCCACTATCACGGATTCGGAATAGCATACGCATGCGCAGAGTGATTTTTTTTTAATTATTTTTTTAATCTTATATATTTTTAAACAGTTGACTTATTGGTTATTTATTTACAGGACGAGATAACTGATTCACAAAAACAAACCCATTCGTAATCTGAACCGTCATTTTCATTTGCCGAATATGAAAGTCATAAGTTTCATGTAATCACTTGTCATTTTAAAGTTTCAAGTTATCACAATCACAATCAATGAAAAATCCCATTCAATAATTGAATGTGCTTATTTGCCGTGGTAACTTCTTCCCCAGACTTGCCTTAGTGTCCTCTGGGAAATATAAGATTTTGTGTGGTTTATTCATCTATTTTGTTTGACTAAAATGTGGGTAGCGCTATGGTACGGAATCAACAAATCCTATATGACAAGATATTTATGTTGAAACTATTGCAGCATAAAAAAAAACTGTGTTTATGAAATATTTTCTCGGGGATTATCAAAATGTTCTTTAATCCTTTTTTCAGACTCTATGACTAAACCATCACATTTCTCACAGGCAAATGGCCAATCTTCTACACAGCTGGGCATCTGTTCCGCAAATATGGAACAGATGAGGGGGAAAAGGGGGGGACCTTTTCCCCCTCATCTGTTCCATATTTGCGCCAGCAGGGGAAGCACTTCTGGAAACAGTAAGGCTTCATACGTCATCTGTGATGTAATTTGCTTATAATGAATCAGGCTTCGATACGTGCTTCTAAAAAAAATACATTTAAAAAAACATGGTGGATTTCTCAATAAACACTTTGAAGCCTCGGCATAATTTGTCCCATCACTCTCCAAACATGCTTCACGAATGGCAGATTTCCGAAATTCGCTGCATTTCAGAATCAGAAACTTAGATGTGACAATATCATAGCTCTGACACGTCAAAGGGTGAACAATTTGTAGGTTTACTTGGTCGCCCCTCCCCACGCACTTTTTTTTTAATGCTTCTTTGTATGTAGGGTGCAAGCAGAACACTGATTTAAGTCATTGTAGTATCTTTATTATTTGAATGTATTAACGTAACGGTGACACTTTACCCACTCAGCTAAACAAATAAATTTGTATCATTTATTTAGTCCAAGCTCATGTCCTCATCATCGTCCTTCTTGTCTTTAGAGTCTCCATCCTGCTCGGACTTTGTGTCCGTCTCCATTGCTTTTGCAAACGCCTCCAGATCTGCAGACAAGGTGGAAAATGAAAAACTCGGACTTTGATATGATAATGTTCCTGTTAGTTGCCACTGGCCAGGATGTATTAAATATTTATTATTACACTGACCTCCAATGTTGGCTGCATCCACAGCCTCCGTGGGTAACCCAAACTGGTTCATCAGTGGCCCCAACTGCCCTGATGCCAGAGCGCTGCTAAACATGCTCATAGCCTGCAAACAGCAAGTCCAAACAAAGATTGATTGAGGTTTACATTGTTGCTACTTACGCCTTTTTTAAGCCAAATGTATTGAGAGAGAAAAAAAAAACTACAAATTGTAAACATCCAGTTTCCAGATTCTCAATAATTCCATGTGATGCCATCCAAATCAGAACTTTTCAGCACTCACGCCAGTGCAGTATTTTTTTTCCTGGTGGGACAATCTGATAAGTGCAACACTGCCCTCTGCTGTCAACCTTGTGCAAGTGAGTTGTTAAACCGGATGTTTGCATTGTCCTCAAGTTTAAAAAGGCACTCAGATCACTCAGGTATAATTTCAAAAGGCCTTAAAAGACTGGACAATGTGCCAAGATGCTAAAAGAAAAAAAAGAGAAGACTTTGCCTGCTGAAATTGCGGCGAGGTGAGAGTGTTTTGGAGCTCGTCCGTGCTCTGGAGCAGAGACTCCCCGCTGGGCAGGAAGGGCAGCAGCCTCTGCTGCACGTCGGGGTTAGCCAGGATGGGGGCCATAACTTCTGGTGTCAGTGCAGTGGCCAGGTCCACTATGGTGGGGGTAAAAAACAACAACTTTTGACACAGCTGCTATCTTAAATGCGCTGCAAGGTTGCAAAAACTTTATTTCCTAACTGATCTGTGTCATTTGACCAAGGCGGAACAGTTATGGAAAAAAGTAAAACTGGACTTCCACAAAGCTGATCAAGGTTAAGTTGACAAGGAGTAATGTTATATTAACACACCACCGACATTCACCAAGTGGAAAGGGGGAAAAAATATTTTCCCAAGATGATTTTCCCAAATGTTATATTGCACTCTAAAGCAAATAAAGTGTATTCACGTCATGCGATTTGCTAAAATGTATTTCTTCCTTTTAATTCTAGCAGAAAATCTGTACTGAAAACAGTTTTTGTTCACTTTGCAGATCATCTTTTCAACGAACCCCTAAACACAAAGTGTGCAATTTTTGAATATTTCAACTTTTGCATGTTCCGATTACACATGACTTGTGATTTCAAAATTGTTGCTAACAATACTCTAACTGCAAGTTGAATTCCGTACATGTAATATGATATGTAAGATAAAAACCTTTTCAGTTATAAACCTCAATATGCCTAATAATGCCTCCCTCCTCACCTCCTGTGCCGCCGGCAGGCACGTTCATGGTTGCCAGGATGCTCTGCAGGTCTCTCAGCTGGATGGGCTGTGTGGGGTTGCTTGCTGCAGCCCCACCCACCGCCGCCGCCGCCACGGACGACGCAGCGGGCGTGGGTGTGGGCGGGGTGCTCGCCGGCGGTGAGGCTGCGGAGGCGGCGGAGGGATTGACAGGCGTGGCGGATGCCTGGGAGGCGCTGAGGCGACTGGTGGCGGAGGTTGAGGTGGGTGTGACCGCAGTAGACGGGCTGAACGGAGTTGGGGGGGAAAGAAAAATTAAAGTTTTTTTTATCATCCTTTTACCAGCCTAGTTACTTTTTTTTTTTTTAAATACTTGGATATCAGGTTTGGACACCTTGTTGAGGAGTTGCTGGCAGCAGGAGCGCTACTACTACTGCTGCTGCTGCTGCTGCCCAAAAGGTTGGCTAACCCTGGCCCAGCGAGTGCTCCGAGACCACCTGCGAGTGGGACCGACAGTTCCGTTCGTCATTCCATATAAACAAAATCCTTCCGGCATCACTCAAGCGCCATCCTACGTACCGATGCCGCCAAGTCCTGCTGGTCCGATCAGCTGCATGAGCTGGTTGTGGCTCATGTTACCCAGAAGGCTCTGCAGGCCACCCTCACCTTTGAGAGCACAAGATGTCACATGTTGCATGTCGAGGTGGCAAAAGTACTCACACCCTGAGGTCAAATTGTGACTGTTTATCACAATTTTTGTTCATTGTTCACTAAATATTGTTTTACAAAATTATTTACACTGTATATTTGTCTCATGATAAATATTTTTTACATTAATTCAGGCTACTAGCATTAGCTGTAATTAAATAAAAATTGCTTTTAATTCAATTCATAATTATATATTTTACTATTGTGAGCAAGTACAATAACATTTTTTTCACGTCAACGTTTCTAAAACAGAATGTTTTTCTGGACTAATTTAAAAAAAAAAGGGGGGGGTAGAGTTTAACCCAGAGGTGGGCAATCTCGGTCCTCGAGGGCCGGAGTCCTGCAGGTTTTGGAGGTCTCTCACTTCCAACACAAGCTGATTCCAATCAACAGGATCGTTATCAGGTTTATGCAGAGCTTGCTGATGAGCTGATCATATATCAGCTGTGTTGGAGAAGGGCAACATGCAAAACCTGCAGGACTCCGGCCCTTGATGCCCACCTCTGGTTTAACCACTGCTCTAAATGATTACTGTATTAAAATAATTGTCGATTGATTTTATGATCAATTAGTTGCATAATCCCATTTTTTTGGATCGTTTTTTTAATAGTGCCAGTTATGGATGTTAGGAAAAAATCGATTCGGCAATATATCGCGATATCACAGCACGCAATTCTCGAATCGATTCAATATGCGGCCTAATCGATTTTTAAACATCAATTTTTTATGGGAATATTCAACAAAACGTCTTACTTGGGGTTAGGATTTACACATTAAGCATGGAAGAATGTTATATTAATGGAACATTAAGCCATAATATTTTATTTCAGTGTTCAAACATGAATTTTCAGATAAATAAATAAATTTTCATACAAATATTACAGTGTACATGTTTACTGATTAGTATTTTCTAAATTTGAGTAAAAAATAAATAAATTGCAATAATCAATTTATAGATTTGTATCGGGATTAATCGGTATCGAATTGAATCGTGACCTATGAATCGTGACACGAATCGATTCGCCAGGTACTAGGCAATTCACACCCCTAGTGCCAGACTATATTTAAAAAATTGTGATACTCGAGATCGGATGATATGATTTTTTTTAGTTTTTATTGCAGTATAACAACTGAATATTGTTGCGCAACAATAAAACCAACGTTAGTTTGTGCGTGTTACCTCCCAGAGCAGACAGATCATGTCCTCCACTGCCGCCGCTACCCAGAGTGCCAGGCATGGGCGGGTTGTTGAGATACTCGTTCACTTTGCGACAGTACTCCTCATCCTTATCAGTCTTGGCCTCCTGAAATCAAAGCAGACTTGTATGCAACACGTGTGCGTACATACGTTGGGGCAGGGATTGCACACCACCGGGCAGGATAACCTACCTGCATCCAGAAGAAAAGCCTTTTGGAGCCAGCTTTGAACTTCAGGACGTAGACACGTCCGGTGGTGCACTGGTTGACCCGTTTGAACTCGCAGTCATCGGGGAAGATGATCAGGTCCTGCGTTTTGAGCATGTGACCAAGATGAAAACTGTTTCATCATGCATCAGTCACTAAAGTGAACAGCTAATCAAAAGAGCTGTTCTGTGTGCACTGTAGATATTGAACCTATTATTTTCAAATCGCTCTGCCTTGCTAAATGTTTACCAACTAAGAGAATGCATGGGCTTTTGGAATGAATGTGACGTTAATGTGTAAAAGTCTATTAAAAGACAAGTGTTGACAATTATGTACCCACGTACATCGTCCACATTGCCAGTGGTGCGATCTTTCCAGCAGAAGTGGATGAGGGAGTCATCCGTCTGCTGGATGTAGACTTGACCTTTGCGCTTGTCGGGAGTCACCGTGCTGCCCTTCATGGTCATCTTACCAGCTCGAAACTCCACCAAGTACTTGCTGGAGGAGCCGCGAGAGCCAGACACCATGCTGGGGAACAAAGCTCCAGAGGCCATGATGATGATGTAGAAGAAAAGACGACGACGACGACGACTACTGGGGAGCACCGAAGACAAAGAAACAACAATTTTATGTGGCCGACCCTAATAATCCTGTTTACAAAAATAACAGCATTTGAAGTGAGAGAAATGTGGTTTTGAATGTCTTTACCACGTATTGTCCTGTTAGCTTGTTTGTTTTCGAATACTGTGCCTATTTTTCGACGACTCTCACAGAATGACGCTGCATCTTTGAAGCCACACGACTGTTTTCAGATCCGTGTTGACAACATACACGATGTGTATTCATGTTACATTCTAAACAGCGTAACGAACGACATTCTAATGTAAAAAAATAAATCGAAATAAGTGTTTAAAAGTCAAAGAGATTTTTTACTTACGGTTCTTGTGCGTTATCAAAAACGGAAGAGCAGCGATGTGATCGAGCTTGATTATGATTGGGGTGTATGGTCACGTGATTCAATGTGATTGGTGGAGACATCTGTGGTTTTCCGAGCTGAGTAAGGAGAACTATGATTGGAGAATATGGTCTCGTGATTTCCTGTGATTGGCCGTCGCATTGCATTTCAAGGTAGGCTGACATGACACCGCACAAGTGCTACTTGTGAGAAAACAAACAACCGTTTCAGGTCACCATAATACCTTATTCAAAAATCATGCCATTACCAATCATACACCGCTTGAATAAAAAAAAACAAAGCTTTACTTTATGTTTATGTACAAAACTAAACATAACAAAACTTAAAAATATTTTTTATGGGTACCTGGCTGAAAGTGTTAGTAATAAAAATAAATTAAAAAAAACACGACAGGACCAGTTTATTTTCATAGACCACATTTTAATGTATTCTTATGTAGGCTATACCTGGTTCGTGTGTGGATGTGACTCGTGTCAGAAGGATGGTCACTGAACAGACAATACAAACTCTCAACTAAACAGGAAGCCTAATGAATCCTGCACCTTTAGGTTTGCAGGGTTGAAAGTGCTTGGAACTCAAGTAAGCATTGTTCACCAAAATACAGTATGTGCATAGGAATAAGCCTTTTACTGTTCAGTTTTATGCAATGTTAGAGCTGAGACTGTGTGTTGCATTCCATTCCATTCACGCTCACTTACTGGTGATTACATGTTGACAACCAAGCGCAACATGAATTAAAGATTATTTCAGAAGGATTCACTGGATGGATCAGCTTGCATAGGTTCGGGCCCTGTTCTGGTACAGGACTTTGGTTGTTGGAAGAAACCGGTAGGAATCTTCACGCTAATGTCGGAATTCATGGTTCTTGTCTGAACATAAAAAGTCTGAAATATACAGTCACAGCTTTCGGTTCAACCAAAAATGCTTAGAATCCCTTTGATCGGAATACATTTACAGTATTTCTCCTCAGTGCAGAAGACATTTTATGGCTTTATAGTGTGTAAAAGATCAGATCTGGATTACAAGTATGCACAAAAAAATCCTACACATTAGCAGCTACAAGTTACAGACAACAGAATGTTGCGACCAACAACAGAATTTTGCTGTAAATTTGGGGGAAATCAGCTTTCTTTTGCAGGTTTCCTACAAGTGCTAGAAACACTCATGATGTCTTCGGAGCAGATTAGTGAGTGGACTTTTAATATTCTATAATCTATTAAAGAAAAGTAGCACATGCGTTTAAATAACCCCTGATATTTGAACGCAACTTGATAGAAGTAGGTGGTACACCTACATGTAACATTGGGGGTTAACACCTGAACTTAAAAAAAAACCAAACTTTATGTCATGTCCCTACGGAGCTTACACAGGTGATTTAAATCCTTTTACAGATGTGTAACATTTACTCTACATGGACTATGAGTAGTACAGCATATCAAATGTGAGGATAGCGGGCATTACCATTATCTACAATAAGTAAACTTAAACTTTGCCCGTGGGTGGCATTTACCAACACAGACATGATCAGTTTAAACGCTACCACAGACGTGTCCAATACTTCACACCTATCTTAAGATGCTGACAAATCAAGTGAGAACATCTTCCACTGTCAGTAAATGTTGGGACAGTCGGCGAAGTTCCTGTCAAAGTATCCACCCTTGTACAGCCAATCCTCCGCGCCAGTGTGAGGGTTGGCTCCCAGCTGGAACCACCTGAAGGAATATGAGCAAAATGTATTTGAATCATTTTCGTGTCAGTGTCAGCCTTTCGAATCACATGCTAGCTTCATTAGCTACTTAGCTCGTTGGCATTCATAGCAACAGTAACAGTAAACCTGATACTTTTGGTCAGGTGGTTGAGGGTTGGAAATCTTAGCTTAGGTCTTCTTGTTCTACGTAAGCGCTGCTGAATTCTTTGAGAAGTCTATATAAGGCCTGGCAAACCTGCAAAAAGCTGGTGCGACCGCAAGGCACCTAAAAAATGAAAAAGTATTCTATTCGAGAATGGCGTCACCGTGACATCAGTGTTCCAAAGTAAAAGCAGTGTTTGCAAATGTCTTATATTGAAAATAATAATAATAACCAAAGATAATCAGTCTGCTTTCATGGAAGACTACAGAAATCTCGGAATATTTACTGTTGAGAGGCTGCAATTTGGAGGATTTTAAATGAAACAAGGTCTCTATAAACGATTAATTGATTATTAAAAAATTCTCCCAGAATTTAATAGTCTATTAGTTGTTGATTAATCATTGCACATCTAGGTTAGAGACTCCAGCTAGCATGTTTTCCCACACAATGGAGAATACAGAATGTCAATCATTTACATGACGCAAGCGTGTGAACCGAGCAAACATTTGGATACCTGGTGGACCACTCCTCCTCATCCTTGGATCGCTCTCTGCGTGCGGCCCTCTGTTTCTCCTCTAGGCGCTCTTTCTCTGCACTTGCCGAGTCTGTGTAAATACACAAAGTCAGGACTGCAGAAGAAAAGCCGCAAGCGTTCCCCGTGATGTTGTAGACCGCCGCTACCTATGTCTCCGTGCTCCATGGCTCGGATGTCGGGCCTCTGCCGGCAGTCGGTCGGCGCCAGTAGTCGCTCCATGCCGGGCTCCAGCTCGTTTAGCGTCACGGCAAAGTTGGTAAAGTTGTACATCTGAACCAGAAGACGAGGTTTAGCATGAGCCACCGCATCCATGAGGCGCGTGCATGCGCGTAAAACGCCAACCTGTGCCGAGTGAGCAGGCCGTGGTGATATCCTCCAGAGCAAGGCACTTCCTGGTATCACAGTCACAGTCTCTTGAACTGCATTCTCATCTTCACAACTATGTTCCTGCACGCACACACCCACCAATCACTAACACTATCCTATGTGAAAAGACAGACATGTTGATGCAAACAGCGGAGTCACAGAACTACACAAATTATACACATTTTTCAAGCAACGATGCATGTCATTGCAAGGCATTATGGGTTAGTGCTGGCAATGAGCTACTCATACACGACACTAAAATCGGACAGAACAGCAGCAGCAGTACACTACAGATACCAAATACGATGTTTTACCTTACCTGCTACTCATGCCACTGCCATGTTATTGTGAAAGAAAAGAAAAAATGAATACACACAATCCATAGTAGAAGACTAAAAAAAAAAACCCTTCAGTTTCAACAGTTGGGGAGAGCTGACCCTTGCACAGGTACGAGCAGGCTGCAATGGAAAAACTGTGACCCCTGCTGTTCTTGACAGGAAACAACTTTTTGAGGCTCTGCATTTTATTTAACCATAAACAACAGCACGATTGTCAAGGAAGAAGCCACTGCCATTAGCTGTAGCTAATATAACTCATCACATCACGCTTTGCTTTTGAGCCTCAATTAAAATTAAAAGTATAAATGCACTGCAAGTCCCTGTAAAGTGAAAATAAATGTCTTTTTTGGTTTGTTTATCTTTTTGTGGTAAGCAGGAAGATGATATATTAGTGTTTACTCTGACTGATCTGTATTGAGAACATGTAGGAAAGAGTAGGGAGATAAGAGGTTGTTGTTGGGGAGAAAAAAAAAGAAAATGCCTAGATTGTTCATTGTTTACACTTTCTCTTACTTGTGAATTGAAGAAAAAACGTGAAAAGAACACATTTCTTCTTAAGTGAGTGACGTGAACGATTATGTATAGTAAACAAGGCTTCAAAAAAACAAAAAACAAAACTCCGCTGGCTGAACGATGTGACCTCCATGACCTGCGTACTCACGGCAGATGACACAACAGTGGATTATCCGAAGGGATTATGCATTTTTCAAGTTGTTTGCATAGCTAACAAGCTAAATGCTAATTGTGAGTTGCAAGTTCTTCTAGGCAACCAAGAAATATCATTTTTTGGTGTGTAACGTGCTAAGATATGGCGATTTTTGATGGCTGTTAAATCTGCATTGCGACATCGTGATGCAGCAAAACTAGTAGCTGACGGGTCTGTGACTCGTGAAAACTAGTTGCACAAACCTGCACGGTGGCCAGGTGGGGCCTAAGGCGTTTTCACAAATGCGATTCCAAACGCACTCACCTGCTTGAGTATCTTTGAGTCTGCTCCCGCCTTCTTGTCGGACTTCTTATGTGCTTCATAAACCTTGGGTTCCACACTATACATGCACTCGGTCCACTTGCCGTAAATCACGCGGCGTTTCTTCTTCCTGGTTCCACACCACAGCAGAGACGCAAAGCAGACGCGGTCAAAGATTTCTGGCACACTCAACATGAACACGTTGCACTGCTCTTACCTGCTGTCTTGTATGTGACCCTCTACTTTGTGCAGCTCTTTCCCAAACATTCCACATGGTTTGAAGTTCAACACACATTTTTCTCCTGTGCTGAATTATTACCATAAGCATGATGTCAGTAGTCTTATCGTTTAAAACGTTTCCAGTCTTACAAGCAAATATCTGTCAGAGTACCTGTGGTTTACAATCTCTACTGTTCCGTACTGCTCGATCCAAGGCTTTCCTATGATGACGTTATGAATGCAGCACATTGGGTTTGTCCATGTGTAGGCTTCTTTATGTCTGAAAGAATTTCACAGCATCTTCAAGACTGCTTTGTTAGTTTGATTAACCAGTCTGAGACACAAAAAGGTCAAGGTTTTTGCCCTCAGCCAATTAGATATGACCAGGGTATGATCAACTTCTTCACCATGCAAGACAACAACATTCAAAGCGTCGTGCATATGCAAAGCACCGATGTGACGTCTAAACGACACAATCTGAAAGCAATTCAACCAAATATTAACAAGTTCTCACTTCAGCAACTCCAACGTCATGGTGCCTTTGGGCTCGGCCTCCACACTTTTGCCCCAGAACTTGAGTTTGGGGTAGATGGATCCGTGGAATGCAAATTCTTGCTTCAGAGACTCTGCATGGAAGGCACTGACGGGAGGGTGGTGGCTCACCTGCTCCGAGATCAGTCTGTAGCCATCTTCCTCTCTGAAAAAGAAAAACAAAAAGGATTCTCAAGATCAAATGAACATGACTTGTCCGTGTGTGGAAGTGCGAGCCTTCTCCAGGATTCCTAGTCTATACCTTGTGAGTTCAAAGGTCTCCCCCAGTAAAGGATTAAATGGCTTTCCAGTCCGTTCCCATTGAGATGCTACAGCTGAAACAGCAAAGGTAGCAACAACCTGTTGGGATGAAATAAAGCGGAGATCATTTTCAGTTTATTTTAAGCTGTGCGTTTAGCTTCGCAACGTCGTACAAATTCACGTCTGTACGTGTTTATAGTTACTAGGGGTGTGCCCAAAAAATTGATTCTCATAAGAATCGCGATTCTCATTTAGTACGATTCAGATTCGATTTTAAATGTCCCAAAATCGATTTTATTTAAATTATTTCATACTGTCTTCCCTTTGTTTGTGTGTGTCTTTATTGGGAGCCCTATTCATGTTGTACCCAATTTGGCCACTTGGGGGCAGTGTGGTTCCACGCGGTCTGATACACTGTTAAGTTGTAGCCACATTAGAGAGTAGAAGGAAAAAGTCACGATCAAGTTATTCTAATAAAAGTTGTTTATTTGCAGCGTGGAGCCGTTCTTTTGAGTGATAAAAGTGCCGCAAGTATAGCACTAATTAGCATTAGCGAGTCAGACTGGAGTAGATCATTACGATTCCTTGAACATCTATAAATTGGAACCAAAATCATTGTCAATCACATCATTTTGAATCAAAAGTCTTTCTTAATGGAAAATCGAGTCTGAATCGAATCGCACACCCAAAAATCGGAATCGAATCGAGACATTCAAAGATTCCCAGACCCCAATAGTTGCGCTCGCAACTCAGAACCTCTTTCCTCATTGAAGTGAACGGAAATTCCATTCAATTGTCCAGCATCCCACAAAAAAACCCAAATATTTTTGTAATCTGTTTTTAAATGAGAAAAATAGCACTCTATAATATTGTAACACAATTATTTCTTGTATCTCGAAAAACCCTTAAGTCAGCCCACTCGTATCTGAAGGCACACTATATTAATAATTCCGATTTTTTTGTTTGTTGCTAACACTGTTGACGTACTTACAGTGACAAGAGTCATTAGTTCATCATACCTGCATGCGTTCTATGGAGTCAGGCAAAGTGCAGGCTCTGTGGATAAGGTGAGTGTGTTCCATGTACTCCGAGAGTCTCTGGAGGAAGCTCAATGGCTCATTAAACACAACTGGCATGGCTATTTTGGACAGCTCCTATAGCAACACAACATTAAAAAAAAAACCATTGAGACTACAATGTTTTAAAATGATGCTGATTTTATTGGTTGCACAATGAGGGAAAAATAAATAGTTGGATCTAGTATAATGTTACACGAGTTATTTTGGTCCTTCTGATTCTTGAAAAAAATGCGACAGCCAAACCAAATATAGCTGACTGTGCAGAGAAGAGGACCATGAGTTGAGTTGCAACAACACAATCAGTTTGTATTCCATTCTACGAAAAGCCTTATGTTGAAAATTCTACTTATGGCTGCTTTTGGGCTTCCTCTTTTTTCTTTTTTTTGTAACTCACCATGCCAATGCATTTCTTCAGTATGCTTGTCACACTGAAATTGCTTCTGGTGACCATTTCAGCAGGCAGGGTTTTCCTGGTAAAAACAACAACAGAGAAATGTTTTGTTTTATTTGCATTAGAAATCACAACTCTGATTTATTTCTACAAGCAAAAATAACAACTGGCCCCAACACATCTGCCAAATGACTTGTTACACATTAGGAATGTAAGGAAGTGGTTTCCGTTGTTAGGGTATCGTGGGCGGCACCGTGGCCGCATAGCTAGTTAGCACGTCACAGTTCTGATGTCCGGGGTTCAAATCTCTCCCACATTAAAAAAAAATATGCGATGCTAGGTTAATTTAGGATTCAAAATCAGGAGTGACATATACACAACAAATTGATGGCTTACTAGTTCTTGAATCAGAAACAATTGAACTATGACACTAATGAGGCTAAGCAGTAGGGCCCGATCAATATGATTTTTTAAATTTATTTAGGTTGATGCCGATCCTGATATTTGACTGATTTTAAAAATGTATAATGACGAAAATAACATATTTTTTGGTCCCTTAATTCTTATAACAACAAAGACATGAATTACAGGCAAATACGTTTATTTTCTTTTTTTACAGGCAAAACATTTTCTTCTTTTTTTTTGTTTTGTTTGAATGTCATTATGGCTGTATTGAAGATGGATAATACTGTAGAAGGATGGCTCCTCACCTACGCCGCCACACTGCCTCGTAGTCTGCAGCGGAGCCATCGGTGACCTGCTCGCTGCTGTCCAACACCAGGGCGTCCTTGAAACTGACCTCCAAGGAATCGTCTGATTCGAGCCCTGAGATGAGACAACCCTTCTCATTTGAGCACATCCGGAACTATACTGTACACTCACAAGCCTGTAGAACTACAATGCATCATACCAGCTAGTAGTTGGGAGCCAACTATGACAATAAGTTGTTTGCATAGCTAACAAGCTAAATGCTAATGCAGGGCAAATAAAATGTCTTTGTACAACACCATTCATACACAAGGCAAATCCATTGTGCTTTATAGAACTCAAGAAAGATTACATTATTAAAATAAAAAATAAAATAAAAATGTAAGTGCAGGACAAATGATACTTTTTTTTTTAACAAAGCAGTAAAATGACAACATTTTTATCAAGGTAAAATTACTAATTAAATGAAAGGACGCACCAATAAGAAAATGTAGTTTTGGTTAGTGTTGCACGGGATACTGGTACCAGTACCGTGCTTCGATGTTTTGGTGTGAAAAACGGCTCGATATCTTCTTCTTCTTTTTTGTACCGGTATTTAAAAAAATAAATACGAGGCAGCCCGCCAATTTTGTGTTTTGAAGGCAGGTACACATAAAAACACATGGCTACCTGTCTGGAAAACACCTTCAGTAAGCGGCACGCCTCTTTCAGCGTGCGTGCGAGAGGGCACAGGAAGATGGCGTCACGCACTGAACACGGATGCGCTCGCTGGCCGTCCACTCCTCGTTGAGAAGCATGACGCGCTAATTAAGTGTCATATGGAACTTTGTTTTATTACATAGCCGACAGCCACCACAAGCCCAGCGGCATGACAAAGCCTGTCTGTAAGCCTTTTTTGAAAGTTACTGTGGCTCGAGGCAGGAACACGTCCAATATATGGCCGAGGCCAAGCACCTCGCTAACGAGGTGTTGTGCCAAAGCGCACGCATTGAGTGGAAGCCACGCGACAGCACTGCCTATGCATGTTTTCAATAAACACATGAAGAGCACACGTGTGATTTTCGATTTTCAGTTTTAGAAACGTTTTGGAACAAGAGCAAATGTTTTTCGCGGAGAAGCAGAAGAAAAAGCAACAATCACACCTGTAGTGGACTCAAGGTGCGTTCAATGAACAGGCACACAGTAGGAAATCACTGGTATGCATAGAAAAAGCTCAGACGAATGACAGAGCGACAGGTTGTGAAGCATTTTTGACACTTCCCTTAAAAAATAAGTCGAGTGTGAATTATTTTGTTCCAGTTTGTAGTATTTGATTACTTACGCATTCATCAAGGTATTTTATACAGGTATAGTTTCGAAGTCAAAATTTTGGTATTGTGACAACACTAGTTTTGGGTTTATGAAAACACAGAAGTGAACACATTTTCGGGCCAGATTTGAATTGAAATGTAGCAAGAGTTTGAGCGAACCTCGGATATTCCTGAAGTTTTTTCCACAGTTGAGGAGCAGAGTCGCAGAATGTTGCTTCATTTTGTTTGGTTCTGGTCCTGGAAGCACTCAATAAATCGGCATCCGACAACGACCTTGCCTGGGCCCCGAGATTGCCCCCAATCATGTCATGAAAAAAACATATAGGCCTACTTTTTTTTTCAATTTAAAGCAATCATTGATTCAGTCTTAATTCACACAATGAAAAAAACGTTCTTGCCAACACAGTGGTGCCTTGACAAACCAGTGCCTTGACTGAAGAGTCTGTTTTTGTTTTTTTAGATACAGCTTTCACTTGGCTGTTTTTTGTGTCTTCAAGATGCAAGGGAAAAAAAAAGACATTGCATGCGCTCCAAACTCCTACTGCTAGATGGCGGCACCAAACTACGTCCCACCACCATCCATTCACATTGGTTTCCTTGCAGTGGAAGGATAACGTAAGTTGGTGGGCAAATGCACCATTAAACAGTTTTGTTAATTGCATTTCTATCTAATGTGGAAAGATGAGTTAAGATGTGAATTGTTTTATTTAAGCATCAGAGTGGCTGCACATTTTGGGGTCCTAATTTACTAATTTAACTTAGTAAATAATAAAAAATTAATCATCAGAGCTATAAGTCATCAGTTAAAAATACAAACTTGGATTGAACAAAAATGTCACACCTAAAGTCTTTCTCAATTATTGTAATTTTAAAAGTGTTGCAGAAAAAATCCCTAGCATTTCATTATTTAAAAAAATGCATTAAAGGGATACTTATTAAATTAATTCTGAATAAAACATTAACTTTTCACTGCTGAAAATGACCCAATGAGTCAAGTTCATTATTTTACATGTACAATTAATATCTTCAAAAACAAATGTTTCCACTTGCTGTCGACTGAAGATGACATCACCTGTGCTGAGGAAGAAGGTAACGAGCAATCATGGCTCGCCTGTTACTGTAATTTAGCCATGATTGGTCGTTACCTACTTCCTCAACACAGGTGATGTCATCTTCAGGCGACAGCAAATGGAAAATTTTGTTTTCAATGGTATTAATTGTACATGAAAAATAATGAAATTATCAAATTAATTCTGGACAAAATATTAACTTTTTACTGTTGAAAATGGCTCAATGAGTTACGTATCCCTTTAAGAAATTGTTTTCAGTTTCACAATATCTAGACATTTTAAAATCCTACAATTATTGAATAAAAGGTTGTTTGTTCATATTAGCCTACGCTATAAATTATTCTGATTGCATTCTTTTAACTTGTAATTATTCTGTGTAAATTTGCATGACGTTTTACACCAAATTTGCCATGATTAAATCGTGCAGTTGTAATGAAATCACGTGCTGAAGTGAAGACACATAACAAGTGGACAGCTGTCCGGTCAGCCTGCCTCACCTGTCTCGGCGTCGTAAAACTCCTCCTCGCTGTTCATAGTGAGTCGAGAGGACAGTTCCTCAGTCACAGGTCATGTTGAAAGCAGCGACGACCCCCAGTCTGGACTCTCTCCGAACATCGCAGAGAGCCAAAACACAGCGACTGTAAACACACGCAAAAAGGAGGACGCTTTTGTTACCGCGAGCGGGCGACAGCTGCCTGCCTGCCAGCTAACAAGCATGTTGAAAAAAACAGCTTGCCTGGGCTAGCTAGCGAAATGGTACTTTGCGACGCTGGTGAGTTGAAACGCCCGCAGAAGACATTAGCTAACGTTAGCGGCGCACTCCCAGACAAGTTAAGGGCAACCGTGATGCTCACATGTGAATGCAAATCGAGTTGACTGAAATATACCTGTGAATCCAATGACTGAGCTCAAACGTAAACAATCGAGGACAGTTCAGGTCCGTCTGTGCGGACGGGCGGAAGTAGGTGGCAAGGACACCATGATTGACGTGTGTATTAGCCAATCAAAAGGGCAGTACGCGATTTATTTTTGTATAGTTAAGTGTGATGTAATAAATAATAAAATATGTATTGATTTCATTAGTTCGATTAAAAAAGCTACATTTACATATGACATTAAGGAAACCCTAGTTTTACCATATCGAGAGTTGATAACGTTACCTGCGAAACAAAGTGATTTTTAATGTAGAAATTATTGACAATAAAACCTTCTAAGTATTTTATGTTTGTATGAATACGTTTAATATGTGAGTTTCACTATGACAACACTATGTGAAACCTTGCGTTATAATGTATTTGTGTACTAGCCATCAAGTTTGTAGACAAATGAATAAATATATATATATATGTATATATATATATATATATATATATATATATATATATATATATATATATATATATATATATATATATATATATATATATATATATATATACACACACACACACACATATATAACGGAAATAGAAAGATAAAATATATATATATATATAAATATATATATTTAAAATTGTATATATATATATATATATATATATATATATATAATGTTTTTTAAATCTTTTCATTATATATATAAGATAATCTTTCCATTTCCGTTAAATGTGTGTGCGTGTGTGTGTGTATATATATATATATATATATATATAATGTTTTTTAAATCTTTCCATTATATATATAAGATAATCTTTCCATTTCCGTTAAATGTGTGTGCGTGTGTGTGTGTATATATATATATAAAATTTTATCATTACCACGGCACTGGACACACGTTATAGCAGGGCAGAAGTCGGCCATCAATCCAAGAGAAAATTAAAGAGAAATATGTTTAAAGTTGTAGTTTTGTTTTATAATTCTCCAGAGCCACCGCTAAAGTTCAATAAACACTTTTATTTTGAAATAATGACCGGAAACGTATTTGGCCAATACCGTTCTTCTACTACGGCATGTGTCATTATGAGCATGTGTCATTATGACCGCTTGTCAGTCTCGAGGATCATAAGGTCCGGTGTCCGTCTACTTGGGAGTTCGGGGTCAACGCACACATTAATAAACACGTCATGGTCAGCTCAAAGCGAAGAAGCCCAACTCGTTTGCTCTTGCTGGTATAAAACAAAACAAAATAACAGAGATGAACAAAGAAGGAAACCGATGTGTAAAGAGTGCGTCCCGGAGCCAGAAGCCATCCATGGTGTCCCAACAGGGAACCGTCCAGAGGAGGAAAAAGGAGTCCACGTCTAAAGACAGCCACAGCGGCGGCCAGCCTAAAGGAGCATCGGCAGGTCAACGTGGCTCTGGGAAAGAGGCAAAAACAACGGAGAAACTTCCCCAGAGCGCCGTGATAGAATGCACGAGGCGCCCCGGTGCCCAGAGGAAACTCTCCGACGCCAGCAACACGTCCGAGGACCTAAGCAAAGACTCCGGCTGCTTGTCGGGGAAACCCTCCTCCTCCGACAGCAGCTCGGAAATATCCGATTGTACGTGGGAGGGCAACAAGCGCGACTCTCCCACCAGCGACAATGAATTAAGCTGGATAGACGCGAGAGCTTACGAAGGGCCGAACCGCGGAGGCAAAGACGACGGCAAAGAGCGCGTAAAAGCAGCGCACACCGCTTGCTCTCCTCCCGTGGATGCGGTTGGAGGGGCCCTCACTTTGGTCCACTCCTCGGGGGCATTTATGGATCTCATAATGGCAGAGACCACAGATGACCTGGTTAGGGAGGTGGAAGATTTGAGGTCAGAGAATGAGTATTTGAGGGTAAGGCACTTGAATTCCGTTGAATTAACTGGATAGCTATTTTAACTCATTCACTGCCATCAATTCATAAAAAAAAAAAAAAGATTATTAAAAACTAGGGGCGACAGGCAATTAAATTTTTTAATCGTAATTAATCGCATGACTTTACTAGTTAACTCACGATTAATATATTTTTTTATATCTGTTCTAAATGTACAATATTTTTTTTCTAGGTTTTCATACTCTTGTTAACAAAAGTGTGGGGGGAAATGTTAAATAAATAGTTAAAATGATTTTTTGACGTTTATAGCCGTCAATGGCAGTGAATGAATTTAAAGAAAAGAAAAGATTATTAAAAATTAGGGGGGACAGGTGATTAGAATTTTAATCGTAATTAATCGCATTACTTCACTAGTTAACTCACGATTAATCACACATTTTATTTCTGTTCTAAATGTACAACAACAAACTTCTAGGTTTTCATACTCTTGTTAACAAAAGTGGAAAAAAATGTTAAACTAATAGTAATAGTTCAAATGAATTTTTGATGTTTATAGCCGTCAATGGCAGTGAATGCGTTAATGAATTAGATTTTTTTTTATTTAAAGTAATTTTTAATACCTTTTTTCTACCTCTTTAGTAAAAAATAATAATAATTAAAAAACTATATTACTGTATTTAAAATTTAATTATGTCGCCTATTTCAAATGTACAAACAAAAAACGATTATGATTCAGTTGCTGGTTTGGTTCGTAAAATACATCACAAAAAATCCTCACAAATGTTGATCAATGTTTTCCAAAGTAAAAGTGAACGCTTTGTTTTGATTCAACACAAAACTAATCAGTCATATTTAATGGAGGACTATACAGGAATCATAGAGTATTTACTTAAGAGGCTGAAATTTGGAGCATTTTGATATTTTTACATTAAACAATGTCTCTAAATGATTAATTGATTATCAAATTAGTTGTTAATTTGTTGAATAATGCATTTAAAAAAATCAATTTTCCCAATCTTTTTTCTTGAATGGCAAAATTCACAATGTTAGTGGTGTTGCTAAATAAACACGGTGTGGTGTCTATCTCAGGATGAGGTGGAGGAGCTGCGCTGCGAGATGTTGGAGATGCGTGACATGTTCCAGGAGGAGGAGACACGCCAGCTGCAGGATCTGCGGCAGCAGCTGGAGCAGGCCAACAAGACGTGCCGCATCCTTCAGTACCGTCTCCGCAAAGCAGAGCGACGCAGCATCAGAGTGGCCCAGACCGGGCAGGTGGACGGGGAGCTGGTCAGGACCCTTGAGCACGATATCAAGGTTAGTGTTGTGGAAAAAGCTTTACTTGTGGGTGTGTTGTTGTATTTTTCTGATTCGACATACTTTTTTTGAAATGCCCAAAACAGGTGATCTTTTAGTGGCACAAAATACAACTCATTCATCATGAATCATTCAATCAGTCAATTAAGATTTGAACTGCGATGGACTTGTCCTCTCTCGGTTTACGTCTTTTTAATATCATGTCATCTGTGAAAGTTGAAAAATAGTAACAACCCTAATTTAACAAAGTAAGGATTCGGAAGTTCAGATATCACTTTTCAAATGGAGAAAGTAAAAGTGAAGAATCATCAGAAAATGAATATTCAAAGTATACATACAACTATGAATAAAATCTGCTTAAATACAGTTGGAAAGTATTTTTACTTAGTTACTTCCCACCATTGATTAATCACCACCATACTAGCCTATTAGTGAGGTGTATATCCATGACTAAGACCAAGTACTTCCTGTTCCTGCCGATGAACTTATTTTTGACTTTACCAAGCCATTGCGAGATTAAGTGGTAACTGTTCCTTCGTGAGTAAGTAAAAAGCACTGGAATCTTACAACGGTCATCTCCTAAACCTTAAGTCCATTTAAGTGACTTTCTTTCAAATTCCAATCCAATGCCTGAGCTCCAGGTTTCCCTTCAAACAATTTAATGTGAGCACCAAATTTTGGTTTGCATGAAGGTTGCAAAGAGCGTGTCCCTGCGACTGTACAACGAGCTGGAAGTGGTGCAAAAGAAGAACAGCCAGTTGGACTGGGAGAATGAGATGCTACGAGAGAAGACGCAAGAACTGGAGGTGGCCAAGCACGTCTTGCAGACTGAGTTGGAGAAAGCCAGAGAGGTGAGACCTTTTTTCACCTTTTTTTTAATACAACTACATCAATGTGTTGGGTGGACGTATGTGATCAATAGTCAAAAGTGTCACCACCAACCAAGGCTAATATAGTTAAGGAAATTTTTAGCTAGCTAAAGCTAACATTGAAGAAACATTTTCGCTAAAGAAATAAAAACTTATTTTTTAAAGAAGGAAAAAAAGAAAACTAACTACTGCAACTACATCTTGTGTTTACAAAACTAACTATAACTATTGCACAAATGTCCTTTGTTTTCATCTTTGCCAATTAACTCTATCACTGCCATTGACGGCTATAGACGTCAAAAATTCAATTGAACTATTTCTATTAGTTTAAAAATGTTTCCACTTTTGCTAACAAGAGTATGAAAACCTAGATTTTTTTTATTGTACATTCAGAACAGATATAAAATTTGTGATTAATCGTTAGTTAACTAGTGAAGTCATGTTATTAATTACAATTAAAAAAAATGTAATCGCCTGACACCCCTAATTAAAAAACAAATTTTTAAATAAGGGGTGTCGGACGATTAAAATTTGTATTCGTAATTAATCTCATGACTTCAATAGTTGACTTACGATTAATCACAAATTTTATATCTGTTATAAATGTACAATAAAAAAAATCTAGTTTTTTATAAAAAATGAAATGAAATGAAAAAAAATGTTAAACGAAGAGAAATAGTTCACATGAATTTTTGATGTCTATCGTCGTCAATGGTAGTGAATGAGTTAATCATAATTGGCTATGTCATACATGAGCTATTGGAGTTCATTTTAAGTAATTATTTTCAGCATTTCTGAAGGTCAAACAGTTGCTTGAGAATTAAAGTTTATTACATAACTTTCTTTTTTTCATATGACAAATACTCCATATAATGAAAAAAATCAAACTAATACTAAAGTAATGCTAAAATGAAAAAAAAAAAAAAACACTTGCTCTAAAACTAATTAAAACTAATTTAATTCAAACAGAAGTCAAAATTAAATAAAAAAGTATATGAAAAAAATAAATCCAAAACGATTATAACCCTGGCACCAACAACCCCATGGTGCCCCCTCACAGCTGCGCCCATCCCAGCCCCCCCCCCCCCCCCCGATCCAAAACACATAAGACGAGACGACACCCTGATATGGGCCGGGCCGGCAGCTGCCTGGTGCCGTTGGTGGGTGCAGCCGCCTGGTATGCTGAATGAAGTCTGACCTCCGAGCGCAGCTGACATCCTCCAGCGACAAGACAGAGAAAAGCGAGTAAAGGGCGCAACTTCAAGCAAGTGAGAGATTACCAAAATAGACCCGAGCTTTTCTGCTTTTATTAAGCCTGGCTAAATCGGGATCAGCACGTATTATGGCATCCAGCAAGGCGGGAGTTGGCGTGCCATGCCGACACAGTGACCTACAGCCATCAGCGAATGTTCTGTCGCTGATAGCTAACTCTTACACCCTTAAAGTGTCACACTTTCCATGTTGATGTTGTCCTTGAGGCCAGCAGCCATTATTCACTCGTGACACGTGTCTGCTTTAATCCAGGATTCTGTTCTTTGGCCTGAGTTCAGTCTGAGACAGCTGCTTGCAGGGAAAATCCACTTAGATGACCTCATCCAGGAGCCCAAAACCCGGTTTGAGCATTGGCAACTCTCACTTGCCATTTGGATTGACGGTCTGCGGCCCATTTTGTCACATCACAGTCAGCATTGAAATTAAAAGTCCTGAAAAGAACAAATGTGTTATTAGTTCTGCTCAAATGAGTTTCATTATACCGTAAAACGCCCCACTCTGGAGGGTTTATAACAATTTCATCTTTTTCATTATAGTTTCATTCTCATCGTTTAGATTTTGTTTTGTTAGTTTTCATTGTTTTTTTTAATGATTCATTTTAGTTTAGTTTGTATTTGTTTTAGTATTAGTTTTAGTTTTTTTTAAATCATTAAAAAATATATTTCGTTCACAAAAATGTTTTTTTCAATTATAGTTTTAATTATTTCGTGAGTTAAGTCACCTTGCAAAAAAAGTTAAATACTGAAAATGGAATATTAAAATGAAAACATTTCATCCTGGACTGCGGAATTAATAAAGTGTGAATTAATGCCTTATTTGTATGTAATTATTCAAATTATCACATTAAATCACAGCCCTGTATTGTTTTATATTTTAGAGTTTTTTAAAGAAGCGAAGCGCCAGATCGACAGCCAGCAAAACCGAACGGAGGCTCTCTCAACAGATTGAGGTTTGTTTTTGTTTTTGCCTTAATTCAATACAAACGTAAAATACAAGTACGGCCATTTACGGCTGCTCTATTCCTGAAACTCTTTATGTTATTTGTATGCTCTTAATTAATTTCTACCTGCCTGTTTTGAAACTCAAATTTTGCAGAAAGGTTTAGGGTTTCGTGGATCATTAAAAAGCATTAAAAAAAATTAAATGGAATTTGCTAAAATTAAGGTCTTAAATGGCATTAAAAATATTAAATACGATGTCGAGAGGCATTACAAATTTTAATGCAATTGTCAATCATGTTTTATTTACCATAAGATTTTCAAAGGAGTCACTATAATACAATTTGGCAAAAATAAATGTGATAAAAATAAATGTATTTGTGGGGACTGGTGACTAGTTGTAATTAACAATGAACAAAATGGCCACGAGTATTGTTCCACTACTAACCTCCAACATAAAGCACTAATGCCACTTTGTGGCAGAAATTTACCTCAACACAAATCTCTGACTCATGGTTTCATACTCCTTTTCACTTTAACTGTTAACTGTAATTTCATGAATTACTTACTATAAATTACTGTTTCAATGAACTAAAAGATACAACCACATTTGCATTTGGTAACCATATTTATCCACTTTTATGTGCTAAACAAGAGTATGTAAAACTTGAAAAAAAATTACATTCACAACAGCTAAAACGTATGATTAATTTATGATTAATCGCAAGTTAACCATGGAGATCATGTGATTAATTACGATTAAAAATTGTAATCGACTCACAGCTCAAATATATAAACAATATATGCATATATGTATGTATGTATGTATATTCGTGACCTACAGTATATTTTGTTAAGCCTCCTGCAGACTTTCCCATAATGGTCCTGCCTCCACAGCACGACGACGGCGATCTCAAGTGCCAACTCCATTTTGCCAAAGAAGAATTGGCTCTCATGTGCAAGAAGCTCACCAAGATGGTGTCAGAGAGCGAGGTCATGCACGAGCAACTGGCAGGGTACCAATCAGCGTACGGCGACCTCGAGGCCTCCCGATCGCCTGAGGGCAAACAAAAGTCCGCTCATGCCAGAGAGGCAGAGGTCAGAGTTCACCTGAAACTGGTAGAAGAGGAGGCCATGCTCCTGAGCCGCCGAATCGTCGAGCTGGAGGTGGAGAATCGCGGCCTGCGAGCGGAAATGAACGACTTGAAAGAGAGAGATGGGGGAGGGGGAGCTGAGGAGGAGGGGAGTCGGAATGTTCGGGACGAACGTCTGTCGCCTTCCACTTTGAGGAAGAACAGAAAGGATAGAGGTCAGAGTTTGAAAATGGCAAGTGCTCGACATGATGAAAAGGCAGCAGAGGGGACCGAAGGGCAGCTTCCTTCTTGTCACGTCACAAGAGAAGGTCCCGTAGGGGGTGAGTGGGACCCATCAGAGAGTGTTAGCAACAAGTCACCCGATAGCAGCCTGAAAGGAATGACCGTGACGGATTATGCGACCCTTGCGGCTCTCCGAGATCATTCCTGCATTTTGAGTTCCGCTATCCAGCTCATGAAAACTCCACCCAAAAACGGTAATTGCTCATCTTCCTCCGGCGCGCTCTCCCCACCAACAGATGGTAAAACCCAGTCGTTATTCTTGCCAGGGCCTTTGAACGAAGCACTGGAGCTTCTACAGGCAATGCTGCAGGCTTTTATCATGAGGATGGACGTGCTTCTCAGTGGCAAAAATTCCCCTCACCAGGAAGCTCACGTTTGGGGTTCCGACTTGTTTTCCTCTCTCAGTGGAGAATATGTCGACCAGGACACTGTCAGTCAAAGTTTCATAGAATCAGCGAGAAAGCAGGAAAGTGTTCAAGTTCTCCACATCGATGCGGATGAGAGAGCACAGCAAACATCACGACGGCTGTCGTCCAAATGGGACCTGAGAATGCAGCTGTCCATGCAAATTCTGTGGATCCTCCATCAGTGGTGTCAAGCGTCTGTACAGGAAGCAAAAGAGGTAATTGATGGTTCTTTGCGAGTCAATTCAATATGGTACAGCAGTAGCTTTTTGTTTTGTTTTTTTATGAATATGCAACAGCATGTTAAAAGCTCTCCAAAGGCCAAACTAGGTTAATTCAATTCAAAGAAGCACCAAATCATCACTCATAAAAGACGATTCGATACGTTTCCCGATACATGTGGCGCTATACGATTCAAGGATGCAGCTGTTTTTAAATGCAAAATTGGATTGGGTTCGTCAAATCACAGTTTTTTTCTATTTGAATTGTTTTTGTTTGTTACACCCCTACTATCCATCCATCCCATCGCTGACCTGCTTATCCTTACAGAGTTAGCCTGGGACACACAGTTGGGTTGTTTTTATCCCAATTTTTGCACATCTTAACAAAGGATGTCAAACGCCCGACGAGCCTATGTTTTATAAGATGACGCTGAAAGATTATCCTTTTGTCTGAGTTGTGTTAAGAGTTCATTTGTCCTGATAATAGTGTTCAAAACGGGTCAACTCAACTCAACAGCGTCTTTTTTGAGTTACCAAACAAAGCAACGCATAGTTCAACTTGCTATTATACATTTCTATCATTTTCAACATTTTAAAGTGGTTAATTCTTATTCCACAAACACAATATTAATTACACTACTATGTATTCTTGCTTTGTGTTTAATTCCACTTTAAACATGTATACCGTAAGCTAAAGCTGTTCTATATTTGATTTAGGTCAAGGACAAACACATGAGCATGTTGCGAGGTTTGTTGCAAAGCATCGGTGCTGAGCTCCAGGAGGAAACACCTGACGGCGAAGCCTTTGGTGTCCGGAACACGGCAAGTGAGGTGAGGACGTGTCCTCCCACTGTGGAATGTAGCGGGAAGTCCTGCTGATGATCCGTTTCTCTGGCCGTACGCCCTCTTGACAGTACAACAGGCACCATGAGCGCACTCGTGCCAGAGTATTGGGGCTAATCTCTTGTCGCGGCTGCAGCCAAACGGGCCAGCAGAGTTCCAACAAATTTGCTGTGTGAAAACGAATTGAAACCATCCTCCTGAGGTTCAAAATGTCATCTTTAGAGATACTTTCAATGTGTTCATCCAAACCTTGGAGTTCAGGCAATATTATGGAGTGTTATTTTTTTAAAAGACATAACAACACTGCAAATTTCCCCACCGTGGACCTGATTAAGGCTTTCTTTCTTACATCATCGTATTATAAAAAATAAAAAATAAATTGTGAGGGGGAGTTTGGGTAGCCTGAAACAGATTAATGAAATGTATATTGAATTCAAAGGGGAAAGATGATTTGAGATACAGACGTACTAAGCTCATATCTCAAGGCACCATTGTAGCTTATGATAAAGTCAAATAGCTGGAGGGTAACATCGCCATGGCAGTTTCTCCGAGTGAGCCTTTCGTCCTGTCAATCAAGGCATTGATACGAATGTTCAATAGAAGCTCAAATTAATAAATGAATGTTTTAATTTTTGGCATTTGCATCTCCAATTCTACATAGTATGCAACTTTTTGTTATCTTCTTCTGATTCAATGAAAAATAAGAACAAAATAAGTATGTGCTCTATTGTTATACTTTGTTTGTTGTCAATTTATTGGTGGGTTGCGCCGTATTGTGATGTTGTAATTTGACGGACCATCGCAGACGAGCTGCCGTTTATTGAACCATCCTGCTTTGTGGAAATCAAGTTGTCTCAGATAAAATATCATTTCCATGTTCAGTAATGCCGATGTATTATTTTTCTCTTCATGCTCAGTGTGCTGTCAGTGGTGTCGTCACAGATGAAGGACGCTCTGACGCCAACAGGTTAGTGATTTGTGCATTTACATCAGGAGCATCCCAAAAAATGTCTCCACATATGGCCTACAGAGAACGGGCCACTTGACATTCTTCACTTTTAATTAATTAAATGCTAAAACCAGCACACAAGAGTCTGTATTTATTTTGAAAAACGTTAACAGCAGTTTTCTGTTAAACTCCCTGTAAAGTGAAAATAAAAGTGTTTTATAAATTTGACACACCGCAGAGAAGACTGTTGTTAAAAACACTGCCAAATTTTTATGATGATTTTGTGAAAATGAATCACCAAGAATAACAAAAAAAAGAGGCTTCAAAATCATGAAAAATTAATGAATTTTCTCTGCCCTCAAATGCTGTTGGCGTCTCCCGCTCAACTGTCAACCAACTACGATTTCTATGACCTGTTAAAATGAGAGCTACTTCATCTAGCATTTTCCTTATGCATGCCTTGACGTTTGTACGACAACGAGGCGTTCTAAAGCAGGCATGCCAGCAGACTATCCAAAGGGAAGATGAATTTTCGGGGTATTGGTATAGCTAGCTAGCTAACGGCATGCTGCGTTTCGCTAACTGCAGATGTGAATGAACTCAAGTTCTTATGCCTGTATTAAGGGCGAGGGGTGATTCATTCCAGAGCCCAAGTGCGTCACTGGGCCCTTTATTTGGGCCACAACAAAAATAAATAAATAAAACAGGAAACCTGAAACCTGAAATAGTGAAAAACAGGGGAAGTCAACCCCCCAAAAAATTCTTGACGATAATATGCTCTATGCAGCCCCACTAGTCTAAATACGGCATTCTGGTTAATATTGTGTTAGTGGAATATGAGTTAAGCAGCTAAATCCAGCTGTTTTTATCAATATCAGAAGGCGGCCATTTTGCCACTTGCTGGCAAGTGAAAATGACATCACAGTTGCTCTGAGCAGCTGTGATGTCATGAGCTGATTGATAAAAACGGCAGGATTTTGCTTCATCACTCATATTAACATTTCATTGTCAAGAAATGTTTAGGTTGATTTCCACTTAAAGTGCTGTATCTCCAAAATGTATTATAACAAAACAATATATTTAAAAACAAATCTCGGAATTCACTTTAAAAGTTCTTAAAAATAGTCTTTATTATGAACGTTAGTGTATGACATCCTCTGCAAATCGGACCTTGATAAGTGAGCAAAACATTGAGTGAACAATTGTGATTCTGAAACTAAATTGTCGTATTTCACGGAGGTCTTATAAATATAAATTAGTTATGTTGCAACCCCTACTTTCCAACCCATATTTATTAAAAACAACACGGACTGCCACAAACAAACCCAAAACAAAACAACAACAAAAACAGACAGAGGGCCATTAGTGGCCCCCATAGTTTGGTCATTCTTGATTTACATCCATATGGTCTCTCCTTGGTGTTTGCTTACCGACCCCCCACTGTGTTTGCAGAGTTTGCAGCTCCATAAGGCAGAAACTTAAGTGCCAGCTTTCTCCACATGCCTACAAGAGGAAGAACTGGTGTTATGTGAGCCAGCAGGCTGCCCTACTCGACCAGGAGCAACCTGTTAAGACCTGGGACCATCTAATCATGCCACTTAGCTTCCCTGATCTTGATTTTGAGCAGATGTTCATGGAGAGAAGCCACACGGCACCCGAGAAGTCAGCTCTGCGCATTTACTACAGCCCCCCGTCCAAGCGCAGAGTCCAGCTGGCTCAGCTGAAGCAAAGCCCCGAAAGTGACAGAGAATCTGTAGACACGCAGTCTCCCTGGTGGACTCCGCCGACTTCTTTTTCAACGCTCTGTGTCGGCTCTTCGGCCAACCTGAGCGACGACATGAAGGAGATGGCGGCCGGTTGGAGGCAGGCGGGCCACGGCGGCTCGCAGGTGAGCAGAAAAAGATTAGCTAGCCGGGGGGTGGATGTGGCCTGTTGTGGTACGCAGACTCATATGAGGCCACTGATGGTGAGTATTGGCCTGCAGACGGAAGGACCGGGCTCCGTCACGGTGAGAAACAGCCCCTCTCGGGCAGTTAACTCCTCTCTGGGCTCCTCCCGCTCTCGCAGCGTCTCCACCTCACTGGACAGACTAACAACTAGAACCGAGAGGTCCAGACTCACCGCCTCCTCTCCGAAACTGTATCGAAGTCAATCTGCATCTGGTGCGTCTTCTAATCTGAGCTCCTCATCTACAGCCAACACTCGCGATCGAACACTGTGGAATCACCAAAGCCACTCTGGCCAAATGAGTCGCAGATCTGCTGCAGGGCAGAACCTCAGCCCTCATCTTAGTGAGCCTCAAGGTCAAAATCTTAAGCCCCCCAACAAATCTGCAGGGGGTTTAGTCACTGAGTTTCTACGCCGAGTGAGTGGTCGGGCAGAAAGACTGGGGTCGGCCCAGAAGATGAAAAGCAACCTGGAGCGCATTCCCGTGAAGGCGTCCGCGTCCTCCTTGCCGAAGAACGACAGTGTGAACAGGATCGTCAACCACAGGTTCATGAGGCAGAGGGAGGAGGTCAGTCGAGACCAAAGGGAAGAGAAACGCAGGAGCGGGAGTAATGGTACTACATACAACCTGAGATCTCCCATGGCAGAGGTGAGTTGAGCACAATAATCCCCAGCCCTCCCTTGCTGCGTGCCGTTGTAACAGATACGAGCTTGCACTGTGTGAATGTATGGTAAGGCCTAGATACACCAATCCGACGGCATGCTCTGTCTGATCAGTGCATAAATTACTGTCGTGAAGTCGGATCGAGTTGGATTACGTCGGGGGGCCGTTTCCAGCAAATTTGACATGTTGAATCGGCGTCGGGGGCATTTGATCACTGTGAATGGCTGTTAGCAAGCGAATCAGCGCACGGGGCATGAAGAGCAAGTGAAAACGCGGATAAACAGTACTCAACTCAACTTTATGGTTTTTCAGGACAGCACACGTGAATATTAAAGTCCCCCATTATGAGGATATGATTATATTCCAGCATGATTTCGAAGATTTGCAAAGTCGTTTAAAAAGTTCTTGTTGTATTTTGGAGGTCGGTAACAGTGACAGTTTGGCCGACTTCAAAGTAGGTGGCTTCAAAGCTATGATCGATGTGGGAAATAGCCATTGTTTACATTTATTTATTTTAAATAGTCGCCGTTCCTCCACCTCGGCCCGACGTCCTCGTAGCATCCAAGTAAGCACAGCCAGGCGGTAGTAATTCAATCATAGCGGTGGACTCACCAGCGACAGTCCAGGACTCCGTCAGGCAGAGGAAATCTAAGTTGTTGGAAAGGAAAAACTCCCTCAAAATAAAAGTTTTGTTTGTGAATGACGGCACATTTAACAGCGCGATCCTTGTGGGAGCAGCAGAGGTGCATGTCCGGCGGGCTCGAGGAAGCTCCTTCAGAAGCTGGAGGTCGACACCGCGTCCAAAACGCGAAGGGCAGCACGGCCGAAGCTTTTCGGGTGAACCAACGATCGGTTGCAGCCAGGAGTTGACAGGGTCCAGGATACGCCACAACGGAGTACATCCATGCGTTCAGGAACGAGAAAGGACGTAGCTTGTTCCAGCGGCCGTTTTCGCTTCACCAGCTGGCCGCCGTGTTTACCCCGGCGCCGCTGTCAACACCGGTATGAGTTGTTTACGTTTTTATATCTGCCCTCGTAAAGAGGTTGCCAGTTGCCTTTAGGAATAATGACTACTGCTCCCGATGGTACGGAGGGGAATTAGTTCTCGCGCATGCGCTGAAGGTATGTAGTAGTCAGTGTTGGTGAGGTGTGTATTTACGTCACTTTTCTTTGCGACGTGCCGACGTCTGGGCCACGAGACGTCGGATTGGTGTACCTAGGCCTGTAGTCGAACTTCACACCTCGGAATCCTCAAAGGTTTGTACAGGCTTGCGGTCCTGTGGTTGCGTGGATTTGCAGGACTGTGCTGGATAACAATCCTCACATGGGTGCCATGACCCGGATTGGGAGGGATGAGCAACTCCCGTCCTCGAGGCTCGCAGTCCTGCATGTTTTACAGCTTTCCCATCCTCCAGCACAGCTGATTCATAGCTTCATGAATGGCGTCGCATCCTTTTAATGTTCTCTTTGTGTCTCCAAGCAGGATGGAAATTACGACTGCAGCTCCAGCAGCACCCTCACCTTCTGCTTCGCTCGTCCATTTCGATCTACCCACAGGCAAACGCCCAACCAGAGCAAAGTCACAAGATGCCAGACTGCAGAGTGAAGGACAATCAGATGCTGATCTCACCGCACAAGCAAGAGGACAGGATAGTGATGAAGTGGTTGGAATTGATGTGAGTGTGTTTAGGTGGACTTTGTTTGATTTGTTTATATTTATATACTCTGTCTTTATTTCACTGACAATGGGCCTCATTTGCTACTAAACGCGTAGAAATGTTCTTACTCTGCGCACAAGTTCAGTGTACTGTACGCGCAAAGAAATTACACCACAGCTGAAACTGGGGTTATCGTGTCAAAGATGGAAGCAAGGAAAATTAATTTCTTGAAGAGTTTGCACTGGATTGTCTATGACAAACAAAAACAATAACAGGACCTCGATCACAGAGGCTGTCAGTGCAGTGTCACCTGAGGTCCGCACTTTGGCTCAGGTAAAGAAAGAGTGGTTTGATATTAAGGTGGATGTAAAGAAAAGGACTTTGGAGCAGAGAAATACGAAGGAAATTGAAAGAAGACAAGGACACCCTAATCTCAATCTGCAAGAGTCATCTCTGGAATATATGAACGCAACATTTGTGAATGTGATGACATTCAACTTTTACTTACAGGCAATTATTTATTTGTTCCAATTTAATATATTGTAATGATTGAGTGAAGATGAGTGTTTTATTTCAATGACATGCTTATATTTTTTATTGTACATTAAGTGTTAAATTGAAAATTCAAGATTGCAAGTACACGTATGCCAGCGAAGTGTCCGTTTCATGGAAATTTAGTCAACTTATTAGCTAATTTCTATTTTTAATTATTATTGTTATCGTTTTATAAAAGAATGTGGTTTTGACATGTTGAAAGTTGTGGGTGAAAAAAAAATCATTTTTTTTCTAGTTAATCCTTTATTTGTGCATACGGTCTAAATTTGTTTGCAGAGTAAGAACAAATTCAAGTAAGAACATTTTAATGTCAGATTTGTTTGTTAAATGTTTAAGCACACATTTCACAATTGTGAATGAGGCCCAATGCAAGTCATACGTTTAATATAGAGTTTTTTTTGTCAGCCTATTTGATCAAATATTTTAGCTGTCCCTCACCTCAGTCAACAGATGAATCCTTTCCAGACGGGCGCTTGCTTGATTTTAAATGCAGATTGGTACCATCAGACACCATGTGGAGCCATCAAACACTGTGAAAATAAATATGAGCACAGTTTCAGTTCCCAGATCAAGACAAATCGCAGTGATATGTGCGACACAGAATTGACCTCATTTCGCTTGCTGAGCGCTTTCTTTGCCCTTTTTGTAGCTAACATTCAAAGATTGAACTATGAATGACGAAAGGATGAACACGAGATTACACAAGTGATAGGGAAAAAATGTTTACTCTTAATTCCTTGTATACATTTTCTTGAGATTCGGGTCTTTTGTTTCCTCACTTTATGTCTCAAAGCTCCTGTTGCCCAAGGCTGAGAGAGGACCATCTCACAGGTTTTATCTTAATTTATGTGACGTGAACATCTGAAATAGGTTTGCTACTAACGCTTAATCATGTTATTGAAGAGTGACATCGTTTTGACTGAAAACAAAGGAGTGCATATCAGCTGACAAATACAAAGTATATTTGCAAGAAGTTTTTTCAATGATTCCTCAGTTTCTTTCTACCTCTTGCAGTTTTCTGCTGACCTTATAAAACACATTATGAATGAACCAAATGCTAATTCAAATGGTTAAAAAAAATGTTTTAACAGTGGTGTCTTGTAAAGTGTTTAACAATGATATTTATTTGGATTTACACAAAGTGTAGTGCACTTATACACTGTGACTTTGTGGATTTTTTTTTTTGTAGAGAAGAAACAACTTGTATCGAATAAATACCTGAGCAAATGTGTCTGTGCCTTACAATCATCAGCTCATTTGGCATTGGCATTTTGGCATCGCCGGCTCACAGAAGCTTCTTGTCATGTTTTGTTTTGATGATTATCAAATAGACTCTATAACTAATAATTAAGTCTATAAGATTGTGTATAATGACAAAAATTATGATCATTATTATTACCATACTCTCGCTCTTTCTCTCTCTCTCTCTCTCTCTCTCTCTCTCTCTCTCTCTCTCTCTCTATATATATATATATATATATATATAAACACAGTACAGGCAAAAAGTTTGGACACACCTCATTCAATATATTTACTTTAATTTCATGACTATGTACATTGTAGATACTCACTGAAGGCATCAAATCTATGACAACAAATGAACACATGTGGAGTTATATACTTTAAAAAAGGTGAAAATAATAAAATAAGTACAAAAATAAATAGCCTTCCTTTCCTATGATTACTTTTTGCACATGCTTGGCATTCTCTTGATGAGCTTCAAAAGGTGAAAAGGTTTTCCAACAGTCTTTAAGGATTTCCCAGAGAATGCCAAGAAGAATCTTTCATATAAAACATGTTCTCAGTTATTTCAGCCTTTTTTGTGAAGTACATAACTCCACATGTGTTCATACATAGTTTTGATGCCTTTCGTGAGGATCTACAAAGTAAGCAGTCATGAGAATAAAACAAATGCTTTATTTTTCTATTTTTAAGAATTATACCTATAATTCAACAAAAGATTCCTCTGCCAAATCTAATATTAGGAACTAAGCGATGGCCGCCCTGTGGCTTCCATGGGCTCTCACCTATCCAGTAATCATTGTGTTGACCAGACTCAACGCCGCTTACTCACCGTTGGGACAAGTGAAGCCACCGGCGGCCATCTTACGAAATGCAGCGATAAATAGGTTTTCCATGGCATAGTGGCATCAGGCATTCAAACGAACAACTTTATTTCCCCATGAAAGAGTGAGAGCTAACTAACCATTACCCAAACAAATTGAGAAAATTTACTAAAGTGACGAAATACTTTTCATACTGTAATGATTGAGATTGTGGGGAAAAGGGGGAGGAGGTATGCAGTGACATTTCCCGTCCAGTTGGCGGCGGTATTGCACATTTAGGCCCCCAAAACTTGACCGAGGCATTTCTCCAGGTGTTTCTAAAACGTTTCAAATTACTTCTAAAGCACCCCAACGAAGCAGCCCCAGGCTTTCATTTACTCGCCTGGCCAAGTTTCTACGTCTTGAGACAAACGTATGTAATGCACTTTTCACTACTTCTGTTCGTTGTTAACTGGTTTAACACCATCATTCGTTTTGACGACACGCTGCATGCCTCATGGCTAAATGATGGCATGGGCCCAATAATATCGACGCGATGTTTTCCCAGAGTTGGAAAAAGTAGTCGCTCTCTGTAAGCAGAGGTAAAAGTACAGATACTTGTGGGGGGGAGAAACGTTAAAACGAAAAAAAGAAAAAAAAACATGCCATGAATGTACGTAGGCGTAGGAAACCTTCTCTATTTCGTCTCTGTCTTCTCTTTGAATTTTGTCAGTTGGGAGAAGAAAAAAACAATCACACCAGTTGGTTTATTAAATTATAAACAGCCATAAGTAATTTAGTTACAAAGGCACGTTTCTAATTATGACTACTGTCTATCTGTTTTATTTGTCTATGTCACACCTAGGTTTTCTCTTAGTTATTGCTATAGTTGTGCTCATATGTTTACACACCCGACCAGAATAAAATGTTGGCAAGTTTTCGAACGGGGACCATTTAATAATTTTTTATCTAAAGGTTAGTCTTTCTGAAATACCTTACAGTTTATTTTGAAATAATACACAGAATTTTTTTGGCCTGGTCACTTATGTTTTATTTAACAAATGCTACCAGGTTGTGTAAACTTAGGAGCACAACTGAAATGGGTGTCATGTGACATACCTCAAAAATTAAATTTCCCACTATAATATTTCACAATTCCAAGGCCAACTGAGAAAATGGCCACCATCAGGTTTGGGAGCAGCACTTCACCATCTTTGCTGGGTCGCTTTTCAGAGAGAACTTTGGTCGTAAAACAGGGTAAATAACGCACCACAGCTTTTATTGTGTAATTCACAGCAAAGTGTGACTTAATATGATCATTTGTTGTCTCATATCAAAGTGGGAAATGATCATTTGGATCCAGATAAGCTTTGCCAGTGTCCATTGGATAAAAGTCATCAGATCCGGGCTTGTCGCCTTGCCTATCATCTTTTGAAATGCAAGAAGGTGAGTAACAATAACAAGTCCATACATAGTATGACCTTAACAACAAATTTCATGAAGTATATAATGTTGTTGTATGGATTTAGGTGTCAATAATAAAACCATTCTTACTGCTGTACTGTATATGTTTAAAGTACATAATTGGGCTGGAAAAATAAAGCAATCACGATTATTTGATTGAGATTGAAATCATGATTAAACAATTTGTGAAGCTGCTAATTACTTAAAGATCTCATATTATTAAACTTTTCATGATTTCGGTCATGGTAGCCATGTGCTAATGTTGTGAATGGAGACGACTGGCCATGGGAGCAGAAGGAAAGAAAAATACAGACATGTCTTTTACACATTTGACAACTATTTTAATATGTGGAAAAGTGGCATAACGTTTTACCAAAAGAAAAGGTAGCATAACGTTACCACACAGACTATGTTGTAGCGTTAGTTTGTGATTGTTTGGTTATGGTTATATATTGAATGGTTATTTTGCTACTCTCCCGCGAACGTTATTTTGCCATGAATGTCTCGAATTTGCCGTAAATGCTTGTAGACATTTACAAGCGGTTATGAATAACACAAATGTGCACATTTAGGCCACTGCGCGGTCGCAGCGTGCAAGCCGTCTCGTCGAGACCACTTAGCGGCCGGTTAGCATCACAAAATCATGTCAACGAGGAAGCGAGTTGCCAGTCACGGCAAATTAACCACCGCGGATTGTATCTTGACAAAACAATACGCAAACGCTTCATATTATCCAACTTTATCATATCTGACCTCTTGTAACCAAACAAGCTCCACACGACAAATGTAGCTCCCACTTTAGGCACTAAAAATACACCAGTAATATGGTAGAAGGTGCACATCTCTTATTAGAAAGGATAGGAAGGAAGGCTAAATCAAAAATTGTAAACTTACATCTTTCCCGTTTGCAGTCGTGTCACACTGTTGGGACCGATCCATTATGTTTAAACGTGTTGCAAATCCAGCTCTGAACAAACAGGCTTTTCACTAACAAAACGGTACTACTAAAATGAATCCACTGTCTTCTCAAAGACTTGGGACGACGGAAGCAGCCACTTTTCCCTGATCAATGTTTACCCTCTCCACGGAACATTTGCGAGCAGGGAGAGAAAAAGAAAGGCGCAGCCAGCTTCGCGAATTTCTGTGGGCGTGACAAACCTTTACCAGAGGCGGTGCCACTAACCCGAGGGGGCCGGGTCGAGTGCACTTCCGTGTCTCTTTGACGTCACTAAGTCACGGAAGTTTAATCTGCCCATTTGAAGCACATATTTTAGAAAGGAGGAGAAAGCTAAAGAAGTCAAGAATTTACTTTTTTCATACCTGGTTGGATTGTAGACAGGCCGGGGATGCATATTATTGATAGAAAACCCCACTGAAGTGCATTTTCATACTATGGGACCTTTAAAAGTGTCAATGTAGCGTCATGCCCATTCATACTTGCACTTTGTTTTTGTCAAGTACAAATTATGTTGTGAACATTATGTGAAATTCAAGCGATCTTGCATTTTTATTACCGCTACTCATTTTTATTCTAAGCATTAACCTTGGGAACTTACTGAGCTAACCTGTGACCTTGGGGATTGTATTTCGTGCCATGTCAAGTGGAAATGTGTGTTAACAACAAAAATCCTTGGATGTTTGCATCCTTGAATTTTGAGAACAATTCTTTGAATCCTTGAAATATCAACTTTAAATATAACTTGAAAGGGCAGTGAAAAAATGAAAATAAGAAAGTGAAATAATAATAGAATATATTGGAAAAAAAACAGTAAGTACAAATAATGACAATTCCTGTGCGTTTTGGCCTCTTGTGTGGTGTCGTGCATCCATGGATTGAATTCTATTCAAATAACTCGTTTTTCACACTTTGGGAAGAATTTGTGCCTTTGCGTAGTCTTATCTTACCTGTAGGTATGTGTTCCCACAGCATTTGTGTGTGAACATTCGTTATTTGAAAAACACTCCCGAAGTCGATGCTAACTTCCGGTTATCATTTGAATGGGAATCCTCCCTTTGCTTTTAGCATTAGCTGCTAGGCTAGCAATATTTTAAAAACGAAGGATGTTTTGTGTTTAAATATACAGTGGATGTTATTCTTATTGACGTTTGTCTAGTTTTAAAGTTAACTCCAATTGGGGTGTCTTTAAACAGCTTAAAGGACACTTGCTAGTTGCTAATACTACGCAAGCAAAATGGTGCATTCAGGGTACTTTCACAGCATCGGAAACTTCGATTATCTTCCATTATAATTTTAAGAGGAAAATAATCAACCATTCGGCCCAATTGGCTGATTGTTTTGGCAGATTTTTAAAGGACAATAATCGGCCGATTAACCGGTCAGGCCCCAGAATTAAGGTTCCGCTTACAATTTGGAAGCATCAATATTGGACAATAGAAAATGAAACCTATTACCAATAGAGTATGCGGGGTGTCTGTGAACAAATAGGGCAAATAAATAATAAGGCTTTGTAGCTACATTTGTCAGCCTGAATGCACAGGTTAACCGCGACTCATCTGTTACTTACGCAGAACCATCCTCAACTGGCCAAGGAGCTCAAAACTTGCCCCTTCAACGCCTGCCATCTGGTCCTGAAGAGTGAGCTGGCCAACCACACTGAAACCTGCCCCAACAGAGTTGCAGTGGGCACAAAGGATGGTGAGATAACATCTTTGTGCGTTTTGACGCGTGGCTTTTGAGTTGATGTTCGTTCTGCCAGCAGGTGGAGCTGAAGGATGGAGAAAATGCGAGGTTCCGGTCACGTCCCAGTTCACCCCAGCCTCAACCGAAGACTGGGATAATGGTAAGATTGAACAGTCACGCTTGACTGTTATCGCAAGGCACCACTGTACAAACGTTTGGATTCTGAGCTGCGCCAAATGTTGCCCATCAGCATCAGAAAAGATTATCCTGCAAGTCCTTTCTCAAGTAACTCACTTGGATATCCCTGACTTTTTTTTTCTTTTTTTACATGCTGCTATTTCACTCAGAATTTGACTTGATCTTGTTTTTGTTTTTTTTTATTGTTTTTTTTATGCAGAGGTGGACGAAGCAGCTGTTCCGTTTGTTTGGGGCAAAAGTACAATCCAGGCGATCCAGGGGTAAGCCATTCGCCCGGCCGGTCGCGGGTACATACCCTTTTTCATTTATCATTGGTCGCTCTCAACAGATCCGAAGCTCAGGCCTACAATGCTGTGGTAGCCAAGTTCCGTGGACCAAATTACCTGCCATGGTAGTTTGAAATTTTTTGTTTGCTGTTGAGACCAGTTTGTGCATTTTTCACTTTGTTTGCATCTTGGGTTTTAATCGAGGCATGGTTGTTGTTGTTAGCGTCTGCTTTTAAAATGTTGTTTGATGTTCAGTGCCAATAAGCAATTTCTATTTTCACATTAAATATCTTTTGCTGGTTAAATAATTTTTGCTCAATGAATGTAAGAGGAGTTAATGTGCTGAAGTTTATTGCCGCACACCAGGGGGGGAAAAACTAGCAATGTATGTACAATGCTCTTCTATATGCAAAGAAAAGACAGATAAAAGGCCAAGTGTTTTAAAATATTTAAGACTTAAAGATGACACATCAACATAGGGCTCCGCCTGTGACCCCCGAATGTGAAAGTCAAATTTCGTGTGGCAGTAGTTAACTTCTGGATTAACGTCTCGTGAAGAAATCCAAGGTGTCATTAATTGAATGACCACTAGATGGCAACCATTAGTTTCTTGTAAGCGATTCAACAATTGCTCTTGACTTGCCACAACAGGAAATATAATTATTTAACTAGTCTTCATTTATGGGCACACTTATTCAGGATGAAATGATTTCATCTGAATGATAAGATTTCCCTGAATTAGTTTAATGTAAATCAGGTGCAAAATCCGCTGGTAAAAACATGAGAAAAAGTAGCTCAAGATGACACACACTGGTAATGAGCGGGTTGCTAATTAACTAAAATACACAAACTGCTTCGACTGTACATGTGGATGCAAACCAGGGTTTGTATTTGTATCTAGTATTTTCCCCTAAAGAAAAATGGCAACTTTGCGAGCGGAGGATTTATTGTGATAACTGGAGAATCTGCTGCTTCCTGTCCAGTTCTTCCAACATTGATCTTCCCTCCTTTTCGCTGTCGGGCGGTATGATGACTGGGCACGGGCCTTCACGACCCTCACTCGCTGTGCTCGAGGTCTCTGTTTCACCTGCATGACAAAAACAAACTCAAAAACAACATCCGACATACTTTACCACACATGCATCAGTCTTATAAATACCGGTTGAATTTGAACCTTTACCTTCATCATCGGCTGAGTCGAAATCAATGCACGTGCTGAAATAAAACACAAAAATTATATAAATACAATAAAGCAGAACGTGCTTTACAGCGTTCAAGACCATACGCAAAACTTTATGATTGTATTAAAAAAAAAAAAAAGGTCAGGTGCTTTTCATTTAATGACGTGACGCAAAACTCATATTTCAAATCATCTCTCACCATTGAAATGAATGAATGTCAAAATCTTGCCCCCCCCCCCAAAATAGTTGTATTTTTAACGCAAAATAGCACTCGATGCTATTGCACTATAGAAGTACATTGTGTAAGGTTTGAACCTTGGCCTTTTTTTTTTTTGACAAACTTCATATCTGCCCACCTGCTGTGAGTTGAGTTCACTGCCACCACAAAAGCGCTCATTTTTGCTCACAAGGCAAAGCACGCACACACACAAAAAATCGGTCCAATGACGGCTCATGTCTTAAAAAAAACTAAAACAGCAGCACTGAGTAACCTTTACAGGTGAGCATAATTTGACTTTATCTCAACTTTTGAATGCAAATGTTCACCTGTTGATATCCTTCTTTAGTGCATTTTGCACATGCTGTCTTTTCCTCGAGCAGCACAATTCAAACAGGTGTTGGATCCATGAATGGACCAAGGGATTTCACATCTGTGACTCTTTTAGTCTCTGTCGCTGCGTGGTGACTTTCCATTAAAAACATCCTGGTTGATTAATTCTTTGGTGTCATCTTGGTCTTGTGATGTCAGAATGATGAAGGGGACGGTTTACATTCCCATTTTGTTCGAACCAGGAATTGTATTGGTCCATTCATGGACCTGTTGTCATTTTTGCTGTTCAGCTCTTTGTTAGTGAAAATGTGCATTAAAAAAAAACCCAGAAGGTTAAATAAGCTTGTAAAGGTTATAATTCAGCACCGACATCAGATTTTCTCAAACTTTTTGTTGGTAGTTTATGCGCCAGACACTCCTCACCATCTGCTCACATTGCTATCCTTGAGTGACAGCTGGCAGATGGAAAAGTTCAAAGGTGAATCTTTGCAAAGGGGAATGCAGAGGCTGTAAACGACACCTGCCCTTTGCCTGTTTTGACTGTCCTCTCTCACCACTGGATGACTGGCATTTTCAGGGGCGTGTCCTTTGGATTCATAACGCTCTCAACCCTTTCACCACTACGATGCATGAGAGCAGAGCAGCCCCTCACCAAATGGGGTAAATGCCGCGGGAGAGGCGTGACTTCCGACTTCCTGGTTGTCACACATCAGCTTTGTTTCCGTTTCCTGTTTGCGACGTGCGGGCTGCGTCGCAGTTCGTGCGCTTCCGCCTTTGTGCCCCTCGGGTGCGAGTGTGTCTGACTGTTGTCCGAAGCGTTTCAGAGAGTTGTAACGCGGTCGGTGCGAGTGTTGAAACGCGGCCATCAGTGGCCGGAAACTACGCTGACGTGTGAAACCCGGAAGTCCGTGGCACCCCATTGGGTCCCCGAGCAAGATTTCAGTTTGAAGCTCAAGTTCCACACTGTAGGCCGGAGCCCAGATAAGATGTGATTAGACCTCACTTTTTTCTTTTCCTTTTCCTTTTTTCTTGTTCAAATGCTTTTATGTTATGTTGTGTGCTCAGTTTGCAATTCTCATGATCTATAAAGAAAGACTTGGATGCTGTTTTTTTGGATTGATAGGGGGGAGAGAGTCTGTTAACTCTTTGACTGCCATAAACGTTATAAAACGTTTAGCATAAACCTAGGGAAGGGCGCCGAGGACGTTAAAAGACGTCCCCTATGTTTTTTTTTTTTTTTTCAAAAACGGGTGCAGGAAAGCCTTGGGCAGCTGTGCTGAAAGTATCAGGCTGATATGATTAGTCAAAGACTCGTTTTGGCCCCTAGAGGGCAGCGATGACTCTCTTTGCACAAGGTTGGATGGGCCGCCCACCGTGGGCGTCAGTAGAAGACGTGAGGCGGAGCTAGAGTGTTGAGGAGACAATGGCTGATCCAAGCCACAATGGCTTGACCAAGCAACCGGTTACAAGCAGCTCAGCTTGAGCATTTTTTTCAAAGACGGAAAGCATCAATCAATACTAAAAAGCGCATTGATGTCAACGATGATGATGACAACGAGCTCTACGCCAAAGTTGGAAGCTTTGGCGTGACTGTTATGAACACGTAGTAAGCCTCACGGCTAAGCGCGGCTAGCGCGGCTAGCGCTGCTAAGGCCGGAAAACGCGCACAATAGCCGGCCGGGTACTTCTACACAATCGGACATTCGATCGGGCGATGGAGAGTTGGCATCGACCAATGCAGATTGATGATGATGATGAAGATGAAGCTCTACGCCAACGTGACTGTTATGAACACGTAGTAAGCCCCACCGGCAAAGCGCGGCTAGCGCGGCTAGCGCTGCTAAGGCCGGAAAACGCGCACAATAGCCGGCCGGGTACTTCTACACAATCGGACATTCGATCGGGCGATGGAGAGTTGGCATCGACCAATGCAGATTGATGATGATGATGAAGATGAAGCTCTACGCCAACGTGACTGTTATGAACACGTAGTAAGCCCCACCGGCAAAGCGCGGCTAGCGCTGCTAAGGCCGGAAAACGCGCACAATAGCCGGCCGGGTACTTCTACACAATCGGACATTCGATCGGGCGATGGAGAGTTGGCATCGACCAATGCAGATTGATGATGATGATGAAGATGAAGCTCTACGCCAACGTGACTGTTATGAACACGTAGTAAGCCCCACCGGCAAAGCGCGGCTAGCGCGGCTAGCGCTGCTAAGGCCGGAAAACGCGGAGCTGCACAAGCGGACATTCGATCGGACAATGAAGAGTACCCCGAGTCCAATGCATATTCATCGGAGGAGCGGGTACAGTCTGATCACGGAGAAGACACTGTTTCTGGACTACGATGCCACCATGAATGGAGTGGATAAAATGGATCAGAACATCTCCTACCAACCCGGTATAGCAACTGAAGGACACGGGGAAGCGAGACGTAACACCACCGTAACGTAACCGTAGCATGATCCTGATATTAGACTTGATGACACACTGCAGTATATACTTGCTATTCCCCGGAAAAAAACGGCCGGCAAGAAAGTGGCGCACGCGAAGAGGCAATCTTGTGCAAATGCTGTTGCGTCTCCTTGCACGCAGGAGAGTGTTACAAAAAGAAAAACTGTCGTTGAATCATCCACATATTTGTAAATAGCACCACAGTTGCACACATTTGTAAATAGTTTGCCAAATTGTTGTCAAATTGTTACACTGTTGAATGTAAATAAACGTATTTTGCTATCAAAAAACACTTTTTCATTCTTGGTGGTAGTGTTTTATAGAAGTAAAGCACTATTTAGGTGTTTGTGGCATCATTCATGGACAAAAAGAAGTGTCAAATTCACTAGAATGCATGAAATAATATCGTTTCACTAAAAGCTTGATTTCTCCGTATTTTGGTCCAACACAGGCGAAATTGGGTCAAACTAACCATTTTCTATTGTTGATTACTAAAGAACGGAATAAGGTAGAAACAAACTCTTTTTTTCTGATGAAAGATGAAAGTCCAATCTTTCATTTGGTAGTACGTGTGTTTCCATAGTCCAAACAGAACATTTTCTGTGGACCTTGAAAATCAGTCAAAATGCTTAAATCGGCTGGCACTGGCGGCATCCCTTTTCTTAAAACGTCTGGCAGTCAAAGAGTTAATTTTCTCTATTAAAAAAAAATCTGTGCATTATTTGTTTGTTTGTGCATTATTACACTATATCGCCTTTGACTGTTATCTTCAAACTTGTTTTCAATTGCACGTGACGCGTTACTCATTTGTTTAAATGTGTTCATCTAAATAAAAAGTTTGGAGTACTTAATTGTGAGTTATTCCTAAATTTTAAAGTACTTGCATTCGAGCCATAAGTTTTAAAATGCTTGAATTTGCAAGAGCGGAATTTAAAATGGAAAGGTGCTGTGCCTGTTAATGAGACCGATCTACAAATTTGTTCATTAACAAATAACAGGTGTTGTGAACTGGAAGGAGCTGCCTTCAGAGTACAGAATGATGTACTGTACAGTACTTCGTCAGCACCCACCTCAACTGCCGAGGCTAGCACTTTTTTTATTTAATATTTCTATCACAACATAAATTAGATTCCATCCACCTTATTTAATTGTTCAGACAAACCAACGTGAAGCGTATAACACACGATGTACTGCAATTACACTACGTTGCATTCGCCATTCGGTGGCGCTGCGCTACAACCTTTGTGTTTAAATGGGGGTCACGTGTTCCGGTGGTGACAAAAGCGCCAACAGCCTTCTTGGTTACAACAGTAATATACTAAAAAATACAAATAATACTACTTAACTTTAGTTTTAGTTAAGATTATAGTTATGTTTAATGTTATAGCTACGTTTAGGCTTAGTAAAAAAAAAAAAAAAGACGGGATTGGGGGTCACGTGTTTCCGGTAGAGCTCCACTCGTCCATGGTCTGCTTTCGTGCCTAAGATTCATGGGAAATGTGGTCCCACTATCCTAATACAGCGATCGCCGGTGTTGGACCCGTGCAAGATGCGCTTTTTAGCGGCATATTTTGTTACAATTCAGGACCGGTATGAGGTAAACTGCACAGCCAGCTTCCAATATCTACCGGGACTGAGCAAAACAGATTGAGAAATGGTGAGCGCAGCGACTTGTTTAGCGCTGTCGTTTAACTGTCGTGTCAACCAAGATAGCATTTAGCATTAGCTAAAGCAATAACGGCTCTTCTTTTTTTTATCCGTAGGATTGTGTTATACTGCCCCCCAGTGGCCAAAGTGTTCACATCAGAAGGAGCAGCAAACTGAGTATTGAATTGAAGCATTAAATCATGATTGACAAAAGTGTTAGTTTCATGTTTCATGTTAAGGTTTGATGAAGTACAAGTGATATTTTCCTCATTAAAAACACATTTCAATGTTCATTTATTTAGTTAGTTATTTATGATGCCAGAGTGGCTTAACAGCACTTCCATTCATTTTATTGAAAGATTATTCGAGATAATGCCAATTGGCAATCGAGTCATGAGCACAGTCTCGTTTGTTTATTGTCGGTGGCGGCTTATTTACCTGTAGTCTTTGGGGGGTCTCATGATTCCCTTCACTTCTTGATGCCCACGGTCTGTCTCCTGTGATTCCTCTTTGTAGGACAGAAGCAGAGACACCGCGTAGTTCATATGGGAGTTATTGTCCCAGTGATCCCCCTCGGTGGTTTCATAGCGGACAACGAACTCAATGCGAGCGCCGTGGGTGACGTAAGGGGGCGCAAAAGACAGCTTGAAGGAGAACTTATCCGTTTCCTCGTCGTGGGATCCGTGGACATACTCTGCGGGGTGATCGAAGTATGTCTCCCAGTTGTCCATGGTGGACCTGATGTAGACGGCTTTGTTGAAAGACACGTTGAGCACCCGCACGAGGCCGCTGAAGGCGAGGGGCTCGTCTTCCACGGGGCCGACGTGCTCCATGCACAATTTATGCGCGCGCACGGCCTGCAGCAACGCGTCTCCGCCGGGGGGCTCAAAGTCCGGGTGCACATGGAACACCGGTTCTCGCTCAGCCGGGCCATACTTCGCCCGCTCTTCATCCCACCTGGCTGATTCCTCTTCGTCTTCCGAGTCGAAGGTGACGAACTCGCGGACGTCCACCAGGTCTCCGCCCGTCGTGTCGCCGAATGACACTCGCTTTCCGGGGGCCAGCGTCGCTTGGATGCGCAGGTACTCGGCGGTCTCGTCGTGGATGGACGCGCCTCGCCTCCTGGGCACCGGGGAGCATCTTGGGATCAGGCGTACGTTCTCGCTCGCCTCATCGTCGTCGTCGTCGTCTTCGTCATCGTCATCGTCATCGTCATCCGCATCCGCTAAGTGTCCCTCGGCCTCGTCAGGTGACCGGCCAGGTTTGATGGGAGCGAAAAGACTCTCTTGACTTGGTATGGTTAAGAAAGACATTTCTGCTCATGCGAGGACCCCCGAGAAGAATAACACGACTAGCAGCGACGGCGCTGGCTCGCACTGGCGGCACATTACGCGCAATCAGGCAGCTCGGTTAACGATGCGCGGTTAAATGTCACGCATGGGAAACTTGTCCTGCCAGCCCTTGTGATCGTGTATCCCCTGCTAAAACATCACACCTTGGCTGCCGTCGCGGCCTAATTTTAGCCTTGACCTACCGGCATCTCCATGCTCCCAAAGTGTCTTCGAGTTGGTATGATCCCCCGACCCCCTCCAGCCCCCTCCCCGGGTTGCTTTTGGTTTAGACTGGCGCGACGCCGACAAATGGAGATGTGATATTATGGGCTGCAGTCCCGGGAGGCATAAAGTAAATGACTGTACTCCAAATATCATTACAGCTAATTAAAAACGGCAATGTTTTATGACAGTGCGTCAATATATTTTCCGTGATCGTTTTCTTCTTCTTCTGCAGCCTGTCTGCACAGTAATTCGAGGCGGACCGATCCAAATATCAGTACGATACCAATGTCAGTGATAGCAACTAACACAAGTGTTCCTAAGTAGATTTATCAAATATATGTAATTTACTTGGGTATTTTTTATGACAACGTTTTATTTGTACTAATATGCTCAATTAATTCATTGTTTCAATTTCAATGGATGACATGATAAAAGACGTATAGAGACACAAAGTCGACTACAATTAAGATCATAATTGTTTGATATTATGAGATGGGGGGAAAACAAACAAACACAGCAGGAACAGCAGCGGTAGAGGAATATGAACCGAAGAGAATGACCAACAATGGGAATAGATTTGTAAAAGCAAAATATTCCTCATGGAATGAGTTTGGGACAATGTGCAGTACAGTAACATTAAAAAAGATGGCTGCGCCACATGTAGTACTATGCTGTAGTCCCCAAATACTCCAAGATCAAAGTTAAAATTATACATACAAATAACATAACACAACTGAGTACAAAATACAAAGTGATGTGTCATCAGTGTTGTGGCGAATGTGTTGTCCTGTGTAAGCCTTAAAACAAGCTTCTGGTGTTCAAAAATGGTTCATCTAACAATACAACAAATAATTTTGTTGTACTTTATTTCTTCTTCTTTTTAAAGAAAACATTTAAAACTTGACAACGTGGGGACATTTTTGTTTCTATGCATGTACCGCTATATAATATAATATAAAATTATCGGGATGCACGATCCCGAACATTGCCTTGTCGCGTTATCAGCCAGTAAACACACCCTTGAATCCGATTGGTCGAGAGCTTTTAGCGCGACGTGCTACAGCCAATCAGAACGTTGTTTTTCCTTAACTGCGAAAAACGCGGATAGTAAAATAGGATTAAGCAAACACAAACGAATACAAAGAACGCGCGTTACAACATATCCATGATAGCAACGCGATGCATCTTTTTTGACCGTCCTTTGTCTTTTTCCTCTTGCCTTTTCGCGGAAATGTGTCGCCCCGACTCCGAGGACACACGACATGGGTAACGTCGAGCTAACTAGCTTTAGCATTTAAGTGTAGCTTGCTACCGTTTCCCGTAGGCCGCGAGCGAGCTGCATCCTATCCAGTCGTCATTGAGGATGTGAGTTACGTCAAGAGACAAATCATACGATCCGCGCAACCACGACGCTTATCTGGTGTGTCGTTGATTCGGGTGTTTGTGGTTACGGTGACATTTTTCGCAACTGTGCTCGCGGGCTACCTAGCGTGTTAGCTGTTTTGGCTAGCTAGCCAGCATGAGTGAATCGACGGACTGCGAGCAGGGCGCCGACTCAAAACCGAGGAAAAGGTGTCCGTCACCGGACCAGGATGAGGGAGGTTCGATTCCCAGCAAGTCTTCCAAAGTGGACGACGCATGTAATGAAGTGCAGGATGCCTCGGAGCGATGCAAAAACGGGGAGAGTGCGGAAAGAGCTGAACAAGAGAGACATTCAATGCATGAAGAGGGAGCAGAAAGTTCTCAAAGTGCTTCTGCACCTGTCAACAACTCCAATTCTGATGAGCACAAATCCAAGCAAGGCCAGTCATCCAAGGCTGACAGATGTACTGATGCAAAGGACGATGCAGATGCGAGCACAGGACCCGAGCCTTGCAACCTTCTGGACCAGTCTGATTCCGACCCGGCAGCCATAGCGGCCGCCGAAGCACTCGCCAGCCTCACGGGGAGAGACGGCGAAGACAGCCGAGAGACTCCGTGCTCGTCCAAAAGAGTGAAACAAGCCAAGCAGGGGAGCAAAGCCAATCGGCGTGGGGACCAGCAGGTCCTTGGAGCTCATTCTAAAACGCGGGCTGCTGCTGACAGCTCCACGTGCATGTACAGCGCAGACAGAGAGGACGCGGATGATGCGGAAAACGCAGGCCAAGGTGACGAATCCATGTGTGGATCTTCTTCCGCACCCAGCTCCTCTTTCCCGTCCGAGAACGAGGACAATGAGGACGGTGAGTGCGCCATTGTGTCTGTTAAGATGGCTCCCGAGATGAGACAGTCAGTGGCTCTCCTGGCGCAGGTACAGATGAGACTGGAAGCTCTCGAGAAGAAAAGCGCCTGGCTCCACCAGCGCCTGGAGCTGAAGATCGGCCGCATGCGGCGGCCTCATCTCCAACAGCGCAGCTCCATCACAAAAACCATCCCCGGCTTCTGGGTGACCGCTGTATCCTTCCGTCCCAGACGTTCCCCATCTCCCTGCATGCTTGACTTTGAGTGAATGCTGATTACAAGTAACATGTTTATGCTTTACCTTGACTCTGAGGCGCCAGCTTCTAAACCACCCGCATCTCTCGGCTCACATTGACGAGACGGATGAGGATGCTCTCAGCTACATGACTGATTTGGAGGTAGGCGATACACTCGAAGCGTTTGGCGCATTTCATGTTCGCTTTTGGGAGGATTTTCCAACTTTTGTTGTTGTTGACATGGTCAGAAAACTCACGGCACACCACCAAAAAAATGCCACAAAAAATATATGAAAGTTCTTCTATTATCTAGTGGAGGAGCATCAACAAGTACCACTGGTGGCACATGAAAGACTCACTGAACTTTTAAAACAATAATGAAGATGTAGTTATGCATAGGTTTTTTGTTTTAGTGCATTTTTTTCCTTTTAAATTGCAAAATGACTATTGGCTGCCCAAATTGTGAAATTTTCTTTTAAAAAAAATAACGAAATGAACAATAAAATGCCTCTAAAATCTTTCATAACTAATAACTTCAGGGGAAAAAAGAATTGCTGAACGTGACCTATCCTACTGGCCTCACTGCTCTTCTCATTTAGATCAAGTGACGTTGTTTGAAACCTTGGATGTGTCGACTTGGAGACCCCCTTGGAATTTTGGCCGTACAAGCTTATTGATGGTTATTTTGAACTGAAACTTGTCAGCCAATCGGAGGAGGGCTTCCCCGTGTAGCAGAAGTAAAGGGCTGACGAGATTGTTTTTATTTTAAGCTTCATTTCAATGCCGTGTCAATATTCAAGCTGCATAATGTTACAATGGCTTTCAATAATGAAAATATTTTTGGGAAATAAAACCTCTGCATCCTTGTGATGCCTCTTAGGCCGGCGTCTACGTTACCGAATTTGCATTTGAATGTTGGCCATTAGAGTGGTAGCTCATTTTTTTAAGACGTGTTACTGAGTGTAAAATTTTTGAGAACCGCTCCTGTAGATGAACAAATATACTTTGTATATAGTCAACAAATGACAATCTTCAGCCGAATGAAGGGAAAGTGGGTAATTTCCCAAGCGGCACATCGTGGCTGTGACTCACTGTCGTATTAAGCTAACGACATTCACACTTTTTGCCCCCATCAGATTGAAACCTTCAAGAACCACAAAGTGGGTTTCCAGATCCGCTTCCACTTCAGACGGAACCCGTACTTTCAGAACAACTTCATCATGAAGGAGCTGCACATTGGACTGGGAGGTACAAATTGATCACCTTATAGTGTGTTGTTGATTTGTTAAAAAAAAAATTCTGCCATGACTTTTCCATCGGTCACACAACTAAAGTGAATACTTTTGCATCAGGGCCTGACCAATATGGAATTTAAAAAATAATAATTCGGATTCTAGTGTTTGGCAGACTAAAATTCCAACAGCAGATTATCTGGCCAATCAAACGAAAACATTTATAATGAATAAACTCATTTTTTGCTCCCTTAACACTGACAACAATAAAGATATGAATTAAACTGTATTATACAGAGGGACCGATATGTTTTTTTTTTCCAGAGCCGATACTGATATTATTAGTCAAGAAGGCCGATAACCGATATTTGGAACTGATATTCATTTTCACTAATAGGGAAAATTCAAGTTTTTCCTATTAAAAAGGACATTACAGGTGGTTGGTGTTTTTGTGGGGGGAGGGGGGTGTTTAAATAGCATTTCTTCAACCAACCATTTTCCGATCCACTTACTCATTCCAATGATAAAAGATTTGATATGCGAGTGTTCTGAGATAAGAGTATGACCACAGACCAAAGCAAACTCATATCTCAACTTAAGTTACTGTATTATTACTTGCAAAATCAATGTGAATTTCATCAGTTTGTTCTTTGTAAAATTATTTCTCTATATTAAGAAATTATTATTTTCTATACAAATAAAAAATATCTGTCCTTTTGGCAGTTACTCCCATGTCCTTGTCCAACACCATCCTGTGGCATCGCGGCCACAACTTGACGGCCCACAGCGAACCCAGGAAGTTGTCACGCGGCGTCTACCAGACCTTTTTCAGCTGGTTTGGCGACCACAGCAATCCCGGCCAAGACGATGTCGCGCAGGTACGGCTGATGGCGAGCAAGTCACTGAAAGTGGTGGTGACGTTTTTGTTCATGTCTGGAAAACTGTTAAACTGGACCCCACGAATTAGATGAAAGACTCAAATCACGATGTTCAAACTGATTAATTATTATTATTATTATTATGTTGTTATGCTAAGTTTGTATAAAGCACAATGTTACACACTGGGTGGGATGGTGTCATCAAATGACTCAAGGCAACTTGTACAACAGAGTGAAATTGTCTTTTTAAGGATATACAATTCAGGAGGCTCACTTTGCTGAACTGAACTTTTTCCCTGCTCTATTTGCTATTGCTGTTGTCCAGATCCTGAAGGACGACCTGTACAGGGACCCTTTGAGATACTACCTCACGCCACTCTGGCAGCCGAGAGAGAACGGCAGGTAGGTTGCATTCCCAATATTTATTGTGATATGGCATCCTGTCCAGTTGAACAGATTTACGCTGTAAGAATAGCAAAAGATGGATACAAAGTTTATTTGTACCTTCTGCCATTGTGTGCAATAGCGATGTCCTGCCTTTCACTCTGTCGCTGGCATTGATAGGTGAACCGATATATTGCTTAGTGTGATGCACCGAATATTCGCCCACCGAAAATTTGGAGCCGAAAAAATAGCTTTCCGCCTCAATGTTAATTCATGAGCAGTAGCCGAAAGCTAGCGTCTTGAGGCTAACCCGGTCGATGCGATCTCAAATCAGCGGCGAGGAATAATGGCAACGGCACAAAGTGTTAGCGGAAAGCAGTATCGCGATATCCGTATGGTGTGTGCGCCAGCCAGAGAGGAGGACGCGGAAGACAACACAAGGCGAGTGTGTGCGTACAGCCGACAGCGATCAAACTTCTTATTCTGCAACTGAAGCGTCGTAGCAAATCGCTTGCTGCTGAAATGCAAATGAAGTTGAATAAGCAACACGTCACCCGGTTCATTTACATGATAAATTAATTAATTTCACATGACCGAGACGAGAGCTGCGTTATCAGCAGCGACCCAAATCGATCGAGGTTGACGAGTGACGGCACTCGAAAAAGTTCACAAAAGTAAAGCTACATCTCCAGATTATTACGTCCAACAATGTGCAGAAAAGCACCGCGTCTGTGTGCTAACGAGAACTTTATTTATCATAGAATAGCAAACACAATGACGTGACACTGCACCGTGTGCTTAATGTGTGCTTGTGGTTATTCTCATTCATCCACCTCATTTATTTCTCAATCATTACTGTAGTAATATGTGTGAAAAATGTGGAATGGACTGTAGCTAATGGTGAATCTGAGTGATATTAAACATTGTTTTTTTTATTTTGATTTAAAAAAAAATTTTTATTTTATTTTATTAATTATTTTTGGCTTTTCGGTTTTCAGCCAAGCCTCATTTTCAGTTAAAATTTTCATTTCGGTGCGTCCCTAATATTGCTGTATGTGTTGTAAATTACACCCAATCTGTCACAGCACCATGGTTTGTAATCCACATTATAGTGGATATGCTCTCTGCTGATCTACATGAGCAGTTCAATGTGGTTTATTGTTTTTTTGTTGCTTTTTTTTGTTTGTTTCCCCAATAATCAAACTGCTTTGTCTGTCCTCCAGTGATGGCGACGGCACCGCGGCAGATGAGCGCGGCAACGGCACTGGTGACGACTGTGTGGTAATCTCCGACTCGGACGAGGAAACTGGTGAGGCGGAACCAGGCCACAGTGGCGGAGAGGAAGAAGAGGGTGAAAAAGGAGGAGGAGGAGGAGGAAGAGGACAGGAAGAGGAGGAGGAGGAGGAGGAAGAGGAGGAGGAGGAGGAGGAGCAAGGGGTGCCAAGTGCAGGTTGGTTACGTTTTGATTTGGGGCGCACTCACACTAGATCAGCAGTGCGCTAACTTAAAAAAAAAAAGGGGGGGGGGGAATGCGCATTTCCATAAAAAAAATAATTCTCATGTTTTAAAAGGGAGGCTTTGAGCTGTTCAATGATGCTCCCAGTTGAAGTCTACTCTCAAGCTTAAGATCAAGCAAAGACGATGGCGTCCACTAGCTGAATGCTAATACTAACACATAATTGGATATGGACTAACTCACATTTATGTTGCCTTTTTATAACATAAAATTTGAATATTGGATATTTGAAGACGAACAGTTAAGCAAAACTGCTAGACAGATCATACTGACGTCTTCTTGGTCTCCATTTACTGTAAGTCCCTATTTCTGTATTACTTTATACTGCCCCCAAGTGGCCAAGGCACAGAGTAGCATTGAAATTCAGAATGATCCTTAAAACGTCTTGGACGACATTGAATTCATCTCATTCTAAAATCAAAGCATTAGTTGCCATTAAAATGTCTTCAACTGTCTTCTCCTCAGATGAGAGCCACGAAGAAGGTGAAAGTGGAGAAATTGTGATTGACGGTAAGTCAAGTGTTCCTTTGTTTGAGACTTTTGTTTACAAAGTGAAGCAAAAACCGAACGTGTTTGTTTGACGCGGCAGGCTCGGATGACAGCGAACAGGAGGACGAGGAGGCCTGAAACGGGAAGATGGGAATGATGGCGGGTATGCCCGAGTTAAGTTATGCACAAAATGTCATATTTTTGTAATACACCAAAATATGATCTCTAGAAGCTTTTTAAATCAGGGTTAACTTAATAAAGCCAAGGCAAAGGTGACTTATGATTTTCTATGGTATCTTCTAATACGGCACACTGTACGCAAGGATTGCTTTTTAGCAATGTCACTCTTTTTTTTTTTCCCCGGCAGCCGACGCTTAGCGAGAATCTTGCGGGCATGGGAAGCAGCAGTTTTTCCTTTGCCTGTTTTTCCTGATGTAATCAATTCAATCATGTCGATCGCATTTCAGGAGCACTTAGAACTGAACCAAATGTGTTCTCAGGGACGGGCCCACACTCGATTAAACTATTCGGGGCTGTGAAGAAGAAAATGTCTACTGTAGTCGAGGCTTGATGTGTTGTTGTTTTTTTTTTTTTTTTTTTTTTTTTTTTGTTTTGTTTTTAACTTGCCCTGCTCCTCTACATTGTAATGCAGCAAACGGGCCGCGTCATCCCGGCCTGATACTGCCACTCGTTGTGTACTTTGATCATTGGATTTCCCCACATTCCGCTGTAGGCGAATTTTTGTCTTTTTAGTTGATTTCCATCCGCTTTCACATACTGTGTAAAGGTTTTCTTTGTGGAATTTGACGTTTTTGTACACATGGTAGAACACTCATGCGGATGAAAGCATCAGCATACTGATGTTCTGATAACGTATAGTTGTGTTCATATTCTGCCCCTGTAATTGTTGTGTAAATTTTTATCTGCATTCTTCACTTGCACTGTTTTAGTGACGAAACACAGATTCACAGACCAATTCCCCGTGTTAGTAATTGTAAATGGTACGCACCGGAATGCTTCCAGGTCACATGGTTTGTGAATAGCGCTCAGCTGAAGAGATTCAGCAGGCATTTAGTTCATTTCAGTCTCTGGAATTAATTAGCCAGTCCCTTGATCATCATGTTAACGATGTCTGAATTTCCACCACATTTGTTTTTGAATCTTTTTACCTGTTGAATTGTAAAATATGCTGCATTCACCTCACATAACATCTTCTTTTCGACTGACAGTTAACACGTTCAAAAGGACGGCGGTATAGAAGAAAGCTCAAATCGAAGAAAGCAAAAAAAATCGTCATTCAAACCCCGTTTTTTCAATTGTTGTCAAATGACATTGCAGTGCTTGTTTACCGGCGGTGCTGTCGTAGAACCGCTTGAGAGTTTGCCACCCGGAAGAACGTGTGACGGCATATTTGAAAAGATTGGACCGAGATAACGTATCCAAACTTTGACAGCCAGGAACTGTCAACTGTACATAAGCCTGAAAAAGGTGCACAGAGTGGCGGAAGTAAACAATAGCAGAGCACGGCATGTTTCAACAATAATTAAGCTAAGGCACATATTTCACATTAGAAAAATCTCACAGCATACTACCGAGCAGCAATATCACCAAAATAAATAAATACAGACACAAACATCGCTGACATAGAGCCAAAATCTTCTATGTCCAAATTGACTACATTTCTTTACAAATCAATAGTGTTGAAAATGGTTTGCTCTTTCGAATTTCCGTTTTTGGGAATTCCCCCCCCAAAAAAAACACACCAGCGATATCTACATCCAGTGGTGGCTTGTGATAAGAGTTAAATTTATGATGAATTTAATGAGCATGCTTGTAACCCAAAGCACTCACCTTCTCTAAAAATAAAATGGCAATCTATAATCTTGTTCTTTATCAAATCAAAATAATAATTCAATGGGATTTAAAGAATGAAAGTTTGTGCATCGCGATTAATTCTTTGCGGCTCTCTGCCGTGCATGATTTAGCCACTGGATGGCAGTATAATACTATCACTAAAAAAACGAAGATTTTCACTTAACTGCTGTAAGTAGCTCAGAAATTTGCAGTAATATTTGTTCATTGCAGAGGATCTGTGCTGCTTGTTGTAAAGTGAGTAGACTCGAGTTCACTAAAACCATATGGCGTTTGTATTTCCCGATTTTTGCTCAAAAGAAGAAGAAAAAAAGTAATGGTCACTCGTATCACGCTGAAATAACGATCTGGTCTCAATTAAAATCTGTTGCTGGGAATCACTGGCGTCGCAGAATTGTGTCGATGTTGCGCAACACTGATATGACCGCCATGAACGTCTCATTTTGTTACTGTCGGACCTCATGCTCACAAGGCCATGAATTCACTAACATTGCATCCGTTTGTGTTAAACTTGCGTCACTATTTGTGGGTGCACTGGAACTCATTTGCTATTGAACGTCTTGTTTTTTTCCCCCTCTTTACGATGTACCTCATGTGCTTTTCTAGAACATTGTAGCCCCTTTGTTGCTTTATATACTTTTATTTTGTGAGGGGTAAGATATCCACCGTTTGACTCAGAACTAATAAAGTAGGAAGTTGTTTGACTTGACTGTTGGCTGTGTCCTGTTGATGTTACACTTGCACTCTACACTAGATTGCCTATTTGTTGTCGCCACAAGATGGCGCTGTGGTGTAGTTTGTCACTTGTGTCGATTGCACTGATTTTAATAAAGGCATTCTAGATCACATATCAGACTTCATGGAAGTATTTCAGCTTTAAATTCTTAATGATAATCTAGTTAACCATAATAATGATGTGTTTGTGTAGCACTTAAGTACTTGATTGAATGCTTCCTTCATGGCTTTTTTGACATTTAAATCACCTTCCCCGCTCTTGAAGGGAGATCAAACAAAAGCAACAGAGTGACACTTTAATGGATTTCTCGGGCGGGCGCAGTGGCATGCATGTGATATCACTCCCATTTTCGAGGTAGCACTGTAAATAGCTCCCGGCGAGGCATTTTTGGACAGGCCCAGACAAAGGAACGGCAGCAGTGTTCCATTGGTACACTTAAACCCTTGATTCCACTTTTAATGCACAGCTATAAATATTCCACTCGCAAAAACCTGCCCTGTTGGAGGCCCGGCAGCACTCAGGGTATGCGGCCTGCGATGGCCACATACTATTAATACTAATGTTGGAAACGCATTACAGCATGTGAAATGATCCCATGTGAAATGAAGCATTTTGCTTCCACTTTGAACGACCCCCAACCCCCCCCCCCCCCCCCCCCCCCTCCCTCCATCGCCACACAGCAGCCACGTTTCGTCATCATAACTTAATAACAGGCTTGGTCCTTCACAATATCGATTGGGACAAAATTTGTCCAGGCATGCTTTGTGCTCTAGTCTGCAGGGTCTCCAAGCTACGGCCAGGGGGGGCGTTTGCAGCCCGTCATCTTTTTTTGTTAAGAACCTGCTGCATCACAGCCTGGTCTGCAATCTGAATTCTCGCAGTATTTACACAGACATCTGATTTTGTCCGAGCCACCAATCACAAAGCGACAGTGTGTCTGGGGGCGGGATATGCGACTGTGATGAAAAGAAGCGCCAAGGCCGTGGGAAATAAACAAACCAATATGGCGACACTTGCCTTTGCCAGGTTAGAGGGATTTGGGTTTTATTGTAATTATATATAAATATTGTGCTGCACTCTTGTGGAGAAAGTGGTGTTTACGAGTTTTGTATGTTTTGACCCTCGAGTGCTACCGTAGTGCATTAACTGCATTGTAAGCCTAAAGTGTAATTTTGGCGCCAGAAATATCTAAGTATATTATTTTGAGTGTTAATTTGCACTAGGTTACTGAATTGGATGTTTGAATTGAATTTGAACTCATTCACTGCCATTGACGGCTATAAACGTCAATTCATTTGAACTATTTCTATTAGTTTAACATTTTTACCCTACTTTTGTTAACAAGAGTATGAAAACCTAGAAAAAAATATTGTACATTTAGAACAGATATAACATTTGTGATTAATCGTGAGCTAGCTATTGAAGTCAAGTGATTAATTAATATTACAAATTTTAATCGCCTGATGCGATTTAAAAAAACAAAAGGAAAAATTATTAAAAATTAGGGGCAATTTTTAACCGTAATTGATCGCATGACTTCAGTAGTTAACTCACGATTAATCACAAATGTTATATCTGTTCTAAATGTACAATAACAAATTCTAGGTTTCCATACACTAGTTGACGTGGGCAAAAACATTTAAACTAATAGAAATAGTTCAAATGAATTTTTGACGTCTATAGCCATCATTGGCAGTGAAAAAGTTAAGGTCCAACTGTAAATGTGACATAAGTTACTAGGCGCTATTTAGCGTAGCATTTCAATGTTAGCGCCCATGTAAATTAGCATTATGCTAACGGCTAAAAACGATCACGTTTTCGGGGGATTGCAGCTCATTTTTGTAAATGTTTCAAATCTACCGTTATATTGTTTCAAATTTTAAATAACATGATTGTATTGTGCTGCTATGTTTTGTATGTTACAGTTTTATCTATCAAATTGCCAAAACGGCACGAGGCTTTCTGATCTTTATTGGAAAAGCTGTTAGCTATCTGTACAGCTAGTTCATAACACTAGTGAAGAGAGAATAAATATTGTTAAAATAATATTTTAATAGTGAAATGAAAATGTTAAAAAAAAAAAACGTGCATTATTTTAGATGAAGAGGATAAATAATGATGTGTGTAGTCTGATCTGGGCGAAAAGATTGAGGTGCAGTAGCCTCGTCTTCAACGCAGTAGATTGGGCTGCTACATTCCCGCACTCGAGATCACCATCAGTTTTACATCTTGTTGACTCGTACCTCTGCCACTTTGAAGGTAAATTTGCCAACACTGTTTGCTATCTTATTCTTTGAGCTGATAGTTTGTGTCGTTGATATGGACTGATGCAAGCCATGTCTCAAAAGCACCCCTATTTACAACTCCGACTCGCCGGGGTTAAGTCAAAATGGCGGTCTTTGTGAAATGACGCTCTCCGTGAAATGACGCTCTCCGCTCATTGATAAACATTGGATTTTGGATTGTTGTAATTTGATTTGTAAGGATTATTTTTATTTCAAAATGTGATGAATTGTTGTTTGACTACTATAACAACCTGCCCGGTTTGTATGCTAGTCACAGGCAATACAAAACGTGTTTTCACCGTGAAGAGGAAGCATTTGTATTGCGGAAATATCAGAAATGCTCCGATGTTCGGAATTGATGAGCCGATAATCTGCAACAGCTAGTAAGGGACCATACGCGGGGGATTTCCTGATGTTGCAATCGTGCCGTCATTTACTCAGCATTGTCTTGGCGCAATTGCCAGCATTTTCCCCAGACATTTACACATTTTTGCCACGTACTGTGGGTTTTCCAGATTGTGTGCTTGTCATCTGATCAAGATAAAGAGCAGCGTTGCAGGCTAGGTGATGAAAGAGATGGGCGAGGGGGGGGGGGGTGGTTGGTAAGACGGAGGGAAACGGACGAGTGCAATGATAAGAGGAGCCGTCTGGGCCCCGTCGCATACACCAAGCAGATGGATGACTTATCCGGGAGATCGCAGAGTGCACGCTCGCGCATTGGGCCCAGTTACAGACGATCACACCAGACAGATGAATGCCCCCGCACCCCTGCCCAGCCCCCAATCACATACGAGTACACACACAGAAAGGAACAGATTGCAGCGCTTGTGTTACCTTTACCCTCCCCCTCACCCCCCGCCATTCATTTGACAGTGGATTTCACCTCGACAGCGTCCGCACATGCACAGGTGTGTTTGAATATTTCATGTGTTTTTTGATGCATTCTGGCTTTTTCTTTGCTCCAGTCAAGTCAAATTCGTTCCAATCTCACCAATTCATCGCAGGTAATCTCAAGACGTGCTCCATATGAAGCAGGTCTCCAAGCGCGTTCTGGAAAATGGGTTCTGGTCCGATGAAAATAAGGTTCCTGAAGGTATTTTCGGCACCAACGTAACACTGCATCACCAATGGAACACCATTTGTGAAGAAAAGTTTAGAAATGATTTGTCTTCATCTTATATTTTAACTCATTCACTGCCATTGACGACTATAGCGGTCAAATTCATGTAAACTATTTCTATTAGTTAAAAAAAATAAATCATTTTTTTATGAAAGTTTAGAAAAAAATGTTTGGGTAAATTTATAACAGATATAAAATTTGTGATTAATCGTGAGTCAACTATTGAAGTCATGCGATTAATTACGACTTAAAAATATGTATTCGCCCCTTTTTTTTAAATTAGGGGCGTCAGGCGATTACAATTTTAAATTGTAACTAATCACATGACTTCACTTGTTAACTAACGATTAATCACACATTTGATATCTGTTCTAAATTTACAATGAGAAAAAGTATAGGTTTTCATACTCTTGTTAGCAAAAGTGGAAAAAAAATGTTTAACTCATAGAAATAGTTCAAATGAATTTTTGACGTCTATAGCCGTTAATGGCAGTGAATGAGTTAAAAACGTGGTGTGTAGACTTTTTATATGCAGTACTGCTCATGACAAGCCACCCCCACCCCCATATTTTTCTGTGTGTGTGTTCAATTTTAAGGGATCTAATTGAAGGATGCAACGATTCGATTTGGTTTGATTCGATGAACTAACATCTTTTAAAGGGGATGTCGACCCCCCCAAAAAATTCTTCAGCCCCACTAATATATGGTATTCTGCTTAATATTGCGCTTAGTGGATTATGAGGTAAGCAGCAAAATCCACCCGTTTTTAACAATATCAGGAGGCGGCCATTTTGCCACTTGCTGTCGAGTGAAAATGACATCACAGTTGCTCAGGTAACAACCAATCACAACTCCGCTTCAGAAAACTGCTGAGCTGCGAGCCCTGAGCAACTGTGATGTCATCTTCAGTCGACAGCAAGTGGCAAAATGGCCGCCCCTTGAGATGGAGAAAAATGGCTGGATTTTGCTTCATAAGTCATATTCCACAAATATGAATGTCATGTTTAGACTTAGTGAAGCCACATATGCTATTGTTAATTATTTTCTTCTTCAAATCGATTTCCATTGCGCTCCTACAAGATAGCATAGCATTTAGCATTAGCCAAAGTTTTTGCACAACCACTGACAACCTGATTGAATAGCTATGTTCGTACTTTTTTTTTTTTCTGTCTGTGGAGGAGCGTCGAATGAAACAGCTGCGTTCGTGGAACCCCAAGGAAAATGCCAGACGAAGCGCCGTTTCACCTTCGGAGTGGTCCACTTTTGCAAGCGTGCTGCTGACAGATTTACTTTTCGTCGGGCCAGCTCACGTCCTCCCTATCATCCTTTCCGTAAGCAGCTACCTCTAACCTGTCATTATTTGTACGCAGCTCTTCTTCAACAGCTGTTGCTTCTCCTGGAAGCATTTGACAGAAAAGGAGGGAGGGTTGGGAGGGAGCGTGCCAGTCTGGTGTCGGAGGCAGATGGCGGCAGGCCCAGCAAACATACGGAGCCTCAAACGCGGCTTCATCTCCGGGGGAAATCTGCATTCTTTCTCTGCAGAAAAAAATGAGCTCGGCTCCGGCGTACGACGTGAGGAGAGTGGCCGAGAATGTGTGTCGCGTTAAAGACGTTGGCCTACTTTCGTAATTGCTGGTGTGCCAAGTTGAGGGACAACAACGAGCACCTGCTCGTGTATTTTTCGTGTTGATGTTTTCTCCCACGTCAGATAATAATTAGAGGCCGGGGAAGAGCTGCGTCATGTTTGTTGTGATAGAAAACAGGCCAGTCTCTCTTCTTTCTTTTTTTTTTTTACACTGAGTTTCTCTCGAGGTCACCGCGCTTTCCCAGCATGCATCTGCGCAATTGTTGCCTTTCTGGTGCATTGGCCATGTGTTGACACTTGGCAATTTGTCAATACTAAATTGACTGTCAGCAAGTCGATTTTTATTTTTTATTTTTTTATCCTTAAGGGGACAATGGTGTGCTTCTTGTGATTGATGGGTCTGGTGGCGCAGGGATCCAGCTGCAGCTTGCAGTCAGCCTTCAGGGATAAATAACAAGAAGTCAAAAAAAACATTCATCATAGGGGACATTTCAGTTTTCATTCCAGTTTTCACTCACATCAAACGCAAACATCGAGAGTCGCTGGAAAGTGTACGAAAAATGTCTTGAGAAATTTGACACGTCAGGCGCACTAAAGTGTCCACGCCAGTACAAAGCCCCTCTCTCGTCTGACATTTACTATCCTGCCTTCTCTCCGTGTGACGTGCATGCACTCAGGGCTGACAACAAGGCACTCTAAAGCAGCAATGCTAATTCAAAACCCCGATCCACACACTGGCTGTCAAACCGGACTTTTTGTTTTAATATTCCCCCCCCCCCCCCCCCCCCAACCTCCTTGCATCCTCCGTCTCCCTGTCTCTGACGTGCACTCATGTCAATAACGAGGCGCTCTAAAACACAGCGGCAGCCCAAAGCTCCGGTCCACACCCTGGCTGTCAAGTAAACCTTTTTGTTCCCATCCCCTCCTCACTATTTCACCTTGTGTGTGCACACTCGCAGCACACAACGACGCGCTCTAAAAGCAGCGAAGCCGCAGTCCACATGCTGGCTGTCTAGTTTAACTTTTTGTTTTAATTTTTTTTCTCCCACTCTTCGCTCTTTTGTCTTTCTCGTTGTAACGTGCGAGCACTCGCGGCCGACAATAAGGCACTCTAAGCGGCCAGGCCAGCCTCCTGAAGCTCTGATCCACATCCTGACTGTGGCGTGCACGCTTGTGGCCGACAATGAGGCACTCTAAGTGGCCACGCCAGCAGACACATTTTCCAGTTGTAGGCTAACTGCATGTCATATTTGTGTCGGATAACCGCTGATGTCAATGAAACTGCTAAAGTTCGTGTGTATATATATATATATATATATATATATATAAATCAAGACAGCCGATATGGTGAAAGACAATTGAAGTCTCTACAACTTTGTACTACAAAGTGCTGAGTATCTTCACATTTTCAGCAACTATCTCTTATAAAGTTCAAAACAAAACGGACTTGACTTAACAGGATCCTTAAGAGTCAAAGGCTGGCACAATCACTCAAATTGTATTGGGAGCCAAAGTTGAGAGGAAACCTGAAGTCAGCACACATCCGTGACTCATTTCCTCAGCCTGGAAAAGCAACTATGCCTCCTACAGGGGTGACACAAAGATCCTGGACCCGTCTTGACTGCGCGCACGTCACGTGTGGCTGCAAGCCAACAGGAGACAAGGCCACGGCTGACATACTCTGCATGCACATCAGTCAAGATCATCAAGGGGGCGTGCATTTCAAAAGTTGGACTTTTTTATGGTTTGCCTGCAGGAAGTGCCCCTTGCCTTATTGACCTTTTCCACACTGACACACCTCATTGCCTCATGTGTTGTTTGTGGTTTTCTCTGTGCACCACACTGTGCCACAGCCGCCCACAAAAAGTCATGCGTAGCGGTTGGCACGTCTGCATCGCAGTACTGAGGTTCTGAGTTCGAATCTTGGCTTTGGCTGTCCTGTGTGACATTTGCCCACAGAACCCGCAGAAAACATTCCTGCGCTTGCGTGGGTTTTGCGTTGTAGTGGTGCACGGACTCCCTCTAGTGGTATGAAAAAGAATCACTGCAAACTGTGCTTAATGCTACTGTCAGTCCTTCCTCATCTCATCTCCAGCTGTTTGCCCCTCAAGTGGAACACGTAAGAGGGGGAACATAACTCCAGTCCAGTGCGCTTTCAAGTCCATTTTAAAATTCCACTATTCGTCTTCCATTGTGGAAATGGTCTCGCCCCCGGCTGCTGACTCGTAAGTCAGCTGACCAGCTGCTCCTGGAGGTACCAAAGTATAAGCAGAAGCTTAGAGGGGATAAATTAAGCTGTTTTCGTTGCTGGTCCTAAAGTGTGGAACGACCTCCCAGTCAAACACCCTCACTACCCATTTTTAACTCATTCACTGTCATTGACGGCTATAGACGTCAAAAATTAATTTGAACTATGTTAGTTTCACCCCCCCCCCCCCACCACTTTTGTTAACAAGAGTATGAAAACCTAGAATTTTTTTATTGTGCATTTATAACAGATATAAAATTTGTGATTAATCGATTAATTACAATTTTAAAAATGTAATCGTCTGACGGCCCTGATATTTTATAATCTGTTCTTTTTTTTTTATTAGGGGCATTAGGCGATTACAATTTGTAATTGTAATTTATCACATGACTTCACTAGTTAACTCAAGATTAATCACGTTTCATATCTGTTCTAAATGTACAATATTTTTTTTCTAGGTTTTCATACTCTTGTTAACAAAAGTGGGAAATTTTTTTGAAACCAATAGTTCAAATTCATTTTTGACATCTATAGCCGTTCAATGGCAGTGAATGAGTTGAAACCTGCCTCACAATCCATTCATACTGTTTTAACAGCTTGAGACTCTGGTGTCTTACTTGTATTTCTTTAACTTTCTGATTGTTTCATTTTTTTCTAAATGATGTTCAATAACTTCATGTTAGATTTGTATATTTGTAATTTGTATAGCTGTGAACTCAATTGAACTCACTTCACAATAAGGAACAGTTCGGCAAACATTTAAAAGAAACTTCAAATTGTTTAATGCCACTCCCGTTTGAAGTTTACAAACAAGCAAAACATAAAAACAGACATTTAAACGTTTTATATTGCAACTAACCACATAGCTTTGCCTTAAAATGGTCGGGTTAGCTTAATGCTAATAAACAATGCAAAACGCCATTGACATGCTACTGGTTATATTATGTCTCTTTACAGTAGACCCATAACTATTTATAGGCCGGCTAAATATATCTACATGATGAGATTTCGTGCAGTGTTACTATTCAAACTGTGTGTCAAGATTTCTGTGGCTAACTTTCTGTTTTTGACAAACACTTGCTCCTAAAGTTTGAGAATGAACGATGCCTGCTTTTCAATCAGCTTCTAGCTTTTAACCAGGATGGCCATCCAGCCTTCACCCCACCCAGCCGCCTCCTTTTGTCACCGTTGTCATGCACGCAGGAACCAGCCACTATGGAATCCTGGGAATTCTTTTTCCCCCCTTTTTTTTTTGTTGTTGCCTGACCTGGCTTGCAAAGTAATGGTGACCAATAAGAGAACAGCCACGCATGAATATAAAACAGCAGCCGCTCTAAATTATTAACTTTTGTAATAGACAAGTGTTGAGGTGACATTTTGTTTTTGCAGCAGGAGGAGGAGGAGGAGGAGGAGGAGGAAGAGGCATGGCTACTGGTGCGTTCAAGTACAGCAGCAGCCGCAGGGACGCACGGGGTTAATCCGACCCATATGCTGCACCGGGAGGTTGGGTCCACCACGAAAGGGAAGGCTGAGGCTGAGACTGAGGCTGGCAGGCTGGGAGGAAGCACAACAGAAGGGAGAGGACAGCGGGACCTGCACACACTTTCGATCCCAACACCTGCACCTGGTGGCTCCATTTGTACTCGCACAAGTCTTTCTCGACCACAGGCGTGACGCGGAGTCACATCATCCACGCGGATGGCTTCCTAAAGTTTGACTCAAAGGATTTTATTCGTGTAACGTGGACCAAAAGTCGGCTTAATAGCGACTGCTTGATCACTTTTTTCTACCCCAAGAATAATAATTTTGTTTAAAAATCGGATTATTTTTTTCTCTTCTCCTTGGAGCGACGCGTGGGGGAATGTGGCAGTGACAACTTTTGGGATCGTGGACATCAAAGGTAGGACTTTTTTTTTTTTGAGGGGGTTAACTTTTAACCGGCGTGTGGTTACTTCGTGTGTGTGTGTGTGTGTGTGTGTGTGTGTGTGTGTGTGTGTGTGTGTGTGTGTGTGTGTGTGTGTGTGTGTGTGTGTGTGTGTGTGTGTGTGTGTGTGTGTGTGTGTGTGTGTGTGTGTGTGTGTGTGTGTGTGTGTGTGTGTGTGTGTGTGTGTGTGTGTGTGTGACTGCACATTTTTGCTCGATCGCTTTCCTATTTGTGGACTGTTTGATTTGACAGGTAGGTTGCACCCAAGTGCGGTCACAACTCGTCCTCTAATTATTTGATGGCACTCCAAACCTCACTATGGTTTATTATTACAAGATGTGGCCCCGATCTGTCCTGTAGTTAACACCCAGCTGTCAAAACCACAGCAAATACTGACACACACCACGATGGAAGCCCCCATAGCGACTCACTTGATAATTTTTTTTAGGTGTTCTAAAAACAAAATATGAGTTTGTGCGTTAAAACGCATTTTTTTTTTTTTGACGAAATGTAGACTTACGATATGTCGTGACAGATTTTTATTTATAGTTTGTATTTCCCGGAGGCCCTTTTGAAGTGGTGATTATATATTTAAGTGACAAGTCCAGTACTGCGTTTTTTTTATGTCTCATTGGGCTCCGTGCGACATAGGAGTTCAGAACATTCGGTCATGATGATTAAGGCGATCAAGCCACTAGTCAAGTCACAAGGTGAACCCTGACCAAAGGTACCAGCCCCAACTCATTACAGCAAGCTAGTGTCACAATTAATCGATTCATAGACAACTAATCAATTATTAAATTAATCAACAATTATTTTGATCATCGTTGTCAACCAAATGGGAAGTGAACTTTTTTTTTTTAAATAAAAGAAGCAATCACCAAACTTTTTATTGCCACTGACCATTTTCATGTTAAGAAATATTTTTGAAGGATCAACAATAGCTACATTTCACGATGCCTGAAAGTGTTTTGGCCTATAATTTTGGACAAAAAGAATCTCACTTTGCATTGTTAGTGTTCCTCGCTGTGGTCCCGCTAACCGTCTATCAATGCTAGCGGTGATTGTGATAGCTGAGGCTAGCGGCATGAAGCTAACCCTAATTCATGTCACTTGATCGAGTCCAGCATACACTGGTCGCATATTTCTTGTTGTTGTTATTGTTATTATTTTTGCATTATCACAACATGCTTCTGCTGGTTTGTTTCGGTGATAAAGGTTTTCGACCCAAAATTGAAAATGCACTAATTGGCCAAAAAGTTTTGGTGACTTAGAAATTAGTACCGTTGTTTTTTTTTTCTGTTAATTTTATTTTTATTTTTATGAATTGGAACAAAGAAATAATAATTTCCACCTCTTTATTCAAAAACATTTATTTGAAAATGAGAATGCAGAAATTGCACATGCATACATTTTTGCTTGATTTTTGAAACCTGATTTGCAAATAGAAGGCTCTAATGATTGCCGTCTTTCATGATATCACATCAAAAAGGAAAGAATACTGTATGGACATACTTGGGAAAAGACAGACGCTGCCTCATCAAAGTTGCAGCAGATATGGAATATCATTGTCAAGATTTGTGTAATTTAAGTTTTTAAAACGAACATGGAATATCTAAAAAAACGAGAGTCAATTTGGGGGAAGAAACATTTCGTTTTCGGATTTAGCGACACCAAAATACCTTAAAAACCTTTGAAACATTCTTGGCACCAAAATGTGTTGACTAGTGTCATCTGTCTGCGTTCATGGTGGAAGACAGAAATCAGAGAATATTTACTGTTGAGAGGCTGAAATTGGAGGATTTCGACAATTTTAAGTTAAACAATAACTCTAAAAAAAATACATCGATAATCAAAGTAGTTGATGTCAATTAATTGATTAATTCGCAAAAACTCATCTACATGTCACTCACTGTGAGTTTGTGGGGAGGTTGGAACAGATGAATAGCATTTCCAATCATTTCAATGGTGAAAGTTAATTGTTGATGAGTTTTGGAATGTTAAAGTAAAATTAAACTTTTTGTTTTATTTTATGAAAGACCGACAACATAACTCTTAAATTCCAAACACAAATGGTATCTTTCACTTGCAAAAAATGAAAAAATGGTCCAGTGTTGCTCATCATTGAACAAAAAAAAATAGGAAAGTAGTAGATGTTATTTTTTACATTTGATGATACGATGACACCTATTTTAAGTCCAATTACAGTGCTTTAAAAAAAAAAAAATCAAATCACCTGTCATTGTAAGATAAGTTTGAAATGATATTCAAGTCTCTTGAGATCATACTGCGTGCTATAGTTTAAAATATGAACTCATTCACTGCCATTGACAGCTATAGACGTGAAAAATTCATTTTAACTATTTCTATTAGTTTAACATTTTCTTCCACTTTTGTTAACAAGTATAAGTATAAAAACCTAGACTTTTTTATTTATTGTATATTTAGAACAGATATAAAATCGTGAGTTAACTCGTGAAGTCATGCAAATTTTTTACATTTTGTTCTTTTTTAAATCTTTTTTTTTTTTAAAGAAGAAAAGATTATAAAAAATTAGGGGCGTCAGGTGATTAAATTTTTTCATTGTAACTAATCGCATGATTTCACTAGTTAACTCACGATTAATAATAAATTTGATATCTGTTCTAAATGTGCAATATTTTTTTTTCTAGGTTTTCATACTCTTGTTAACAAAAGCGGGAAAAAATGTTAAACTAATAGAAATAGTTCGAATGAATTTTTGACGTCTATAGCCGTCAATGGCAGTGAATGAGTTAATATTATCAATTACTCACGGATTTTTACTGTTTGCATCAGGGCATGGTGCGGGCTTGGTACCTCTGTCCGTAGATAGTGGGACGGGTGGTTTTAATTTTATTTGTAAGATTGTAATTGTCGTCAAGCGTTTTGCTAAAAGCCCTGCCTCAACGGGCCTCAGCCCCACAGACGTCACAAGAGCGAGAGATGCCCGCGGGATGGCTTATCGGCCCGGCAAACAGGGAGACAATTTAATGGACTCGGCTTTTAGTATTCATAATTTAGATGGAAAACTCTCCGGCAAAGTGCAGCTGCATAATGAATGCTTGAGTTAAGGTCTTGGTTTCAACACCCCGAAAGTGTCAGAAATAGTCGGTGCGGAGGCTCCCCGCGTTTGAGGTGTCGCGTGTACGTCGCGTCGGCTCGCAACTGCGGCGGGGGAAAAGGGACGAGCTCATTACCATCTGGTTTTAGTTTAGTAGTTAGCAAAGGAAACACGAAAGAAAGAAAATGACGTTTTGTGTATTTTACAACAACTTTACCTACAAAATGCTAGCGTAATGCTAACACATAATGGATAATGCCATTGGCGGGCTAACACTTAGCATCATAACAGTGGAACAACACACGTATAACAACATTATAGCATATTTTCTTTATCCTCTGCAAAAAATGACTTCTATTACTGCATCTTACAGAGTTTAGTTGCGACCCTTGTTTTTACATAATATGTATGTCTCTATTATAGTGCCCCCGGTGGCCAAGGCAGACACACCAGGAGCGGCACAATATTAATGGGAATTTAAGCCAATCGTTATGTATGAAGGGTTTAATTCTTTACATTCTGTTTAAGTGGGGAACTTGGTGCAAAATGCCTCTTCACCAGCAGCAAACACCAATATAGACAAACAGATCCAATGTAAACTACACAAAACCTGTGATGTAGTTTTTTCCCCCTAATAGCAGGAATAGGGTTAATTATGAAATTATCACTGTATGTTTTTACAATACAATTTGTATACATTATGTGCATATATTATTTTATACTATTTATAGTGTTATTTTAAACACACTCCAGATTATTATTATTTTTTTGATTGTCTGGAATAGATGAACAGCATTTGCATTAATTTCAATGTGGAAAGCTGATTTGAGGTACAAGTGTTTTGAGTTACAAGTTTTATTAAAAAAAAACAATTAAATACTCACAGGCATAATATTCTTTATACTCTTTGTTGTGACGCTTCTTCGTTGGTGTGTGCATGACTGTATTATACTGCCCCCAGTGGCCAAGGTACGATCGATCACCTTAAGAGCGGCACAATGAATTGAAGCATTAAATCATGACGCGCAAACTAATTAGTTGCAATACATTTAATTGTTATGACTAGAGGTGCAACAATTAATTGACAACTAATTGATTATCAAATTTATCAGCACCTATTTTGATAATTTATTTTTTAGTGATTGAATGATTTTTTTGTGACAGTTTGAAGTAATATGTTGTTGTTTTTTAAAATAAAGGGATGAAACAAAACATGTTTTTAATCCAATTGAAGCTTTTTTAATCAAACAAATTATAGAAAGATTATTCTATTAAAAAAATATTTGTTGCAGCTCTAGTTATTACTTTGTTTTAATGATGTACAATATTATGGCGTGCTATCTTCCTGATTAAAGAACATTTTACAAAATTTTTTTGGGGGGGCGGGGGGTCAGTCGGACGAGGATACTGAACCAGATGAATGGCATTTCCATTCAATGGAGAAAAAAGATTTGAAGATGTGAGTGTTGTGCGTATAGTCAGCCCGTATCTCAAGGCATCACCGTACACTGTAGAATTCTCATTTTCCACCAATCTGAAGCTTGTAGAAATGATTATGCAGTCTTGACACACACCTCTCTACATGTACTCTTTAAATAAATAATGAGCCTGTCATCTTTTCCAACACAGGTGTGAAGATTTGGACTGCGTCACACGTCTCGCCTTATTGGACGGCTGCAGGCCAAACTTGTGATCAGAGGCTTCAAAGAGAGTGCGTGCGTCTTTTTCTGTCTCTTATTCCTCTTGGGGCTCGCTATAATAATCAGTCTTTCTTTTTTTTCCGTCCAGATTTAGATCTGTGTGGGCTACCTGTATGCCTGTTACCATGACAACATCTGGAGCCCAACTCCTCCTGGTGGCCTTGTGTGTTTACAGAGGCCTGAGTCTGCAGCAGTCGGCGCCGCGGGTTCGCCTCTCCTTCAAAGGTGAGCCGGAACGCTCGTCCCTCTTTCTTTTCTTTTTTTTTTTTCTTTTTTTTAATGCACTTGCACGGACCTGCGCGCGCGTCAGGCTTGACTTCCTCTTCATGCGTACAGTATATAAAGAGCGCGTTTCCTGCCACATGTCGAAAGGCTGCAAGAGTGGAAACAAAAGGTGGATATTACGTGTGTTTTTCTACTCGGTGAAAACGGAGCCAGTACACACCCTGAAACTCACGCGCACTTCACATACACTCATCGTCTGACGTCCGGCGTGATGACAGAATATCGGATACCTGCACTTGGGCCCGCTACGCACACAAGGATTCTTCAAATCTGAAAAGATTGTGCTTATCCGTGACAGAGCCCACACATGAAGATAAAAAAAATAATAATCTGGCATTTGTTTTGGTCGTATTGTGTGTGTGGTCTGCTCCCATTATCTCGACACAGAATCCCACACATTATGATTCTGTCCCACCATCCATTTTGAAACAAGTCCTCCCCAGCAGAATTCTTGCGTGATCTCACAAAAACGAATATGCATTAACCGAGTGATTCTAAAAAGGACCAAATCAGGCGCGAGCATTGGAACACGGCAATGACAAATATAATAACTTTTATTCACAGTCAATTTCTTGCTTCTCATTAATCTTGATCGGCTACGTTCCGTTTCATGTCACAATTCACAATCGCATTTAAGTCATGACTCGAAGAGACGTCGGTGTGAAGATTTTTGGTTGGAAATATTGAACACGTTTAAAGGGATACTTGACTCATTGAGACATTTTCAGCAGTAAAAAGTTCATATTTTGTTCAGAATTAATTTGATAACTAACATTATTTTTCATGTACAATTAATACCTTTAAAAAAAATTGTTTCCACTTGCTGTCGACTGAAGATGACATCACCTGTGTAACGACCAATCATGGCTCACCTGTTTTCTGGATTTGGTCAGCAAACTGAGCCATGATTGATCGTTACCTACTTCCTCAGCACAGGTGATGTCATCTTCAGTCGACAGCAAGTGCAAAAAAAAAAGGTTTTAAAGGTATTAATTGTGCCTAAAAATTTATGACGTTATTAAATAAATTCTGGACAAAATATTAATATTTTACTGCTGAAAATGGCTCAATGAGTCAAGTATCACTTTAATATTTCAGCTTCCATTTCACACCCAATTATTGTGACAAATCGACTCAACACACCTCAAACCACAAAATCATCTTATGGTTTTAAATAAATTATTTAATTAAAAAAAAAAAAAATTAATGTTTTTTTTATGTAATTTAAAATATTAAATTTGAGTTCAAATAATATATGTTTGAATTTATACTTCTCTATACTTTTTTTTGTGAGTGCAAGTTAAAATTAGGGTTTCAAACAAGGGTTGTGGTTTTGAGACATGCCTAGTGTTTCAAACATTAGGGTGTTAATAAAAAGTTTGAAGCCGGTTGCAGGGTTTCAAATTATGGTTACAATACATGATTAGGGTTTCAAATAAGGATTAAGGTTTTTCCTTTAGGTCGTCAAATAAGGGTTTTGACCCAAGGTTAAAGTCTGAAATTATGGTTTCAAGCCCGAATTGGGGTTTCAAATTAGGGTTTCAAGCCAGTCAAAGTGTTTCAAGACATAATTAGGTTTTCAATTTAGGGTTTCAAAACAAGTGTTAGGCTTTTGAGTTGATTCGTGTTTTGAAAATTGGGCTTTTAAGCAAAGGTTAGGTTTTTAAAATTGGGTTTCATGAATTGGGTTTCCAAGCATGGTTTTAAATGAGGGTGTCCAGCCAGTTAGGTTTTTAGATTAGGGTTTCAAGTCAGTTGCTTAGGCTTTTTTGAAATTTGGTTTCAATACGTGATTAATGTTTCAAGCCTGACCTTGGTGTTAAGTGAGTCACTCTGCGCTTCTCAGCAATAATGCAAACTTGACAGGAGGTGTCTCCTGGCTGGTGCACCAACATTACTGACGGCAAGAGAAGGTGATAAGGTGTTGCCATGGCAACAGGGAGAGACGCAATTCCGCTTGATGCAAGCCGGTGTGCCATCATCGTGATTACTGATGAGAACACCCTTGTGGCGCTCGACTGTTCCAATGTGAACACGGCTGGGATCAAAACATTTTTTGTCATTACGCTAACATGTTTTCACTTTTGTCGGACACACTCGCACACGTCGCGTCACCTGGTAACCGTAAATAAGAATGACAGGAATGAGATTTAGGACATTCTTCAGCAATGAAGTTGCTTCTGTCTTGTTCTGTAACTTCGCTCGTCAGACGAGTTTGACAATTGGCAGCTGGGGGCTTGTTTTGAGTTGAGCTTCTTTGATAAGAAGGAAAACGCGTGTCTGCAACGCGTTGAGTCTTTTGTTTGACCTTCAAGGCTAATGCCTTGTTGGTAAACGGCTTACATGTGCTTGCCGGTGTGTTTTCAGTCCAACTTGGCAAATCCTTAAGTGGGCTCTTGAACACGTTTGCGCCAATTTTGTTATTTAAGGGCCCAAGGCAAAGCAAGTTATGGGGATCTCCACGTTTATGTACAGTGGACCCCCACGCTTTTCGTGAGGGGCAGGGTCCGGGAACCTGGCACTTGGCACATTGATATTGTGTTCCACTCAAGGGAGTTCTCCACAATATCAATCTGGAACTGCTCTACGGTGATTTGCTCGGAAAAGGCGGGGCATTCTGTGCAATACTTCGAGCTGATTGGACGATGGGGCATCTTGCACGTTTGTTTTGATCAATCACGGCCACGGATGGAAACCAGTGGTTCGGATCGGTGGAAATCAAAGGGCTCGGCACAAGATGTATTCTCCGCAGTTTGTGAACTCACTAATACTGTGATAATTCATCTTGCAGAGCAAGGTTAAGGGACCGGGTCGTCCCACGAATAGCGAAAATCGACAAAAAATTGAGGCCATTATAATTGCATAGAGAAAAAGAGAACATTTTTAACCTCTCTCAAATCTTGAATAATCGGGGAATAAATATACTGCCAAGAAGCGTTTTCCACAAAAAAAACTGGTTGACCCACTTGCCCCCAAAAATATATATATTAGTAAAATCTTGTGGGGAAAAAATGGCAAATAGATTCTGTGTTGCGCACTCTTTGAGACCCGACACCCGGAAGTGTTTACGTAGGAATGTTTAGCTTGCTAATGAGCATTAAATCAAACTTTTAACTCATTCACTCCCAGTCATTTTCACTGAAGCAACCCCCTTCGCTCCCGGCTGTTTTACTGGATTTTGACTGATTTTGCAAGGCCCACAGAATATTGTGTTCTATTGCTATAAAAACAAAAGAAAGATTAAAGTATCTTCTTTCATCAGGAAAAAAATATATTTCTATCTGTTTCTGTTTTGCAGCAATTAGCATTAGAATATAGCAAAGTTTCATCATGTTGAAAACACTTGTTGCAACATGGCCCTCTGGGATTCGCTGATTTAACAGTAAACGAGTAGCGAATATACGACTTTTGGGTGCAAGTGTCTGCGTGCTAATATTTAGAAACCAGTCTTTGAATTCACTTTACACCGTCTTTAAGCATTTTCATGTTTTCAAGAGACTCAAACAATTGAAAATCCTTCAAATGGAAGAAAACTTCAGTCATCGGTTCTTAAGAGATGTTTGTGTGCCCCGCAGGCAGTTGCCTGATGCGAAGTCCGCCCCCGCCTAACGTCCACGACAGCTGAGAGGTGTTCACTTATTAGCTTGGCGCTTTGGTAGCCGCACTCCCAAACCGCACTGACCCTTCCCCCTAATACCAAACAAAAAAGGCCAAAAGTTGGATTTAGTCCAAATGTTTTCTGCGACTCCAAGGATTTATTGTTCATTGTTTGCCACAGCGAGCCTCTTTGTTCCCGGCGGCGCCCGCGGAGGAGGCGGCGGTGCCGACGGGGGCCCATGTGACTTCTTTGAGCCGGCCCCAGTGACACCCGAGGGCCTGAGGGCCCGAGATCTCGTATTGTTCCCTCACTTGTGTCTGTTGAATGGGAGGCGTGCGGGGTGGAATGAGTCGGCGTTGCTGGAGAGCAAAATGCGCCGTGTAATGGAAGACGGGGAGCCGTGTCCGAACGCATCATTAGCGGCCGTCTGTTGTAACCCGAGAGCTCGGCGTGACCCAGTTGTAGCGTCATACTTGAATCGGGTGCCCTTCCCAGTGTTTCCCTATCAGTGTCAGAATGTTGTCGGGGCTTCTCTGGATGTTTATCCGATGATGACAGGACGTTGTTGGCTATTTCGGGCGACGTGTATAGGGGTGTGGCGTTCCCACATTCAGGCCTTTGAATGAATCCACGCCGTTCATCCTGTGTTTACCTCAAAGACGGCATCCCGGAGATCCGATTGCACGGCCTATTTTGGTCGCACCTTGCCTACATCCTGTTTAATGTTGACCCCTGCAAAGGAAGATGGCGGCCACTTTGATGTAAATAAAGATTGCGCGTCGTGCTCAATCCCCGTAAGCCAGCTTCTGAGGCTCATTTGCGACCATTTGTCGAGACATAAGCCCGCTGTCTTCAACCCGACCCGATTTGCTGCATACATATGGTACCGCTGATTGTCACACCCACCGAAGTGGGGCAAAATTCTTTCTCCGCATTTTGCTTTCTAGCCAAAGCTTGAAGGTTTTGTGCTACAGTAATACCGACTGCTATTTGGCGCTGTTCATAATTCCCTCCACATTGACGAAGGCCCCAGTTCCAGCTGAAGAAAAATGGCCCCTGCTCATGATGCTGCCACCGCCGTGCTTCACTGTTGGAACGGTGACTCTGATTTGATCAAACACAAACAGATTTCCCTCTCCCTTAAGCACTCTCAACAACTCTCATGAGTCATTAGTAAATATTAGTGTGAGACATAAAGTAGCATGGATTGTCTGTGTTCCTTTTCAAATTGCATTTCAAATGAATTGTTGAACGCAAGCGTGCAACCAAATGTCACGGTGTGGCGGGGTGCGTTTCTCTCGCGGCAGATGAAAATGGTTCAATCAGAGCTTTCAGGAGAAGAAAGAAAAATGCTGAATACATTTTCCAGCAGCGTGTCTTAACAGGTTCCGCTCGGCTGAGCACAATCCTGATCTTAAGAATTTGCCACGCTGACCGCCGTTGCTTCAGGGACTCGCCTTTTTTTTCTCCGCCTACCTCCGGTGGGCATGTGGCGCCTTTAGCTCAATCACACAGTCAGGACACGTGAATTATTCACATCCTAAAAGCAAATATGTTTCTTAAAACGCTCCAAGTTGAGTTATATTTAATCATCTTGCATGCATTTCCCGGAGAACAAGTGAGAAGGTCGTTTTTTCAGGGGCTGTGCGTTCATCCAAGGCTGTCATGAGACATGTTGGGAGGCATTAGGACTGCATTGAGCAAATTTGCTTAAAACTATTAAAATAACATTTGGAAATCCACGTTGAAGCTACCTCAACTGTAATGAACATTAGCGCTTATGTTAGTTTTTATAGTTAACCTATTCATACTCTGAGTTACCACAGTTGGTGGACACAAAAACACAATTTGAGCTCAACCTACATAAATCATAGCGCTCGGTAAGCTAACATCGCACAATAGCATGCTAACTTGGCACCTAACCGCTAGCTAGTACTTGTACAGACACAAAATGGTGGCATCAACTTCCATCTCATGAACAGTACACACACCCCAAGAAGAAGAAGAAGAGAGAAATCAAATAAGCAGTTTTAATTTTACAGTAGATAAAGAAGTAGAAGCAAGTAACGGCAACACTTTTTTTTCTCCCCGCAGAACTGATGGACACTCGGGCAGCGCGACCCTTCAGTTTCTCCTTCAACACCAGCGACTACCGAATCCTCCTGATGGATCAGGACCAGGGCCGCCTGTACCTGGGCAGCAGGGAGTACCTGGTGGCTTTGGATATGCACAACGTCAACAAAGAGCCGCTAATAGTACGCATGCACGCACACACACAGATTCAATTGAGTGATTGTTTTTTGTATGTTTAGCTTTGCTTATAGCATTCGTTTTCCAAGTAGTATTCCAAGACACCTACAGTCAAACTAAAACAAACAAAAGACAATTAAACATTGTGTATATAAACCAACCACATAATTTAGTCTTACTTAAAGTCTGCTAGCATATTGCTAACACCTAATAAAAAATAAAAAAAAACACCTACCAGGCTAACACATAGAATTGATAGTTTTTAGATAGATTTGTATCTGCATGATTGCACTATACTGCCCCCGGTGGCCGTTTTACAAGGCATCTTAAAATAAATCATGAGTCCAAACTTTTAAATTCCTTACATTCTGTTTATTCATGATATTACTATACAGTATATACATTTCATAACACAAATATTATGGAGTGCTATATCCTTATTTAAAAAACAAATTTCCATTCATTTCAATTAGAAAAGTTGATTTGAGATGAGTATCACAGAATTAATTAAACTCGTTTCTCAAGGTACCACTGTACAGCATGAACCTTTGGCATATTTAAATGTTTTTTGAAAAAAAAAACACAACACAACAGAATCTACATAGACATAAAGAAAAAAATATATATATAACTTTTGGCAAGCACGTATCGCTATTTCGTATATTGCTAATTTGACAATAAATGAAAAAAAGACTTGGGCATCTATTCTATTAGGAGGCTAATATGTTGTAAAATCATACCGCCAGCTTTAAACTGACCAAAATGAAGCAAGTAAACTAAGCAGTGTAACGTCATCAGTGAAGTGTGTGATCGCTTCAGGCACTTCTGATTTAAGATCTTAAATGGATAATGTTTGCTTCTTTGCACTGTTGAAGATTAAAACCAAATGCCATCATGCAAAAATCACCATATAATCATGGTTACATTTCAGTCTTCAGTCTTAAATTGTTCCTCGTAAATATTCAAGTTGTTAAAAGTGGTCTAACTTATATTTGCACATGAACATAATTACGATGAGGTCATAGCAGTTACATAACACAAGCCCAAAAACTAAGTCAAATATACGCAAAATTCCACAAAATGAATGAAAACAATTCAGTGAGCAATGTGGAAAAACTGAAAACACATGTTGTGGTAAAAACACTTTTTTTTTTGTTCTCTTTGTCCTCGAATCATTTAAAGCTTTCACATTTATCAGATGTTCCTAAAACTGAAAATAATCCTCTTAGATTTTAATTCCTATCCCTGTGAAAATAATAGGACTTTCCCCAACATTGTGACTGTAATTTGACATACAGTACAATACATTGCATCCCATTTTTATATTGAATTCAGTTTTTTTCCCGCCACTACCTCATGAATGACAATATTAGACATGTTTCTATACACGCCGACTTCCTGATATGTGTTCAAACCAGATCCACTGGCCGGCATCTGCCAAGAGGAAAGGGGAATGCCAGATGACAGGAAAGGGACGACAGGTGTGATCTTGTATTGACACGCTTTGCTTTCAAAATCCAGAGCGCGTAAAGAACATGTCGAAATTCCTCCTTGTCCAGGGCGAGTGCGCCAACTTTGTGCGCTTGATCGAGCCGTGGAACCGCACCCACCTGTACACCTGCGGAACGGGCGCTTACCAACCCATATGCACGTTCGTCAACAGAGGCTGGAGGGCAGAGGTGAACACATTCGCACCCCACACCCCCCTGCCTGCGGGATACGATCTCAGCGAGGCAGACCTGGAAACATTGTCCTGCTAAATATTTCACGAGTACAAACTGGGACGCTGATTTGTTTATGATTTTCCTGTGCGCCCTCTAAGCCATCTATTTTTATGCGTACTCAAATCCGTCCCCGCAGGACTACCTGTTCCGACTGGTTCCCGGATACGTGGACTCTGGGAAGGGAAAATGTTCCTATGATCCAAAAGAGGAGAACGTTGCAGTTCTTATTCGTAAGTTGTTTTTTTTGTGATTAACAACTAGAAGAAAAAAAAAAAAAGACGAAGCATGTTTTTTGTTTATTTGTTTTTTAAATTGTTTGCTCTTCTAAATGTTTCCCACTTTAGATGGCAACCTGTATGCAGGTGTCCACATTGACTTCATGAGCACAGATGCAGCTCTCTTTCGGACCATGGGCGGGAGAAGTGCCATCCGGACGGAGCAGTACGATTCCAGGTGGCTCAACGGTGAGTAATGGAGGGTGTGTGGAGGTAAACGTTGCCGATTACAGGTTGGGCTTCCTGTCTCGTTACTCAGCACGCGCTTATCTGATAATTTTCTTCTCTGTCCTCCAGAACCGGTGTTTGTTAAGATCCAGCACATCCCTGACAGTGCAGAGAGCAACGACGACAAGTTGTACTTCTTTTTTCGTGAGAAGAGCTTAGACTCGAGCCCCAATGTCTTGGCCAGGGTGGGGAGAGTGTGTTTGGTGAGTACAAATATTGTGCTACTTCCACTTACTTGACATATAAGCTATTGCTTGTCTTGAGTTGAGAGCAAAATATCTTGCAATTCTTCAACAACAAAAAAAAAACAGGCCAAGCTGTTGATTGCCTTTCCCAGTTGAAGTTTACTGAGCCACTAAACACTAAACAAAAAAAAACTAGTGAATTACAGACTGCATTTAACTCATTCACTGCCATTGACGGCTATAGACGTAAAAAAAAATCTACCGGTACATAACTCACTTTATTCCCTTTTTTTCCTTTTTTTCTGGAGAGCTCTTATTTTTATTTTTATTTTTATTTTTATTTTTATTTTTATTTTTATTTTTATTTTAATTTTAATTTTTATTTTTATTTTAATTTTAATTTTTATTTTTATTTTTATTTTTATTTTTATTTTTATTTTTATTTTTATTTTTATTTTTATTTTTATTTTTATTTTTATTTTTATTTTTATTTTTATTTTTATTTTTATTTTTATTTTTATTTTTATTTTTATTTTTATTTTGTATGTGCATGTGTGCGTGCGTGTGAGTGTGTATTCATTAGTTCACCTAAAACCTATTAAAAATCCCATACCGTTCACCTAAACCAAATACTTCAGAATCCAGCTAGAGTCGTGAGGTTGTCAGGAGACCCGAGGAAGGATCAAAGAAAAGAAAGGAAAGTGAAATCCAGCACCGACCAGACATCACCTACTACCCACCGAGTCTTTCACCAACCCCAGAAATATCTAAATTCCAACAAATTAGGGAGACCTCAAGAGACCAAAGGAGAGACTGAGGAAAGGAAGGAAGGATAGATGAAGCAGAGTGAGATCCACAGACACCAGCCTCCACCGATTCAACGACCAGAGGAAGAAGCAGATTGTGTTTGAGTTTCGGTAGATGCTGGTGTGGTGGATCTGGCATGCATGAAAATCTCCACCAGAGAGGGGGGCCATGGACCCTGGCCAGGACAGAGCAATCGCAACACCTCAGGGCCCCCCAGGCCACGGCAGCGCCAAGGGACAACCCCCGGGCCCCGCAGGGGCCACCGGCCGGAGAGCAAACCCTGGAGCCAGGAGCGCCCCCCACCCCAACAAGGCCCGCGCCCCCAACTCATCTCAGCAGGACGGGGCACGGCAGGCCCGCCAGGCACCCCACCGGTCCACACACCCCGCTCCGCCATCTGCCCCAGCCGCCCCCAGCGAAGGCGAACAGGGGAGGAAGGGTGACGAGGGAGAAGGGAAAAAAAATCATTTAATTCCTCTAGTTTAATGCTAGCACATAGGGTAAAGCTCTACATACGGGCTAAAAAAAAACTAGCGTCAATGTTGCGGTCGTGAAAAAAGCATTTATGGATAACATTCGGCCTTCAATTTAGACTAAACACTCTCAACGTATCTCCTCAACCCTTCTGTTTCGTCTGCTACTCTGGGAAGCCCTTTAATTGGCTGCCGAGTTTCATTTCAAAATATCACCAATAACCTCCTACGGACCCATTGACCGGTTCTCCAAGTCAATGTGTTGAAACTACCGTGAAACTTGACATAAATAGCGCAAATTGAACTGTATTACATTGCTACTAATATTACTGTGTAGCATACTGAACTTAGTTGCAACCTCCATTTTAGATGATGCATGTCTCTATTATACTACCTTCTAGTGGCCAATGCGCATACACCAAGAGGAGCAGCACAACATCAATGAAAATGAAAGCATGAAATCATGATGCACAAACGCTTCCTATTTAAATATTTTGTGACTGTCTTTACAAATACATATATTTTACTAATAAATAAATAAATAAATTAATTAATTAATAATATGTACTTTCCTAGATTTTTTTTTTCTATAAGAAAATGTGTGGCTAAAAAATTAGCTGCTGTTATTTTGGGGGGCTGGAACGGATTAGAAGCATTTCAATTCATTTCAATGGGGAAAGATGATTTGAGATATTTGAGTGTTTTCGGTGACCACGCTCATGCGTCAAGGGCAAGGCACCATGTGTGAGGCACTTGATCTTGTAAGTTGAAAAGCGTAACTGGACACAATGACCCACGAGCTCCTTTCCTTCGTGCCTAGAATGACGAAGGGGGACAGAAATCTCTGGTGAACCGCTGGACCACGTTCCTCAAAGCTCGTCTTATCTGCTCGGTGATCGGCGACGATGGAGTGGAGACGCGATTTGATGAACTACGTGAGACGGCCGCCACTAATTGCATTTTAACGGCAACTTCTCCCTTATTGATTTGTGCGCATTGGGCCTCGCAGGTGACGTATTTATTCAGCCCACGCAGGACGAAAGGAACCCGACGGTGTTCGCGCTCTTCACGACCGCCGGGTGAGCAGCCTCAACCTTCGGATTTTTACATTACAACAGTGGTCGTTGCACTTCATTTGCTATTTTTTATTTCTGATTCAAGCAGAATCTGTGCGTTATTTGTTCTTTCCATCGTCATCAACACGTAAAAGTTTAAAATGACTTTTTTTATTTTATTTTATGTAGTCTTTGTGGTAATGTAGCTGATGGGTCAGTGGAAAGAATAAATACAAATATATATATATATATATATATATATATATTAATGACCACCCCTTACTTTTTACGCCTCCAGTCACATGTCCGCGTCAAAATTTAGCAGTAATAAAATTGAATGATAATCCATATATTTGAGGAGACTGTGGTCAAGTTGTATTTTACAATTTAAAAAATGTGCAGAATTAGTTAGAAAGTTACTTCATGTTAAAGATTAGTTGGCTCTTAATATGAAAAGAAAAATGCCCTGAGCTGTCACCAACGTCTTACAAATTCAATTATGCCATCTAGTGGCAGAAAAATGATCAACACAAAACAATACCACACTCGTTTTTTACAGTACATCTTTTTAATTTGAACCCCATTTTTTTTAATTATTATGAAATTACTGCATCAATGACTAAAAGATGCAGCCATATTTCTATTAGTTTAACATTTTTTTCCCACTTTTATATTAACAAGACTATGAATTTTTTTCTTCTTCTTATTACCATATTATATCATTTAGAACAGATATTAAATTTGCGATTAATTGTGAGTTAACTATTGAAGTCATGCAATTAATTACGATTAAAACATTTAATTACCTGACACTCCTAGTAAATATATATATGTTTGTTTGTGTTCCAGTTCCGTGTTCAAAGGCTCTGCAGTCTGCGTCTACTCCATGGCCGACATCCGCAACGTCTTCAACGGCCCCTTCGCCCACAAACACGGCCACAATTACCAATGGACCGAGTACAACGGCAAGATTCCGTACCCGCGACCGGGAACGGTGCGTCTCAGCCCTCTTGGCTCCTCTCAAGAGCACAAAAGCTAAAGACTGACGCGCACCTCTTCTTTGTCGCTCAGTGCCCGGGAGGAACCTTCACCCCTGGCATCCGCTCCTCCAAGAGCTTCTCTGATGAGGCTGTCAATTTCATCCGGGCTCACCCGCTCATGTTCCAGCCCGTCTATCCCATGCACCGCCGCCCCCTGGTGGTGAGGACCGGCGTGGACTACCGCTTCACGGCCTTGGTGGTGGATCAAGTGGACGCTGTGGACGCCCGCTACGAGGTGCTTTTTCTGGGCACAGGTGAGACTTTTTACAGCACAGTGCATTCCAGGATGATGTTGAGAATAACATTTTCTACTAGCCATGAGACATTTAAAGACTTTTTCACCATGACGTCACACATATTTCCCAACCATTCTCCACTACTTAACAAGCCGTTAAATGCTATTTGACCGAAGCTATTAAGAAAACATTGTCAATGGTTTGAGTAATGATTTGAGCAATCTTTTGTCCTGCTGTAGTTTGAATGTGTAAAGTGTCAGTGGACAAGATGTAATGTGAGGAGAATCGCTTTCAAGCAAGAACGTGGGCTGTCGTTTACATTTTAAAAGGCAACTTGATTCAAAATAGATTTGTTGTGTTAGGTAACAGGTTAGCTAGTGTGTTTTGTTAAATTACACTAAAATCTAACCGAGCAAACGTTTTCTACATACCTGTGGGGAAAAGACTTCCACAAATCCGATTATGAAGATTTGCCACCCAGTCAGTCCTTTTAGGCCTGCCCCGCAAGAGTGCCGGGTTCGCTAACTAGTTTCATGAGTGGCTGATTACTCACTCATTCTAAATTTGAATCGCTGTTGCACCATGTGGTGATGTCACAGATTACAGCAAATCAAAATACACATGATATCACACATGCGAAAAATACATTTCAGGGTTTTAAGTTAGTGAGACACAGCTGGCTGGTTTTACAACATACTTAGTATAATTACAATTTCATATCAACCTGTGGATCCTGTTTGTGTTCAATCCCTTGCTTGAAGGAACTGAGGGTGTGTTTAGCATTAGCTTTAAGATAGCAGATTTAAAAGCTAAGCTACGCGGTTGTTTCAAATAGAACGGTCGTAATTCTTTGTTTTGCGTTTGTCTCGTCAGACCGCGGCACCATTCAGAAAGTCATCGTTTTGCCCAAGGACCCCACCAGCATGGAGGAGCTGACACTCGAAGAAGTGGAAGTTTTCCGGGTATGTCTCCTCTTAAAGGGGAAGTCAACCCAAAGAAAATCAAAATATGGCATTCTAGATAATAGTGCGTTAGCGGAATATGAGTTATGAAGCAAAATCCAGCCGTTTTTATCCATCTCAGGGGGCGGCCATTTTGCCACTTGAAGATGACATCAATGTTGCTCACGTGTCAGGTAGCAACCAATCGCGGCGCAGCTTCAGAAATCAGGTGAGCTGTGATTGCTCGTTGTCTGAGCCCTGAGCAACTGTGATGTCATCTTCAGTCGACAGCAAGTGGCAAAATGGCCGCCCCCTAAAATCGATAAAAATGTCTGGATTGTGCTGCAGAACTCATATTCCACAAATGTCATATTAATCAGAATGTCATGTTTAGACTAGCAAGGTCACATATAACATATTATTGTCAAGAAATGTTTAAGGCTGACTTCCACTTGAACCTTTTTGTTAACGAGCGCATGTCAGCCTTAACACTTGCGTCCTTCACAGAGCAGAGCTGCTGTCAAAACGATGAAGATCTCCTCCAAACGAGTAAGCAAGCGTCCCGGCGCTTCACATCTGCGTACGCATGCCGCGACTCACCTCGCAAATGTTTTGTGTCGCGTCTCGCAGCAACAGCTTTACGTGTCGTCGGACGCCGGCTTGACGCAGGTGTCGCTGCACCGATGCGGCGTCTATGGCAGGGCCTGCTCCGACTGCTGCCTGGCCCGGGACCCTTACTGCGCCTGGGACGGGGAGAGCTGCTCGGCCTTCACTCCTTCCACCAAAAGGTAACGAGCGCGTCGCTGAGCAAATTGCCGCGGCAACACTAAACGGCCGTTTTGTGGTATGTCGCAGGAGGAGCAGAAGGCAGGACGTCAAGCACGGCGACCCGCTCAGGCTGTGCCGAGGCTTCAACGCCAAAGGTTGGCTGCCCTCATCGTTAGTGCTAATTGGCTCAAATGTGACATGAAAGGAGGACGAGAAACTTTCTTGTCCTAATAGTCTTAAGCAGACTTAATGTCTTAAGCGAGCGGCAGCTCATGTTTTAAATGTCTCTCAGACACAAAATAACGGTGACCACTTGCAAGTAAAGCAGCAATGTCCGTATTATGAAGTCTCGCTTATTTCCATTTAGAAATGGAAATGTAGTCGTAGGGTTTCCCATGCACAAATGAAATGAACTACATTCTCATACTAACAATGAGAAACTTGTCCAAATGAGGATCTTTTATTTTTCCTCCAACAAATCATCACTTTAGGGGCTCTGTAGACACTTTAATAGAATTTTTTTTTGTAAACCCCCAAAAACTTTTTATGCACTTTTGTCGTAGTTTTTTCTTTGTTTGAAATTGAAAAAAATTGTATTACAATATGTTCCTCTTTATTTCATGTTTTTATATATTTATATAAATTTATTGTATTATTTATTTTATATTATGCATTTTTATATTAATTCTAATTATAATATTTGGCCCACAAATACCAAAAATACACATATAATTGATGACCATTGAAATGCATGTGGTGGGAGAGATAAATAAATAAAAAATGTATACATGTTTTCAGCGAAAACGCGGAGGGGGATCCTGGTGCGTGGGGGGAGGATCCTCAAAAGAACTGAGAAAGTTCAAAAGACGACCCCCCCCCCCCCCCCCCACACACACACACACTCACAAATATTTTAAAATATTTATTTAATTTAAATAAAATAAATAAATAAATAAATAAATCAGTGCGTGCTGAACCGCATGGTTGACTCTTGGTTTAAAAAAAGAAAAAACTGAATAAAAATAGGAGGTTAAGATCAATCATTTCAGAATTTGAAAAAAATAAAGAATACATCTAGAATGTTACTTTTTATTAAATATATATATTTTTTAAAAGGTTTAATCTTACAAAAGATCAGCATTTTTATTTTATTTTTAATGTTAGAAGATATCATTCACAATCACTCACAGGACGTTTGGGATGGTCTTCCTTCCACATTCCCAAAACGCACGTTAGCTTCATTGAATAAGAACAATAGAAAAGAAAGTCTGAATTGTTTTGCGATGGCATTTGTGTGTCCTTCCAGTGGAGAAACGTCTGCGAGAAACGGTGCAGTTTGGCGTGAAAGGTAGCAGCACCTTTTTGGAGTGTCAGCCGCGCTCTCCTCAGGCCACCGTCAAGTGGCTCTTCCAGAGGGACGGCAAAAGGAAAGTGGTACGGAAAATTGATCCCACCCTCAATCTTTTTTTTCTCATCATCTACTGATATGAACTCATTTGACTGGCAGAAGTTTTCTAAGCATATCGCTCGTCACTTTGATTTTCATTCCTTCAATCATTTTTTTCCCTCGCCTGTCTCAGATTGTCTCTTTCAAATGTTTTGAATCTTCAGTTGAGCCGCGCCGGCGACGTCCTGAAGACCAACCACGGCATCCTCCTCAAGTCCCTGAATGGATCGGACGCGGGTCTGTACCACTGCCTGGCCACCGAGAACAACTTCAAACACACGGTGGCCCGCGTGGCGCTGCGCATCCTCGACCGGGACATCGTTTTGGCTCTCAGCGCTCGAGATGAGGACGAGGACGAAGCCGAGACTCGCAACGCGCCGCCGTACCCTCGCTCGTCCCTCTCCTCCACACCTTTCCCGCCCGAGATCAGACTCATCAACCAGTACTGTCAGTCCTACTGGGAGCAGTCCGGGCCCAAGCAGCAACAGCGCAAGCGCACCAGCCGGCGGCACGCGGAGGGACAGGAGCAAGGTCTGGGTTAGGGAGCGCCAGGCCAGCCTCGCTGACTTAATTGGCCCGCTTGGACTTTTATCGGTGTTGTTCATGCATGTTTGTGCATCTCCTCCATTGGTTTGACCGTCGACGCTGTCGAGCCGTTCCAGTTCCATTTTGGTGGTTTTTGTCTTCTGCCGAGCGGGTACATTTTGTGGATAGCACACCTCACCCACCAATGAGCGCATTCCAATGCTTCCGGTGTAGCTTTGGCACACTCTTCTTCTTTGTCCAAATTTCAAGTTCAGGATATCATTTGAAAAAAAAAAAAATTATATATATATATATATATATATATACCTTACGTGGTAAAACAGTTTTTCACCACTTGCAAAAAATGTTTGCGTATTGGGCTGTTCATTTCAGGATGAACCTAAAATGCGCTACACTCATTCCTCAATATATAGCCATTCACTTTTTGCACATTCATTACATGTAATATTATTTGTTGAACTCATTTCGCATTTAGCTACAACACCAGAAAAAAAGTGATTTTTAAACATGATAAATTCCGCATTGTATTGTGATAAATTTAATGTTTTAACGTGATAAATTTCATCTTTTAGCCTGACAATTTTTATTTTTAGATGGAGTGAACGTCAAATTTTAGTGTGATGAATTTCATGTTTTAATGTGAAAAGTTGCATATTTAACTCATTCGCTTCCAAAAACATATAATTACGTCCTATTTTAAGTGTTTTTATGTTTTTTAATGCTAGAGCATATATTTGATGCAGCCTCTGAACTGAAGAGAACGCTTAAAGCAATGGTAGTTATTACAAAAACAGTCAGCAGGTGGCAGCAGAGTATAAGAGATCAACCAGGGCTCTTCTCCCCCAGTGTTTTAAACAGATTTGTGAATAATGATGAAACTTAGCTATATTCTAATGCTAATTGCTGCAAAATGGAAACAGATAAAAAAAAAACCTTCCTGATGAAAAGAAGACACTAATCTTTCTTTTGGTAGGTTTTTATAGCAATAGAACACAATATTATGTGGGCCTTGCAAAATCCAGTAAAACAGCCGGGAGCGAAGGGAGTTGCTTCAGTGAAAATGGCTGGGAGTGAATGAGTTAAATGGGATGTATTTCACATGATGTGGTAAATTTCACGGTTTAAATGGATTGTGTGCAGGATCTAGCACCATCTAGTGGTGAACTAGTAATTTTTAAAAACACTATTAATTTCAATAATATGAAAACAAGTTTTATCACATCAACGTACATTTTTTTATATAATCATAGGTCCAGTAATTGCTAATTATATTATATGACTAAATCCTGCATATTGTCCCTCTTTTGATAAATCTCCCAAATTTTAACAGGATGAATTTTACGTTATGGTAAAACAAAACATTATTCCTTCTTTTTTAAACACGTTCTTGTTTTGTTTTTTAAACAGTATTATGTTAGCATTGCGTACTTACATGGCTAAACTCAAGTAGCAAACAAAAGGAAATGATCAATGACGCATGTTGAGAAATAATCAAGTTTTACTTTATTTGAAGGCATTTTTTTTTTTAAAGGTGATGTCACAGAATTGTTTGTTTTTTTTAACTAGGAAATTGGACCAAGACGACAGGCAATAATTGACAGCTTCAGAAGGGTAACTTAAGTCCCTTATATTTAGGTTCATCCTGAAATTTCACCTGATAGCTGAAGTACCCAAATTTTGTCAACAACATGCACCATCGTTTCATATTCTGACTGCATGACACTGAAAGGTTGTGGTGCCGAGAAAACGGGATGTTTTCAACATATCGGACTGCCATGTAACCAGAGTGCCACAAGAAGGTGTCAAGCGGCAAAACCACGTGTGCTACTTGTGAGTATATTGAGAACAAATGTAATATATTGATTGTGAATATAATATATACGGCCAGTTGATTACTGTTGTTGTCTGAGGAAACGAAAAAACATTTCATCAATGTTTGCATGCTTGTGTTTGTCATTTGTGGCTCTTTTGGGGCCTTGCCATGTAACGATGTCCGTAAGGTGTCAAATATGAATATCGTGTTAAGCTAAGCCATGTGGATGTTGCCCCTCTGACCTGTTGTGACCCCCCCCCCCCCCCCCCAGTATGTGAGTGGTGAAGACCAGCTTCACGGTGGTCTTCCAGTCGTGCACTTTGTCAGTGGTGGTGGTGGGAATTTTGGGATGTTTGCACAGATGTTAGCAGTAAGTTAAATCTTCTTGTTTTGTTTTTTTTAATGTACAGTGTCTTGTTATAAAAAGTGGAATGATGTCAACTCCGTGTTTTGTTAAAAATTTCAATGGCTTATATGACAAGTGGATTATATTATTTACTTGCCATTTATTATTCTATTATATAATCTTGAACAAAACATTTGCCAGGAAGTGCTTCGAATTGAACAGGAAGTGTCCCAAATACAATAAATTTAAGTGCAAAACAATGTCGGTTTATACAACGGCGTTTTAGGGCCACTTGTAAATATATATTTTTTTTAGAGGGGGGGGGGGGGCAATATTCCGAGAAAAAAACTCGCTAATTTGCCACTTTATGTATATAGTGGCAGATTTGCGAGAAAAATCTTACGAGAAATACACGTAGCGTAGCTATAGTCTAATCATGTGAGGATTTGTTGGTGTTTAATGGGACACTGTTTATAAAATGAAAAGGCATTCTTAATTAAAACTTTATTCGTCATTCACCGCAGCCAGAGCGACAACACTTCCTGATCCCCTATCAGCTGACAACACTATCCAATCAGATGCTAGCATACCATAGGTAAATGCAAGTGAATGACGGAGAGCAGCAGATTCGACACATCAATTTAGATACTTGTACAAAAAAAAATACCAGTACCAAAATGTATGAACGTGTAAATAATAATTCTGGAAACATAAATGTACAAGTAAATATACATTTTAACAAATTAACTTAAACGCTTGATCGTCCGGGTGTGGACCTTCGCAAAGTGAGGCGTTTTTGTCTTTGTTGCTGGCCAGTGGCCGTGCACAACGCTTCAAAGAGCGAATGCTTAACATGATATGGTTAATCTATGCTAAAGCAATTACTAGCTCCTTATTTGAAAACCCGACTGAAAAGTATTGGCACAAACAGTCGAGTAGTACGCTACGTGTATTTCTCAAGTTTTAGATTTTTTTTTATAGCAAATCTGCCACTATATTAATTGGCAAATTTATAAACTCGCAAATTTGCGAGAAAAAAACGTGTACATTTGCGAGTTTATAAAGTGGCAAATTTGTGAGTTTTTTTCACGCAATATTGCCCCCGCCCTCTGAAAAAATATATTTATACGTGGCCCTAATACGCCGTTGTAGGTTGAACTATTCCTAGATGTAGTCAAATATTCTAAGTTACCTAAATACTTTTAAATCTATTGAACTATTCCCTTCGCTTACCCCTAAAGGAAGCCGGCGTACCACCAGTGGTGTGTCTGTACCACCTGTTTGTGAATGACAGGATGAGAAGATGCAGATCTTTGTAAAGCCTCTGAGACGTTTTGGTGATGAATGGAGGTGGAAACAGTGCAAATTGACGAAGGAGTTTATTGTGGAAAAATTCTTGACATTACAAAAAAAAAATAATGCAATTCTAAGATCGAGTGCTTGGAAACGAGACGCATGGCTGGACTTGACATCAGTCGTCCCATTCGTCATCGTCGTCTTCGTCGTCTCCGCCTTCGTCTTCGCTTTCATCTGCAAGAAAAAACGAGAATGAGCGCCCGTCGGTCGGCTTTGGGTTTGGTTCGGCACGGGACGGGACGGGCAACACGTGCTGCTTACCTGACGAGTGGATGACTTTGCTGCGCTTCTGCATGACCATCATGAGCGCGCCGACGATGCCCTCGCCGGACTCGGCCGGCGGGCACGTGCTCGGATCCGGACACTCGACCACCTGTGGCACACAACCACGTACGTACCACGTAACGCAAGGGCATGAAAACATCAGGCAGTCCAAAGGAATGACTGAGGGAGTTTCAAGATGGATTTTAAAGTAGGTGTCAAACTAGGGCTAGGGTTTGAAATTAGGGTTTCAAATAAGGGAAAGGTGTTCAAATTAGGGTTTAAAATTAGTGCTATGGTTTCAAAGTAGGCTTTTAAACTAAGATTAGGGTTTCAATCAAGGTTTAAAATTTGAATTTCAAATTAGGGTAACAAATTAAGGTTTCAAATTAGTGCTATGGTTTCAAAGTAGGGTTTCTAACTAGGGCTAGGGTTTAAAATTAGGGTTTAAAATTAGTGCTATGGTTTACAAAGTAATGTTTAAAACAAGTAATAGGGTATCAAATTAGGGTTTCAAATCAGTGCTATTGTTTACAAAATAGGGTTTCAAACAATGGGTAGGGTTTCAAATCTATGCTATGGTTTCAAAGTAGGGTTTCAAACTAGGGCTAGGGTTTTAAATTAGGGGTTCAAACTAGGTTTAGGATTTCAAATTGGTGTTTCAAATTATTGCTATGGTTTCAAAGTAGGGTTTCAAACTCGGGCAAGGGTTTAAAAATAGGGTTTCAAACTAGATTTAGGGTTTAAAAGCCTAATATGAAACACTAGCCCTAGTTTTAAACCCTAATTTGAAACCCTAGCCCTAGTTTGAAAACCTAATTTGAAACCCTAGCCCTAGTTTGAAACCCTAATTTGAGACACTAGCCCTTGTTTGAAACCCTAATTTGAGACCCTAGCCCTTGTTTGAAACCCTAATTTGAAACCCTAGCCATAGTTTGTAACCTTAATATGAAACCCTAGCCCTATTTTAAACCCCTAATTTGAGACCTTAGCCCTAGTTTTAAACCCTAATTTGAAAACCTAGCCCTAGTTAGAAACCCTAATTTCAAACCCTAGCCCTTGTTTTAAACCCTAATTTTAAACCCTAGCCCTAGTTTTAAACCCTAATATGAAACCCCAGCCCTAGTTTAAAACCCTAATTTCAAACCCTAGCCCTAGTTTAAAACCCTAATTTGAATTCCTAGCCCTAGTTTAAAACCCTAATTTCAAACCCTAGCCCTAGTTTTAAACCATAATTTCAAACCCTAGCCCTAGTTTAAAACACTATTTTTAAACCCTAGCCCTAGTTTGAAACCCCAATTTCAAACCCTAGCCCTAGTTTAAAACCCTAATTTCAAACCCTAGCCCAAGTTTAAAACCCTAATTTCAAACCCTAGCCCTAGTTTTAAAACCTAATATGAAACCCTAGCCCTGGTTTAAAACCCTAATTTCAAACCCTAGCCCTAGTTTGAAACCCTAATTTCAAACCCTAGCCCTAGTTTAAAACCCTATTTTTAAACCCTAGACCTAGTTTTAAACCCTAATATGAAATCCTAGCCCTAGTTTAAAACCCTAGTTTAAAACCCTAATTTCAAACCCTAGCCCTATTTTAAAACCCTAATTTTAAACCCTAGCCCTAGTTTGAAACCCTAATTTAAAACCCTAGCCCTAGTTTGAAACCCTAATATCAAACCCTAGCCCTAGTTTGAAACACTAATTTCAAACCCTAGCCCTAGTTTTAAACCCTAATTTTAAACCCTAGCCCTAGTTTTAAACCCTAATATGAAACCCCAGCCCTAGTTTAAAACCCTAATTTCAAACCCTAGCCCTAGTTTAAAACCCTAATTTGAATTCCTAGCCCTAGTTTAAAACCCTAATTTCAAACCCTAGCCCTAGTTTTAAACCATAATTTCAAACCCTAACCCTAGTTTAAAACACTATTTTTAAACCCTAGCCCTAGTTTGAAACCCCAATTTAAAACCCTAGCCCTAGTTTAAAACCCTAATTTCAAACCCTAGCCCAAGTTTAAAACCCTAATTTCAAACCCTAGCCCTAGTTTTAAAACCTAATATGAAACCCTAGCCCTGGTTTAAAACCCTAATTTCAAACCCTAGCCCTAGTTTGAAACCCTAATTTCAAACCCTAGCCCTAGTTTAAAACCCTATTTTTAAACCCTAGCCCTAGTTTGAAACCCTAATATCAAACCCTAGCCCTAGTTTGAAACACTAATTTCAAACCCTAGCCCTAGTTTAAAACCCTATTTTTAAACCCTAGACCTAGTTTTAAACCCTAATATGAAATCCTAGCCCTAGTTTAAAACCCTAGTTTAAAACCCTAATTTCAAACCCTAGCCCTATTTTAAAACCCTAATTTTAAACCCTAGCCCTAGTTTGAAACCCTAATTTAAAACCCTAGCCCTAGTTTGAAACCCTAATATCAAACCCTAGCCCTAGTTTGAAACACTAATTTCAAACCCTAGCCCTAGTTTAAAACCCTATTTTTAAACCCTAGACCTAGTTTTAAACCCTAATATGAAACCCTAGCCCTAGTTTGAAACCCTATTTTTAAACCCTAGCCCTAGTTTGAAACCCAAATATCAAACCCTAGCCCTAGTTTGAAACCCTAATTTCAAACCCTAGCCCTAGTTTAAAACCCTAATTTCAAACCCTAGCCCTAGTTTAAAACCCTAATTTCAAACCCTAGCCCTAGTTTTAAACCCTAATATGAAACCCTAGCCCTCGTTTAAAACCCTAATTTCAAACCCTAGCCCAAGTTTAAAACCCTAATTTCAAACCCTTGCCCTAGTTTTAAAACCTAATATGAAACCCTAGCCCTAGTTTAAAACCTTAATTTCAAACCGTAGCCCTAGTTTGAAACCCTAATTTCAAACCCTAGCCCTAGTTTGAAACCCTAATTTGAAAAACTAGCCCTAGTTTGAAACCCTAATTTCAAACCCTAGCCCTAGTTTAAAACCCTAATTTCAAACCCTAGCCCTAGTTTGAAACCCTAATATCAAACCCTAGCCCTAGTTTAAAACCCTATTTTTAAACCCTAACCCTAGTTTTAAACCCTAATTTCAAACCCTAGCCCTAGTTTGAAACACTAATTTCAAACCCTAGCCCTAGTTTAAAACCCTAATTTCAAACCCTAGCCCTAGTTTAAAACCCTAATTTCAAACCCTATCCGTAGTTTGAAACCCTAATTTCAAACCCTAGCTCTAGTTTAAAACCCTAATTTCAAACCCTAGCCCTAGTTCAAAACCCTAATTTCAAACCCTAGCCCTAGTTTAAAACCCGGATATCAAACCCTAGCCCTAGTTTGAAACCCTAATTTCAAACCCTAGCCCTAGTTTAAACCCCTAATATGAAACCCTAGCCCTAGTTTAAACCCCTAATTTAAAACCCTAGCCCTAGTTTAAAACCCTAATTTCAAACCCTAGCCCAAGTTTAAAACCCTAATTTCAAACCCTAGCCCTAGTTTTTAAACTTATATGAAACCCTAGCCCTAGTTTAAAACCCTAATTTCAAACCTTAGCCCTAGTTTAAAACCCTAATTTCAAACCCTAGCCCTAGTTTAAAACCCTAATTTGAAACCCTAGCCCTAGTTTAAAACCCTAATTTCAAACCCAAGCTCTAGTTTGAAACCCTAATTTGAAACCCTAGCCCTAGTTTGAAACCCTAATTTCAAACCCTAGCCCTAGTTTGAAACCCTAATTTGAAACCCCAGCCCTAGTTTTAAACCCTATTTTGAAACCCTAGCCCTAGTTTGAAACCCTAATTTCAAACCCTAGCCCTAGTTTAAAACCCTAGTTTTGAACCCTAGCACTACTTCGAAGCCCTTATTTGAAACCCTAGCCTGAGTTTGTAACCTTAATATGAAACCATAGCCCTTTTTTAAAACCCTAATTTGAGACCCTAGCCATAGTTTAAAACCCTAGTTTGAAACCCTAGCCCTAGTTTAAAACCCAAATTTGAATTCCTAGCCCTAGTTTGAAACCTTAATTTCAAACTCTAGCCCTAGTTTGAAACCCTAATTTCAAACCCTAGCCCTAGTTTTAAACCCTAATATGAAACCCTAGCCATAGTTTGAAACCCTCATTTCAAACCCTAGCCCTAGTTTGAAACCCTAATTTCAAACCCTAGCCCAAGTTTAAAACCCTAATTTCAAACCCTTGCCCTAGTTTTAAAACCTAATATGAAACCCTAGCCCAAGTTTGAAACCCTAATTTCAAACCCTAGCCCTAGTTTAAAACCCTAATTTCAAACCCTAGCCCTAGTTTGAAACCCTAATATCAAACCCTAGCCCTGGTTTAAAACCCTAATTTCAAACCCAAGCCCTAGTTTAAAACCCTAATTTCAAACCCTAGCCCTAGTTTGAAACCCTAATATCAAACCCTAGCCCTAGTTTAAAACCCTATTTTTAAACCCTAACCCTAGTTTTAAACCCTAATTTCAAACCCTAGCCCTAGTTTGAAACACTAATTTCAAACCTTAGCCCTTATTTAAAACCCTATTTTTAAACCTTAGACCTAGTTTTAAACCCTAATATGAAATCCTAGCCCTAGTTTAAAACCCTAGTTTAAAACCCTAATTTCAAACCCTAGCCCTATTTTAAAACCCTAATTTTAAACCCTAGCCCTAGTTTTAAACCCTAATATGAAACCCTAGCCCTAGTTTGAAACCCTAATTTGAAACCCTAGCCCTAGTTTTAAAACCTAATATGAAACCCTAGCCCTAGTTTGAAACCCTAATATCAAACCCTAGCCCTAGTTTGAAACCCTAATTTCAAACCCTAGCTCTAGTTTAAAACCCTAATTTCAAATCCTAGCCCTAGTTCAAAACCCTAATTTCAAACCCTAGCCCTAGTTTGAAACCCTAATTTGAAACCCTAGCCCTAGTTTAAAACCCTAATTTCAAACCCTAGCCCAAGTTTAAAACCCTAATTTCAAACCCAAGCCCTAGTTTTAAAACCTAATATGAAACCCTAGCCCTAGTTTAAAACCATAATTTCAAACCCTAGCCCTAGTTTGAAACCCTAATTTCAAACCCTAGCCCTAGTTTGAAACCCTAATTTCAAACCCTAGCCCTAGTTTTAAACCCTAATATGAAACCCTAGCCCTAGTTTGAAACCCTAATTTTAAACCCTAGCCCTAGTTTAAAACCCTAATTTCAAACCCTAGCCCAAGTTTAAAACCCTAATTTCAAACCCTAGCCCTAGTTTTAAAACCTAATATGAAACCCTAGCCCTAGTTTGAAACCCTAATATCAAACACTAGCCCTAGTTTGAAACCCTAATTTCAAACCCTAGCCCTAGTTTAAAACCCTAATTTCAAACACTAGCCCTAGTTTAAAACCCTAATTTCAAACCCTAGCCCTAGTTTTAAACACTAATATGAAACCCTAGCCCTCGTTTAAAACCCTAATTTCAAACCCAAGCCCAAGTTTAAAACCCTAATATCAAACCCTAGCCCTAGTTTAAAACCCTATTTTTAAACCCTAACCCTAGTTTTAAACCCTAATTTCAAACCCTAGCCCTAGTTTGAAACACTAATTTCAAACCCTAGCCCTTATTTAAAACCCTATTTTTAAACCCTAGACCTAGTTTTAAACCCTAATATGAAATCCTAGCCCTAGTTTAAAACCCTAGTTTAAAACCCTAATTTCAAACCCTAGCCCTATTTTAAAACCCTAATTTTAAACCCTAGCCCTAGTTTTAAACCCTAATATGAAACCCTAGCCCTAGTTTGAAACCCTAATTTGAAACCCTAGCCCTAGTTTTAAAACCTAATATGAAACCCTAGCCCTAGTTTGAAACCCTAATATTCAACCCTAGCCCTAGTTTGAAACCCTAATTTCAAACCCTAGCTCTAGTTTAAAACCCTAATTTCAAACCCTAGCCCTAGTTCAAAACCCTAATTTCAAACCCTAGCCCTAGTTTGAAACCCTAATTTGAAACCCTAGCCCTAGTTTAAACCCCTAATTTCAAACCCTAGCCCAAGTTTAAAACCCTAATTTCAAACCCAAGCCCTTGTTTTAAAACCTAATATGAAACCCTAGACCTAGTTTAAAACCATAATTTCAAACCCTAGCCCTAGTTTAAAACCCTAATTTCAAACCCTAGCCCTAGTTTGAAACCCTAATTTCAAACCCTAGCCCGAGTTTGAAACCCTAATTTCAAACCCTAGCCCTAGTTTGAAACCCTAATATCAAACACTAGCCCTAGTTTGAAACCCTAATTTCAAACCCTAGCCCTAGTTTAAAACCCTAATTTCAAACCCTAGCCCTAGTTTAAAACCCTAATTTCAAACCCTAGCCCTAGTTTTAAACCCTAATATGAAACCCTAGCCCTCGTTTAAAACCCTAATTTAAACCCAAGCCCAAGTTTAAAACCCTAATTTCAAACCCTTGCCCTAGTTTTAAAACCTAATATGAAACCCTAGCCCTAGTTTAAAACCTTAATTTCAAACCCTAGCCCTAGTTTGAAACCCTAATTTCAAACCCTAGCCCTAGTTTGAAACCCTAATTTCAAACCCTAGCCCTAGTTTAAAACCCTAATTTCAAACCATAGCCCTAGTTTGAAACCCTAATATAAAACCCAAGCCCTAGTTTGAAACACTAATTTAAAACCCTAGCCCTAGTTTTAAACCCTAATTTCAAACCCTAGCCCTAGTTTGAGAACCTAATTTGAATTCCAAGCCCTAGTTTGAAACCCTAATTTGAAACCCTAGCCCTAGTTTGAAACCCTAATTTGAAACCCTAGCCCGAGTTTGAAACCCTAATTTGAGACCCTAGCCCTTGTTTGAAACCCTAATTTGAAACCCTAGCCATAGTTTGTAACCTTAATATGAAACCCTAGCCCTATTTTAAACCCCTAATTTGAGACCCTAGCCCTAGTTTTAAACCCTAATTTCAAACCCTAGCCCTAGTTAGAAACCCTAATTTCAAACCCCAGCCCTTGCTTCAAACCCTAATTTTAAACCCTAACCCTAGTTTTAAACCCTAATTTGAATTCCTAGCCCTAGTTTAAAACCCTAATTTCAAACCCAAGCCCAAGTTTAAAACCCTTATTTCAAACCCTAGCCCAAGTTTAAAACCCTAATTTCAAACCCTAGCCCTAGTTGTAAACCCTAATTTCAAACCCTAGCCCTAGTTTAAAACCCTAATTTCAAAGCCTTAAATTGGTTTTAAAACCTAATATGAAACCCTAACCCTAGTTTAAAACCCTAATTTCAAACCCTAGCCCTAGTTTAAAACCCTAATTTCAAACCCTAGCCCTAGTTTAAAACCCTAATTTCAAACCCTAACCCTAGTTTAAAACCCTAATTTCAAACCCTATCCCTAGTTTGAAACCCTAATTTCAAACCCTAGCTCTAGTTTAAATCCCTAATTTCAAATCCTAGCCCTAGTTCAAAACCCTAATTTCAAACCCTAGCCCTAGTTTGAAACCCTAATTTGAAACCCTAGCCCTAGTTTAAAACCCTAATTTCAAACCCTAGCCCAAGTTTAAAACCCTAATTTCAAACCTAGCCCTAGTTTGAAACCCTAATTTCAAACCCTAGCCCTATTTTAAAACCCTAATTTCAAACCCTAGCTCTAGTTTTAAACCCTAATTTGAAACCCTAGCACTAGTTTAAAACCCTAATTTCAAACCCTAGCCCTAGTTTAAAACCCTAATTTCAAACCCTAGCTCAAGTTTAAAACCCTAATTTCAAACCCTAGCCCTAGTTCTAAAACCTAATATGAAACCCTAGCCCTAGTTTAAAACCCTAATTTCAAACCCTAGTTTAAAACCCTAATTTCAAACCCTAGCCCAAGTTTAAAACCCTCATTTCAAACCCTAGCCCTAGTTTAAAACCCTAATTTCAAACCCTAGCTCTAGTTTGAAACCCTAATTTGAAACCCTAGCCCTAGTTTGAAACCCTAATTTCAAACCCTAGCCCCATTTTAAAACCCTAATATTAAACCCTAGCCCTAGTTTTAAACCCTAATATGAAACCCTAGCCCTAGTTTTAAACCCTAATTTTGAACCCTAGCACTACTTGGAAACCGTAATTTTAAACCCTAGCCCTAGTTTAAAACCCTAATTTTAAACCCTAGCCCTAGTTTTAAACCCTAATATGAAACCCTAGCCCTAGTTTGAAACCCTAATTTTGTACCCTAGCACTACTTGGAAACCGTAATTTTAAACCCTAGCCCTAGTTTAAAACCTTAATTTCAAACCCTAGCCCTAGTTTAAAACCCTAATTTGAAACCCTAGCCCTAGTTTGAAACCCTAATTTCAAACCCTAGCCCTAGTTTCAAACCCTAATATCAAACCCTAGCCCTAGTTTGAAACCCTAATTTCAAACCCTAGCCCTAGTTTAAAACCCTAATTTCAAACCCTAGCCCTAGTTTGAAACCCTAATTTCAAACCCTAGCCCTAGTGTAAAACCCTAATTTCAAACCCTAGCCCTAGTTTGAAACCCTAATTTCAAACCCTAGCCCTAGTGTAAAACCCTAATTTCAAACCCTAGCCCTAGTTTAAAACCCGGATATCAAACCCTAGCCCTAGTTTGAAACCCTAATTTCAAACCCTAGCCCTAGTTTAAACCCCTAATATGAAACCCTAGCCCTAGTTTAAAACCCTAATTTCAAACCCTAACCCTAGTTTAAAACCCTAATTTCAAACCCTAGCCCAAGTTTAAAACCCTAATTTCAAACCCTAGCCCTAGTTTTTAAACTTATATGAAACCCTAGCCCTAGTTTAAAACCCTAATTTCAAACCTTAGCCCTAGTTTAAAACCCTAATTTCAAACCCTAGCCCTAGTTTAAAACCCTAATTTCAAACCCTAGCCCTAGTTTAAAACCCTAATTTCAAACCCAAGCTCTAGTTTGAAACCCTAATTTGAAACCCTAGCCCTAGTTTGAAACCCTAATTTCAAACCCTAGCCCTAGTTTGAAACCCTAATTTGAAACCCCAGCCCTAGTTTTAAACCCTATTTTGAAACCCTAGCCCTAGTTTGAAACCCTAATTTCAAACCCTAGCCCTAGTTTAAAACCCTAGTTTTGAACCCTAGCACTACTTCGAAGCCCTTATTTGAAACCCTAGCCTGAGTTTGTAACCTTAATATGAAACCATAGCCCTTTTTTAAAACCCTAATTTGAGACCCTAGCCATAGTTTAAAACCCTAGTTTGAAACCCTAGCCCTAGTTTAAAACCCAAATTTGAATTCCTAGCCCTAGTTTGAAACCTTAATTTCAAACTCTAGCCCTAGTTTACAACCCAAATTTGAATTCCTCGCCCGAGTTTGAAACCCTAATTTCAAACCCTAGCCCTAGTTTTAAACCCTAATTTTGAACCCTAACCCTAGTTTGAAACCCTAATTTCAAACCCTAGCCCTAGTTTAAAACCCTAATTTCAAACCCTAGCCCTAGTTTTAAACCCTAATATGAAACCCTAGCCCTAGTTTTAAACCCTAATTTTGAACCCTAGCACTACTTGGAAACCGTAATTTTAAACCCTAGCCCTAGTTTAAAACCCTAATTTTAAACCCTCGCCCTAGTTTTAAACCCTAATATGAAACCCTAGCCCTAGTTTGAAACCCTAATTTTGAACCCTAGCACTACTTGGAAACCGTAATTTTAAACCCTAGCCCTAGTTTAAAACCTTAATTTCAAACCCTAGCCCTAGTTTAAAACCCTAATTTCAAACCCTAGCCCTAGTTTGAAACCCTAATTTGAAACCCTAGCCCTAGTTTGAAACCCTAATTTAAAACCCTAGCCCTAGTTTTAAACCCTAATATGAAACCCTAGCCCTAGTTTTAAACCCTAATTTTGAACCCTAGCACTACTTGGAAACCGTAATTTTAAACCCTAGCCCTAGTTTAAAACCCTAATTTTAAACCCTCGCCCTAGTTTTAAACCCTAATATGAAACCCTAGCCCTAGTTTGAAACCCTAATTTTAAACCCTAGCCCTAGTGTAAAACCCTAATTTCAAACCCTAGCCCTAGTTTAAAACCCGAATATCAAACCCTAGCCCTAGTTTAAAACCCTAATTTTAAACCCTAGCCCAATTTTTAAAACCTAATATGAAACCCTAGTCCTAGTTTAAAACCCTAATTTCAAATTCTAGCCCTAGTTTAAAACCCTAATTTTAAATCCAAGCCCTAGTTTGAAACCCTAATTTGAAACCCTAGCCCTAGTGTAAAACCCTAATTTCAAACCCTAGCCCTAGTTTAAAACCCGAATATCAAACCCTAGCCCTAGTTTTAAAACCTAATATGAAACCCTAGTCCTAGTTTAAAACCCTAATTTCAAACCCTAGCCCTAGTTTAAAACCCTAGTTTTGAACCCTAGCCCTAGTTTGAAACCTTAATTTGAAACCCTAGCCCTAGTGTAAAACCCTAATTTCAAACCCTAGCCCTAGTTTAAAAACCGGATATCAAACCCCAGCCCTAGTTTGAAACCCTAATTTCAAACCCTAGCCCTAGTTTAAACCCCTAATATGAAACCCTAGCCCTAGTTTAAAACCCTAATTTCAAACCCTAGCCCTAGTTTAAAACCCTAATTTCAAACCCTAGCCCAAATTTAAAACCCTAATTTCAAACCCTAGCCCTAGTTTTTAAACTTATATGAAACCCTAGCCCTAGTTTAAAACCCTAATTTCAAATCTTAGCCCTAGTTTAAAACCCTTATTTGAAACCCTAGCCCTAGTTTAAAACCCTAATTTCAAACCCAAGCTCTAGTTTGAAACCCTAATTTGAAACCCTAGCCCTAGTTTGAAACCCTAATTTCAAACCCTAGCCCTAGTTTGAAACCCTAATTTGAAACCCCAGCCCTAGTTTTAAACCCTATTTTGAAACCCTAGCCCTAGTTTGAAACCCTAATTTCAAACCCTAGCCCTAGTTTAAAACCCTAGTTTTGAACCCTAGCACTACTTCGAAGCCCTTATTTGAAACCCTAGCCTGAGTTTGTAACCTTAATATGAAACCATAGCCCTTTTTTAAAACCCTAATTTGAGACCCTAGCCATAGTTTAAAACCCTAGTTTGAAACCCTAGCCCTAGTTTAAAACCCAAATTTGAATTCCTAGCCCTAGTTTGAAACCTTAATTTCAAACTCTAGCCCTAGTTTAAAACCCAAATTTGAATTCCTCGCCCGAGTTTGAAACCCTAATTTCAAACCCTAGCCCTAGTTTTAAACCCTAATATGAAACCCTAGCCATAGTTTGAAACCCTCATTTCAAACCCTAGCCCTAGTTTGAAACCCTAATTTTGAACCCTAGCCCTAGTTTGAAACCCTAATTTCAAACCCTAGCCCTAGTTTAAAACCCTAATTTCAAACCCTAGCCCTAGTTTTAAACCCTAATATGAAACCCTAGCCCTAGTTTTAAACCCTAATTTTGAACCCTAGCACTACTTGGAAACCGTAATTTTAAACCCTAGCCCTAGTTTAAAACCCTAATTTTAAACCCTCGCCCTAGTTTTAAACCCTAATATGAAACCCTAGCCCTAGTTTGAAACTCTAATTTTGAACCCTAGCACTACTTGGAAACCGTAATTTTAAACCCTAGCCCTAGTTTAAAACCTTAATTTCAAACCCTAGCCCTAGTTTAAAACCCTAATTTCAAACCGTAGCCCTAGTTTGAAACCCTAATTTGAAACCCTAGCCCTAGTTTGAAACCCTAATTTCAAACCCTAGCCCTAGTTTGAAACCCTAATATCAAACCCTAGCCGTAGTTTGAAACCCTAATTTCAAACCCTAGCCCTAGTTTAAAACCCTAATTTCAAACCCTAGCCCTAGTTTGAAACCCTAATTTAAAACCCTAGCCCTAGTTTTAAACACTAATATGAAACCCTAGCCCTAGTTTGAAACCCTAATTTTAAACCCTAGCCCTAGTTTAAAACCCTAATTTGAAACCCTAGCCCTAGTTTGAAACCCTAATTTCAAACCCTAGCCCCATTTTAAAACCCTAATTTTAAACCCTAGCCCTAGTTTTAAACCCTAATATGAAACCCTAGCCCTAGTTTTAAACCCTAATTTTGAACCCTAGCACTACTTGGAAACCGTAATTTTAAACCCTAGCCCTAGTTTAAAACCCTAATTTTAAACCCTAGCCCTAGTTTTAAACCCTAATATGAAACCCTAGCCCTAGTTTGAAACCCTAATTTTGAACACTAGCACTACTTGGAAACCGTAATTTTAAACCCTAGCCCTAGTTTAAAACCTTAATTTCAAACCCTAACCCTAGTTTAAAACCCTAATTTCAAACCCTAGTCCTAGTTTGAAACCCTAATTTGAAACCCTAGCCCTAGTTTGAAACCCTAATTTCAAACCCTAGCCCTAGTTTTAAACCCTAATATCAAACCCTAGCCCTAGTTTGAAACCCTAATTTCAAACCCTAGCCCTAGTTTAAAACCCTAATTTCAAACCCTAGCCCTAGTTTGAAACCCTAATTTCAAACCCTAGCCCTAGTTTTAAACCCTAATATGAAACCCTAGCCCTAGTTTGAAACCCTAATTTTAAACCCTAGCCCTAGTTTAAAACCCTAATTTCAAACCCTAGCCCAAGTTTGAAACCCTAATTTCAAACCCTAGCCCTAGTTTTAAAACCTAATATGAAACCCTAGTCCTAGTTTAAAACCCTAATTTCAAATCCTAGCCCTAGTTTAAAACCCTCATTTCAAACCCTAGCCCTAGTTTGAAACCCTAATGTGAAACCCTAGCCCTAGTGTAAAACCCTAATTTCAAACCCTAGCCCTAGTTTAAAACCCGAATATGAAACCCTAGCCCTAGTTTAAAACCCTAATTTAAAACCCTAGCCCTAGTTTAAAACCCTAATTTCAAACCCTAGCCCTAGTTTTAAACCCTAATATGAAACCCTAGCCCTAGTTTGAAACCCTAATTTTAAACCCTAGCCCTAGTTTAAAACCCTAATTTCAAACCCTAGCCCAAGTTTAAAACCCTAATTTCAAACCCTAGCTCTAGTTTTAAAACCTAATATGAAACCCTAGTCCTAGTTTAAAACCCTAATTTCAAATCCTAGCCCTAAATTAAAACCCTAATTTTAAACCCTAGCCCTAGTTTTAAACCCTAATTTCAAACCCTAGCCCTAGTTTTAAAACCTAATATGAAACCCAAGCCCTAGTTTAAAACCCTAATTTCAAACCTTAGCCCTATTTTAAACCCTATTTTCAAACCCTAACCATAGTTTAAAACCCTAATTTTAAACCCTAGCCCTAGTTTGAAACCCTAATTTGAAACCCTAGCCCTAGTGTAAAACCCTAATTTCAAACCCTAGCCCTAGTTTAAAACCCGGATATCAAACCCTAGCCCTAGTTTGAAACCCTAATTTCAAACTCTAGCCCTAGTTTAAACCCCTAATATGAAACCCTAGCCCTAGTTTAAAACCCTAATTTCAAACCCTAGCCCTAGTTTAAAACCCTAATTTCAAACCCTAGCCCAAGTTTAAAACCCTAATTTCAAACCCTAGCCCTAGTTTTAAAACCTAATATGAAACCCTAGCCCTAGTTTAAAACCCTAATTTCAAACCTTAGCTCTAGTTTAAAACCCTAATTTCAAACCCTAGCCCTAGTTTAAAACCCTAATTTGAAACCCTAGCCCTAGTTTAAAACCCTAATTTCAAACCCTAGCTCTAGTTTGAAACCCTAATTTGAAACCCTAGCCCTAGTTTGAAACCCTAATTTCAAACCCTAGCCCTAGTTTGAAACCCTAATTTGAAACCCCAGCCCTAGTTTTAAACCCTATTTTGAAACCCTAGCCCTAGTTTGAAACCCTAATTTCAAACCCTAGCCCTAGTTTAAAACCCTAGTTTTGAACCCTAGCACTACTTCGAAGCCCTTATTTGAAACCCTAGCCTGAGTTTGTAACCTTAATATGAAACCATAGCCCTTTTTTAAAACCCTAATTTGAGACCCTAGCCATAGTTTAAAACCCTAGTTTGAAACCCTAGCCCTAGTTTAAAACCCAAATTTGAATTCCTAGCCCTAGTTTGAAACCTTAATTTCAAACTCTAGCCCTAGTTTAAAACCCAAATTTGAATTCCTCGCCCGAGTTTGAAACCCTAATTTCAAACCCTAGCCCTAGTTTTAAACCATAATATGAAACCCTAGCCATAGTTTGAAACCCTCATTTCAAACCCTAGCCCTAGTTTGAAACCCTAATTTTGAACCCTAGCCCTAGTTTGAAACCCTAATTTCAAACCCTAGCCCTAGTTTAAAACCCTAATTTCAAACCCCAGCCCAAGTTTAAAACCCTAATTTCAAACCCTAGCCCTAGTTTTAAACCCTAATTTGAAACCCTAGCCCTAGTTTAAAACCCTAATTTCAAACCCTAGCCCTAGTTTAAAACCCTAATTTCAAACCCTAGCTCAAGTTTAAAACCCTAATTTCAAACCCTAGCCCTAGTTTTAAAACCTAATATGAAACCCTAGCCCTAGTTTAAAACCCTAATTTCAAACCCTAGCCCAAGTTTAAAACCCTAATTTCAAACCCTAGCCCTAGTTTAAAACCCTAATTTCAAACCCTAGCTATAGTTTGAAACCCTAATTTGAAACCCTAGCCCTAGTTTGAAACCCTAATTTCAAACCCTAGCCCCATTTTAAAATCCTAATTTTAAACCCTAGCCCTAGTTTTAAACCCTAATATGAAACCCTAGCCCTAGTTTTAAACCCTAATTTTGAACCCTAGCACTACTTGGAAACCGTAATTTTAAACCCTAGCCCTAGTTTAAAACCCTAATTTTAAACCCTTGCCCTAGTTTTAAACCCTAATATGAAACCCTAGCCCTAGTTTGAAACCCTAATTTTGAACCCTAGCACTACTTGGAAACCGTAATTTTAAACCCTAGCCCTAGTTTAAAACCTTAATTTCAAACCCTAGCCCTAGTTTAAAACCCTAATTTCAAACCCTAGCCCTAGTTTGAAACCCTAATTTGAAACCCTAGCCCTAGTTTGAAACCCTAATTTCAAACCCTAGCCCTAGTTTGAAACCCTAATATCAAACCCTAGCCCTAGTTTGAAACCCTAATTTCAAACCCTAGCCCTAGTTTAAAACCCTAATTTCAAACCCTAGCCCTAGTTTGAAACCCTAATTTCAAACCCTAGCCCTAGTTTTAAACCCTAATATGAAACCCTAGCCCTAGTTTGAAACCCTAATTTTAAACCCTAGCCCTAGTTTAAAACCCTAATTTCAAACCCTAGCCCTAGTTTTAAAACCTAATATGAAACCCTAGTCCTAGTTTAAAACCCTAATTTCAAACCCTAGCCCAAGTTTAAAACCCTAATTTCAAACCCTAGCCCTAGTTTTAAAACCTAATATGAAACCCTAGTCCTAGTTTAAAACCCTAATTTCAAATCCTAGCCCTAGTTTAAAACCCTAATTTTAAACCCTAGCCCTAGTTTTAAACCCTAATTTCAAACCCTAGCCCTAGTTTTAAAACCTAATAGGAAACCCTAGCCCTAGTTTAAAACCCTAATTTCAAACCTTAGCCCTATTTTAAACCCTAATTTCAAACCCTAGCCCTAGTTTAAAACCCTAATTTTAAACCCTAGCCCTAGTTTGAAACCCTAATTTGAAACCCTAGCCCTAGTTTAAAACCCGGATATCAAACCCTAGCCCTAGTTTGAAACCCTAATTTCAAACTCTAGCCCTAGTTTAAACCCCTAATATGAAACCCTAGCCCTAGTTTAAAACCCTAATTTCAAACCCTAGCCCTAGTTTAAAACCCTAATTTCAAACCCTAGCCCAAGTTTAAAACCCTAATTTCAAACCCTAGCCCTAGTTTTAAAACCTAATATGAAACCCTAGCCCTAGTTTAAAACCCTAATTTCAAACCTTAGCTCTAGTTTAAAACCCTAATTTCAAACCCTAGCCCTAGTTTAAAACCCTAATTTGAAACCCTAGCCCTAGTTTAAAACCCTAATTTCAAACCCTAGCTCTAGTTTGAAACCCTAATTTGAAACCCTAGCCCTAGTTTGAAACCCTAATTTCAAACCCTAGCCCTAGTTTGAAACCCTAATTTGAAACCCCAGCCCTAGTTTTAAACCCTATTTTGAAACCCTAGCCCTAGTTTGAAACCCTAATTTCAAACCCTAGCCCTAGTTTAAAACCCTAGTTTTGAACCCTAGCACTACTTCGAAGCCCTTATTTGAAACCCTAGCCTGAGTTTGTAACCTTAATATGAAACCATAGCCCTTTTTTAAAACCCTAATTTGAGACCCTAGCCATAGTTTAAAACCCTAGTTTGAAACCCTAGCCCTAGTTTAAAACCCAAATTTGAATTCCTAGCCCTAGTTTGAAACCTTAATTTCAAACTCTAGCCCTAGTTTAAAACCCAAATTTGAATTCCTCGCCCGAGTTTGAAACCCTAATTTCAAACCCTAGCCCTAGTTTTAAACCATAATATGAAACCCTAGCCATAGTTTGAAACCCTCATTTCAAACCCTAGCCCTAGTTTGAAACCCTAATTTTGAACCCTAGCCCTAGTTTGAAACCCTAATTTCAAACCCTAGCCCTAGTTTAAAACCCTAATTTCAAACCCCAGCCCAAGTTTAAAACCCTAATTTCAAACCCTAGCCCTAGTTTTAAACCCTAATTTGAAACCCTAGCCCTAGTTTAAAACCCTAATTTCAAACCCTAGCCCTAGTTTAAAACCCTAATTTCAAACCCTAGCTCAAGTTTAAAACCCTAATTTCAAACCCTAGCCCTAGTTTTAAAACCTAATATGAAACCCTAGCCCTAGTTTAAAACCCTAATTTCAAACCCTAGCCCAAGTTTAAAACCCTAATTTCAAACCCTAGCCCTAGTTTAAAACCCTAATTTCAAACCCTAGCTATAGTTTGAAACCCTAATTTGAAACCCTAGCCCTAGTTTGAAACCCTAATTTCAAACCCTAGCCCCATTTTAAAATCCTAATTTTAAACCCTAGCCCTAGTTTTAAACCCTAATATGAAACCCTAGCCCTAGTTTTAAACCCTAATTTTGAACCCTAGCACTACTTGGAAACCGTAATTTTAAACCCTAGCCCTAGTTTAAAACCCTAATTTTAAACCCTTGCCCTAGTTTTAAACCCTAATATGAAACCCTAGCCCTAGTTTGAAACCCTAATTTTGAACCCTAGCACTACTTGGAAACCGTAATTTTAAACCCTAGCCCTAGTTTAAAACCTTAATTTCAAACCCTAGCCCTAGTTTAAAACCCTAATTTCAAACCCTAGCCCTAGTTTGAAACCCTAATTTGAAACCCTAGCCCTAGTTTGAAACCCTAATTTCAAACCCTAGCCCTAGTTTGAAACCCTAATATCAAACCCTAGCCCTAGTTTGAAACCCTAATTTCAAACCCTAGCCCTAGTTTAAAACCCTAATTTCAAACCCTAGCCCTAGTTTGAAACCCTAATTTCAAACCCTAGCCCTAGTTTTAAACCCTAATATGAAACCCTAGCCCTAGTTTGAAACCCTAATTTTAAACCCTAGCCCTAGTTTAAAACCCTAATTTCAAACCCTAGCCCTAGTTTTAAAACCTAATATGAAACCCTAGTCCTAGTTTAAAACCCTAATTTCAAACCCTAGCCCAAGTTTAAAACCCTAATTTCAAACCCTAGCCCTAGTTTTAAAACCTAATATGAAACCCTAGTCCTAGTTTAAAACCCTAATTTCAAATCCTAGCCCTAGTTTAAAACCCTAATTTTAAACCCTAGCCCTAGTTTTAAACCCTAATTTCAAACCCTAGCCCTAGTTTTAAAACCTAATAGGAAACCCTAGCCCTAGTTTAAAACCCTAATTTCAAACCTTAGCCCTATTTTAAACCCTAATTTCAAACCCTAGCCCTAGTTTAAAACCCTAATTTTAAACCCTAGCCCTAGTTTGAAACCCTAATTTGAAACCCTAGCCTTAGTGTAAAACCCTAATTTCAAATCCTAGCCGTAGTTTAAAACCCGGATATCAAACCCTAGCCCTAGTTTGAAACCCTAATTTCAAACTCTAGCCCTAGTTTAAACCCCTAATATGAAACCCTAGCCCTAGTTTAAAACCCTAATTTCAAACCGTAACCCTAGTTTAAAACCCTAATTTCAAACCCTAGCCCAAGTTTAAAACCCTAATTTCAAACCCTAGCCCTAGTTTTAAAACCTAATATGAAACCCTAGCCCTAGTTTAAAACCCTAATTTCAAACCTTAGCCCTAGTTTAAAACCCTAATTTCAAACCCTAGCCCTAGTTTAAAACCCTAATTTGAAACCCTAGCCCTAGTTTAAAACCCTAATTTCAAACCCTAGCTCTAGTTTGAAACCCTAATTTGAAACCCTAGCCCTAGTTTGAAACCCTAATTTCAAACCCTAGCCCTAGTTTGAAACCCTAATTTCAAACCCCAGCCCTAGTTTTAAACCCTATTTTGAAACCCTAGCCCTAGTTTGAAACCCTAATTTCAAACCCTAGCCCTAGTTTAAAACCCTAGTTTTGAACCCTAGCACTACTTCGAAGCCCTTATTTGAAACCCTAGCCTGAGTTTGTAACCTTAATATGAAACCATAGCCCTTTTTTAAAACCCTAATTTGAGACCCTAGCCATAGTTTAAAACCCTAGTTTGAAACCCTAGCCCTAGTTTAAAACCCAAATTTGAATTCCTAGCCCTAGTTTGAAACCTTAATTTCAAACTCTAGCCCTAGTTTAAAACCCAAATTTGAATTCCTCGCCCGAGTTTGAAACCCTAATTTCAAACCCTAGCCCTAGTTTTAAACCATAATATGAAACCCTAGCCATAGTTTGAAACCCTCATTTCAAACCCTAGCCCTAGTTTGAAACCCTAATTTTGAACCCTAGCCCTAGTTTGAAACCCTAATTTCAAACCCTAGCCCTAGTTTAAAACCCTAATTTCAAACCCCAGCCCAAGTTTAAAACCCTAATTTGAAACCCTAGCCCTAGTTTTAAACCCTAATTTGAAACCCTAGCCCTAGTTTAAAACCCTAATTTCAAACCCTAGCCCTAGTTTAAAACCCTAATTTCAAACCCTAGCTCAAGTTTAAAACCCTAATTTCAAACCCTAGCCCTAGTTTTAAAACCTAATATGAAACCCCAGCCCTAGTTTAAAACCCTAATTTCAAACCCTAGTTTAAAACCCTAATTTCAAACCCTAGCCCAAGTTTAAAACCCTAATTTCAAACCCTAGCCCTAGTTTAAAACCCTAATTTCAAACCCTAGCTATAGTTTGAAACCCTAATTTGAAACCCTAGCCCTAGTTTGAAACCCTAATTTCAAACCCTAGCCCCATTTTAAAACCCTAATTTTAAACCCTAGCCCTAGTTTTAAACCCTAATATGAAACCCTAGCCCTAGTTTTAAACCCTAATTTTGAACCCTAGCACTACTTGGAAACCGTAATTTTAAACCCTAGCCCTAGTTTAAAACCCTAATTTTAAACCCTTGCCCTAGTTTTAAACCCTAATATGAAACCCTAGCCCTAGTTTGAAACCCTAATTTTGAACCCTAGCACTACTTGGAAACCGTAATTTCAAACCCTAGCCCTAGTTTAAAACCTTAATTTCAAACCCTAGCCCTAGTTTAAAACCCTAATTTCAAACCCTAGCCCTAGTTTGAAACCCTAATTTGAAACCCTAGCCCTAGTTTGAAACCCTAATTTCAAACCCTAGCCCTAGTTTGAAACCCTAATATCAAACCCTAGCCCTAGTTTGAAACCCTAATTTCAAACCCTAGCCCTAGTTTAAAACCCTTATTTCAAACCCTAGCCCTAGTTTGAAACCCTAATTTCAAACCCTAGCCCTAGTTTTAAACCCTAATATGAAACCCTAGCCCTAGTTTGAAACCCTAATTTTAAACCCTAGCCCTAGTTTAAAACCCTAATTTCAAACCCTAGCCCTAGTTTTAAAACCTAATATGAAACCTTAGTCCTAGTTTAAAACCCTAATTTCAAACCCTAGCCCAAGTTTAAAACCGTAATTTCAAACCCTAGCCCTAGTTTTAAAACCTAATATGAAACCCTAGTCCTAGTTTAAAACCCTAATTTCAAATCCTAGCCCTAGTTTAAAACCCTAATTTTAAACCCTAGCCCTAGTTTTAAACCCTAATTTCAAACCCTAGCCCTAGTTTGAAACCCAAATATCAAACCCTAGCCCTAGTTTGAAACCCTAATTTCAAACCCCAGCCCTAGTTTTAAACCCTATTTTGAAACCCTAGCCCTAGTTTGAAACCCTAATTTCAAACCCTAGCCCTAGTTTAAACCCCTAATATGAAACCCTAGCCCTAGTTTAAAACCCTAATTTCAAACCCTATTCCTAGTTTAAAACCCTAATTTCAAACCCTAGCCCAAGTTTAAAACCCTAATTTCAAACCCTAGCCCTAGTTTTAAAACCTAATATGAAACCCTAGCCCTAGTTTAAAACCCTAATTTCAAACCTTAGCCCTAGTTTAAAACCCTAATTTCAAACCCTAGCCCTAGTTTAAAACCCTAATTTGAAACCCTAGCCCTAGTTTAAAACCCTAATTTCAAACCCTAGCTCTAGTTTGAAACCCTAATTTGAAACCCTAGCCCTAGTTTGAAACCCTAATTTCAAACCCTAGCCCTAGTTTGAAACCCTAATTTGAAACCCCAGCCCTAGTTTTAAACCCTATTTTGAAACCCTAGCCCTAGTTTAAAACCCTAATTTCAAACCCTAGCCCTAGTTTAAAACCCTAGTTTTGAACCCTAGCACTACTTCGAAGCCCTTATTTGAAACTCTAGCCTGAGTTTGTAACCTTAATATGAAACCATAGCCCTTTTTTAAAACCCTAATTTGAGACCCTAGCCATAGTTTAAAAACCTAGTTTGAAACCCTAGCCCTAGTTTAAAACCCAAATTTGAATTCCTAGCCCTAGTTTGAAACCTTAATTTCAAACTCTAGCCCTAGTTTAAAACCCAAATTTGAATTCCTCGCCCAAGTTTGAAACCCTAATTTCAAACCCTAGCCCTAGTTTTAAACCCTAATATGAAACCCTAGCCATAGTTTGAAACCCTCATTTCAAACCCTAGCCCTAGTTTGAAACCCTAATTTTGAACCCTAGCCCTAGTTTTAAACCCTAATTTTGAACCCTAGCACTACTTGGAAACCGTAATTTTAAACCCTAGCCCTAGTTTAAAACCCTAATTTTAAACCCTAGACCTAGTTTTAAACCCTAATTTGAAAACCGTAGCCCTAGTTTAAAACCCTTATTTCAAACCCTAGCCCTAGTTTTAAAACCTAATATGATTCCCTAGCCCTAGTTTAAAACCCACATTTCAAACCCTAGCCCTAGTTTAAAACCCTAATTTCAAATCCTAGCCCTAGTTTGAAACCCTAATTTCAAACCCTAGCCCTAGTTTGAAACCCTAATTTTGAACCCTAGCACTACTTCAAAACCCTTATTTGAAACCCTAGCCCTAGTTTAAAACCCTAATTTGAAACCCTAGCTCGAGTTTGAAACCCTCATTTCAAACCCTAGCCCTAATTTGAAACCCTAATATGAAACCCTAGCCCTAGTTTGTAACCCTAATTTGAAACAATAGCACTAATTAGGGTTTCAAATCAGTGCTATGGTTTGAAAGTAGGGTTTCAAACTAGGCCTAGGTTTTCAAATTAGGGTTTCAAATAGTGCTATGGTGTCAAAGTAGAGTTTCAAACTTGGGCTAGCATTTCAAATTAGGGTTTCAAGTAAGGGCCAGGTATTGAAATTAGTGCTATGGTTTCAAAGTAGGGTTTCAAATTAGGGCTAGGTTTTCAAATCAGGGTTTCAAATTAGTACTATGGTTTCAAAGTAGGGTTTTAAACTAGGGCTAGGGTTTCAAACTAGGGGTAGGGTTTCAAATCAGGGTTTCAATTTAGTACTATGGTTTCAAAGTAGGGTTTCAAACTTGGGCTAGGGTTTCAAATTAGGGTTTCAAATAAGAACCAGGTATTCAAATTAGTGCTATGGTTTCAAAGTAGGCTTTCAACTGTGCTAGGAATTAGGGTTTAAAATTTAGAGTTTCAAAGTAAGGTTAACGTTTCAAATAGGGGATTCAAACTAGGATTTAGGTTTCAAAATAGGGTTTCAAATTAGGGTTAGGGTTTCAAACGAGGCTTAGGTTTTCAACGTAGTTTCAAACTAGGGTTAAGGCTTCAAAGTAGGGTTTCAAACTAGGGTTAAAGTTTCAAATTGGGGTTTTCATCTAGGTTTAGGGTTTCAAACTAGGGTTGTGGTTTCAATTTAAGGTTTCAAATCAGTGTTACAATTTCAAAGTAGGGTTTCAAATCAGTGTTACAATTTCAAAGTAGGGTTTCAAAATCTAGGTTTGGGGTTTTAAATTAAGTTTATGTCTTCAAATCAGGGTTTTAAACGAGTATTATGGTTTTAAATTAGGGTCTCACTAGTGTATTTTGCAAAATGTGAAAGTGTTACTTTACATTTCGTAGCTTCTTTCCCAGTCGTATCTGATCCAGCAGAGCGCCTCTGCTGTCTGATCTTGCCTCACACGAAGCGGCGGCTGGTGGCGGGCTGCCAAACGGACGAGGGGGAGGCGGAGGTGACGCGTGAGGTTCCGAAAATAACTGGAGAGGCGGTGGTGGCGGAGGAGGCGGAGCCGGATCTCTGCAAGCTCCCCTGGTGGGCGGGGACGGGGCGACCGCAGGTGGGAACACCGCAGCGCGCGGATGTTGCGCGGGCGGCATCGGGGGTGGCGCGCTGTGAGAGACGCCCGCGTGAGATGGCTTGGAAGACGTCGGAGGAGGAACGTGTGCCGGCGGCACCGGCGGTGGACAGCCCCGGTTGGACGGCGGCGGTGGGAGGGCCCCCCGCGCCGTTCGCTGTGTCTGTCCCGGGATGGGAGGCAGGGGTCCCATGCGCCCCCGTGGAGGCGGCGGTGTCTGGGCCGAGCCGGGAGCTGGAGGAAGTGGCCCCTGCCTGCCAGGGGGAGGTGCTGGAGGCCCGGTGGCTACAACACACACCAGGGTACGGTTAGAGGGTTTATTACATTTATGAACCACAAGCATAACACTTTCTATAGTATAAAACAATCAAAGTGAACAATGGTGACCTCTAACCTCCTCGTTTGGCCTCCCTTTTGACGGCCTCCATGCCGCCCGAGCGCTCGATGATGTTGTAGACCATCTGCGACATCTTCTCATCCCTCATCTCGTCCTCTCCGATGCCTGCTTGGGAGAGGACGTTCCACAGGTCGGGGTCCAGATTGTTGGGGTCAAACCCGACATGGCTCACATGCCTGTAAGGAAGGCAGTGAATCTCAAAAGTGTGGCTGCCGTATGACTATTAGTACACAGGCTCCCTCTAGTGGTTTGTGAAGAAATCATCATCTTCGACTTCTACATTACTTGAGTGCAGGTTAGTTGTATAAAACTATTGTATTTAATCATTAAGAATTGTTTGTTTCTAAAAAATAAATTCATGGACAATTTGTATTTACCGTATTTTTCGTTCTATAAGTTACTCTGGCCTATAAATCGTACGAGTCAAGAAATACATCAATGAAAAAAAAATCATACATAATTTTTCTCCAGATTTATAAATCACATTTTTGGGGGGAAATTTATTTTACAAAAAATGATGCCAAGAACAGTTGAGCTCAGATATTGTGGGCAATTTGATTAACTTTTAGAAGGTGTTTCAGTGGACTTAAGAGTGCTTAAAGCTCCTGAACGCAGAAAATGTCATTTTGAATCGCTACTGCCACCTGTGGCTGAAAAATGAAACTGCATTGCACGTCATGCGCACACTGCGCACATGATGTCACATACGCAAACAGGGGGCGGGAAATTCGAACCCGAATCCAGTCTGAAAACTAGGAGTTCCCATTATGAACAGCTAAATTGGTAATCTACTAATTAAAACGTGTTTCAGTCATAAATGGTCAAATTAAAGCTATTGTAAAGATATTATTGGGTAAATTGTCACAAACTGCAGCTTTAAGTAACTTTTTTTAAGTAATTGAGTAAATCCAGGAGTGTTTAGGTCACATCGTACATGAACACTTTGTACTATATTATTTTAATGTTGGTCTACATGAGGGTACTAAGTATTTTTTGAGGTTATACTTTGTAGAAAAGATTAAGAAGACTGTATAGGTTACAAGACATTACAATTACTTATGGAACCCGATTAAACAAGTGAAGTTACAACACGTGCATATTTACCTGTAAAAATATTTTGACAAAAAGTGGCCTTACTTAAATCCACTGGGGGCGCCGATGTCCGCTTTGGAGAGGCCCTTTTTCTTGTTTTTCTTGTCCTTCTTGCCTTTGCCAGTCAGCAGTGAGGAAGCCGAGGGCATCAAGCGGTAACGTGTCGAGATGTCGGGGTTGGGGATGTCCACCGAGCCTTTGCGGGAGGAACCACGACTAAACGATGATGCTTTTGCAGGGACAGCACAGAAAAGGTTGCTGTTCATTTATTGCTGCACATCATCATAATTGTCGAGAGGTGAAGGAGTGACATACTTTTTTCTTGCGGGACAGGTGGAAGGGACCCTCTTTCTGCATTGAAATCGGAACATGCAAATAATTCAAATCAAGTCACATCTCACTTTGTAAATGAATAAATACATAAATAAAATAATAATCTACCTTTTTTCACTTTTTATCATTCTGTTCAACCATTCTATCAAACAATTTCAAAGTTTTTCAATATTAATTATCTGTTTGATCTGAGTAGGCTGTTAATGTTTATAAAAAAAACTTTACATTAAAAAAAAAACTTTAAATAAAAAAAATGCTCTTTAATATAATTATTGTGTTAGTCTACGTAAAGTCCTTAAAATAATATTTGTATGAAATTCATGTTGTATTGTAAAGCTTCGTTTTTAAATAGACTTTAATTTGGCACCATGAATTTGTTTGAATTTCAAATCTACTTCCTGCAATTCAAATCTCAATTGCAATTCCACTTCCGGTGGAATTTACCACCTCGATTCAAATTCAAGTTCAAGAATTCGGTTGGAATTTAGGGGTCATTCTTAGTTCAATTCTGAATTTGGTGCAGGCAAGGGAAGTTTGTGTTGAGAGCAAGCCAGAGTAAGCCTGCACCCCAAATTGTGCCTTTACAAAATTATTACACTCCATTTTGATTGACACTGTCAGACAGTATCATGTAATCATTGAACAATCTTTTATTTTGATTATTTTGCTTTCATCATTTGTCAGTGTGGGCCACTTACATGACAGCATTATTATCTTAGCAGAATTTTGGATGCAGCTCTTCAAAAGAAGATACAAAAAAACCACACACACATACTAGAATGGCTTTTCATCTTTTTACTGTCGTACCTTGCCGGTTGTTCCTTTGGTTGATTTTCCCCACTACAGCATTTCTGAAGGCTTCTGCTTCCTCCTGCTGAGTAAAATTCAGTCCAACTTGACAGTCCTGCAGGAAGAACGCGAGATAAACAAGCTCAGTCAGTCATTCGCGAGGCCCCGCATGACATGGCCGCCGCGGAGGCTGGCGAAATGTCAAAAACCAAGGCAAGCTTACATCAGCCGCGAAGGTGTGAAAGTACAACTGCGGCGATGCCGAGTAAACTATTTGGTTGTAGAGTTCTTGCTCCCACAGCTGCCTTCCGACCTGTCAGGGGAGAAGCAAGTCAGAAGTGCTCAAGCGACTTTGAGTTTCAAGAAAGTCCAGCCATCAATGAAAGGGATACTTGACTCATTTAGCCATTTTCAGCAGTAAGAAGATCATATTTTGTCTATCATTAATTTGATAACTTCATTATTTTTCATGTACAATGAATCCCTTTTAAACATTTTGCAGCTTGCTGTCAACTGAAAATGACATCACAGGTGCTCAGAGCTCGGGTAACGACCAATCACGGCTCACCTGTTTAGATATAGATAACAAAATACACTTTTGGTGGCTACTTTGTGGTTTTTGTCAACTTAAACCCCTACAATATGAAAACTGTACTCGAATTTCCTTCCTGGTCATGCGGCGTGAGGCAGCCTGCGACGTTGCTGACGTGTTGCCGTTACCTTCAGATCGTACATGCGAAAGAAGTACGAGCGCCGGGGGTTGTCCTTAATGAAGCAGACCACTCCTGTGTGCTGCAGGCTCCACGTGGACGGCTTCTGAGGCAGCGCCATGAACAACTGCGCCACTGCCGTGGCCATCGACTGTACATACACACACACACACATTTGTTTTACTCACTTTGTGGGGTCATCTCATTGACATGATGCTTTTCCTAGCCCCTCCCCCTAACCCCAACCATCAAAAATGATTGCCTACCCCTATTCCTTACCCTAACCTCAACAATAACCCAATTCAAACCTAAACTCTAAAACCAAGACTTGACCCTCAAAAAGAGGTCTAAACTTGTGGGGCACAGCAAAATGGCCCTACATGGACGGGTGGGCCCCACAACTCTGTGAAATCCCGAAATGTTGGCCCCGCTATGTAACAGAAACAAGACCACACACACACACACACACACAAAAACACACGCACACATTTGTTTTACTATCTTTGTGGGGCCATCTCATTGACATGATGCTTTTCCTAGCCCCTCCCCCTAACCCCAACCATCAAAAATGATTGCCTACCCCTATTCCTTACCCGAACCTCAACCATAACCCAATTCAAACCTAAACTCTAAAACCAAGACTTGACCCTCAAAAAGAGGTCTAAACGTGTGGGGCCCAGCAAAATGGACGGGTGGGCCCCACAACTCTGTGAAATCCCGAAATGTTGGCCCCGCTATGTAACAAAAACAAGACCACCCACGCACACACACACACACACACACACACACACATTTCCACTTTTGAATTCTTATTTTCTTTGCATGCATTTTCAGTCGTCGTAATCAGCAGCGTTGAGCTGAGCAAACAAAAACAGACGACAACACGAGAGACAGCGTTGAATTCTGACAGTAGAGGAAGAAACGCTCGAGGCGCCATTTCCTCCTTTTCGATGACTTCATGCAAGCAGCTTGTTTGAGGGACACCATGTGACTTTATAGATGGCTTGGAAAGAAGTGATGAGGGTTTCAGACAAGGGTTAGGGTGTCAAGAGGGGGTTAGGGGTCTTCAAGACAGGGTTTTTTTTTTTGACAGTTTCAATGCGGTGTTAAGTTTTCAAACCACAGTTGGGGTTTCAATTTAGGATTTTCAAATCAGTAAGTAGAGTTTCAAATTAGTATTAGGATGTAATAGTTGTAAAAGTTCAAGACAAGGTTAGGGTTTGGGACAATGATTAGGTTTTCAGTTTCAGGTGTTTTAGGGTTTCAAATGACAGTTTCAAGGCAGTGCTCGCTCAGTTTTTAAACCGGAATTAGGGTTTCAAATTAGGGCTTTCAACACAGGAGTTGGCCTTCAAAGTTAGGGTTTCAAACAAGGGTTAGGGTTTTGAGTTAAGGTTTTACCACAGGGGTTGTAGCTTCACTTAAGGGTTTCAAATTAAGATTTTTGACTCAGGGTTAGATTTTGTGTTTGAAGATATGGTTTCAAAATGTTGTTTGGATCCTGGGTTAGGGTTCGAAATTAGGGCTTTCAAGCAATGGTTGGGCTTTTAAAAGAAGGAGATTTAAAAAAAAAAAAGTGCCGGGGTTTCAAGCCAAGGCTATTGTTTGAAGCTCTGGCGTATGGGGTTAGGTTTTTAAGTTGGGTTTCCAGACCGGCTTCAAGTTAAGGTTCCAAGTCAGGGTTAAGAATTGAAAGTAGGGTTTGATGCCTGTGTCAAGGTTTTGAACCATGGGTTTAGGTTTCAAGTGGGATTTTAAGTAAAGGTTAAGGTTTCAAAAATTGGAGTTTTCAAGCCATGATAATATGAGCGCAGTGTCAGTTTAGGGTTTCAATTTACGGTTTCAACCAAGGGTAGGTTTTAAAGCTGAAGTTAGGGTTTCAATATTGGGTTCTTAAATCAGGATTAAGGCTTCAAAGTAGGGGTTAAAGTCAGAGTGGAAGGTTGGAGTTTGAAGCAAGGACTACGGTTTCAAAGTATGCTGCAAGTCTGTGTCAAGCTTTTCAACGCTTCAAAAGTGAGGTTTCCAGTCAGAATTTGACTTTCAAAATACGGTTCTCACGCCAGAGTGAGGGTATAAAACATTTCAAGGTTTTGAAGTTGGGTTAGGGTTTCAAAGTAGGATTTGAAGAAGGTTAGAATTCCAATTTGTATATTACAAGTGAGCGACTGGCAAAATAATGAATTAATTTTAGTTTGCTTGTCAAGTCAGATGAAGATCTTATCAGATGAAGATATTGCTGTTGAGCTCATTTGAACACGCACACGCACGCACGCACACGCAAAAAGATTAGCGTGTCAACTTACAGCACACCTTCTGCCCATCAAGCCGTCCAAGGTTTGACTTTCTTGGAGACTGAGCAATGAGCTGCGCGCGTTCTCCGTCTTGGTTTTGGACGCGCGGCTCATTGTTTGCTGCTGGAGTTCCAACCAACGAACGTTCGCTTTGTGTGCGATGGCGTCTTCTCTTCTGAGCACAGGCCGACGCGAGACCGCAATGGAGGAAGTTGAGTCTCTTCTCTATCACTTGAACGCTTTGCAGGAAATGCACGGACGCACTTCTGCAAGCAACCCCCGCTTATGTTTTCTCTCTCGACATGCAGCACGCACACACACACACGCACACACACGCACACGCACACACAGAGTGTGCGACTTTTATTTTCAGAAAAATTGATTTCACTCTTTCCATTCTCAAAAGTCAGAAAAAGGTACAAATGAGACATACTTTATTAACAGACAGTTCAAATTAATTTAAAACTGTACAAGAAGAACAAAAACATTTTAGTGGACATTTACAGACACGAAAATACTTAATTTAATATTCACATAGCATAGATTGTTATGAGGAATGTTTCTAGTACAAAAGCTGAACCGAAAGAGGTTGAGCTTCCCAGCTACGTTACACGCTCTGGCAGGGGTGTCAAACATACGGCCCGTGGGCCGGAACCTATCCTATCCAGCCCGAGGGGGTGGGGAGGGTGTGGTAGGGGGAGTGCAGTTTTTCCAATAAAAGCAGCTACGTTGCTAATTTGGTCCACTGGAGGTCCAACTGACACAATATTTTATTTCTGTGAAAATGAAATATTCAAGAGAGCAAATGTCAGTCAACAGCTTCAGTTGGAAAGAGGTTGGTTTAAATGTATAAATTACAGTGTTTATCTTGGGTTGTACCGCAATATTTTGTGAGGGTTTCAGATATTATTTACTGTTATTGATCAAATTATTCAAAAATGACCCACATACATTTACAAAGCAGCCAGGTGGACAGCTGCAGCCACTTTCTGAAAAAAATCCCCACTTGAGTTTCTATGGTGTGATGAGTCAGGTGAGGCTGTCAAGATTTCCAGATGACGGTGGAAATTTATGTAAATTTAAAATGATTCATATATCTGGGTTTTTCTTTTTTTAAATAAAGGGTGCATGCATTGATCAACTGTGATCTGGAAATTAAAAACTGATTTACAATGTTGTTAAAAGTACACTTATTTGTGTTGACACATTTAAGACTGCTCATGTTTTGCAGCAGGATAATCATCAGTAAATGTGAATATTTTCAGAATGTATTCTCACCAAAACAATGGGGAAACTTTGAATGGTCATAATTTTTAGGCCGCGAATAAACAAAGTGGTCCAGCCCACAAATTGAATGTGGCCCCGGAACTCAAATGAGTTTGACACCCTTGCTCTATGGTTGAACATGATACAGTAACTGCATTCATTCTTTGGTTTGCAACAACAGATACAAATTGACCTCCTTTTATAGCAGCAAAAGCTCACAAATTGCATCATTTTTGGTTGCATCATTTTTTCTTTTCTACACAATATCCTTACCTCCACAAACTGTCAGAGCCTTGCTACTAACATTTTAACAAAAGACGCACATTTGTTAAAAACCTCAGCGTGGCACTAACCCCTCATGGTTCTTATTTCAGATCAAAGTAAACTGTGAAAAAAATGGATTGAATGTTGAATTCATTTGGATGGAAACTGTTCGCCCCACTGCCAACTTTACAGTGGTGCCTTGAGATATGAGTTTAATTTGTTCTGTGGCCATGCCCGTAACGTAAAACATCTTTCAACAGTGAAATTAATGGAAATGCCGTTAATCCGTTCCAGACTCTCTGTTTTTAATAAGGTAAATAGAACTTTAACATTTTACTTTATTAAAAAAAAGAAATAAGGCTGTAAAGAATTGAACAGCTTGTGTTGCTCCATCTCATCTTTCTTATACACATTCCTTGAAAGGTTCTGAAACTACCGATGCTAATCGTTAGCATATCAATGCTGTTTTCCATGGTATGTTCGTGTCATGCTAGCAGGGCCTTTCTTGAGGCAGTTGTTTGGTTGTTTTAAATACACATTACAAGGTGTAATTCACTTTGTTTTCTGTTAAGTTTGACAGTAAACAGCCGTGACCCGTATGTCAGGTCACTCTTATCTCAAGGCACCACTGTGTAAAGCCGAGATGGGAAGTAGATAAAGAGAACTTTGGCAGTGACATGTATTTCCACAGAACTTGTGTATCCATACCCTCACCCTGTTGCTATTTTTTTCTTAACTTCCTTTGCGAGATTAAAATAGAAGTACTACAGTGTATACTGTATCTCGGGCTGTAACAAAGGGTGACTTCAGGCCCAACACGCGACTGTGCTCTCTCTTCTCCATAGCAGGGCCTTTCAGGGGTCATGTGTGTGTGTGTGTGTGTGTGTGTTTTTTAAATTGTATTTCTTCTGTCAAGGCCGGCCTGTAGTGAGTGGCTGTTGGAGAACGATACATTATTTGACGGGGAGGGGCTTCAGTTCACACGGTGTTGTTGCAGGGACCTCGGCGAGCAACTAGTGTCCGCCGGCGCTTCTTTTCTCTCCGCTCACCCAGTCGATGCAGATAAAAGACAAACTCACAACCATGAAGACGAAACCCAGCGCAGCAAAGCATGCAGCCTACAGGCGAAAAGAGTGCTGCGTGAAAATCAGCAATACAACAATTGCGAACGAGGGCGATCAGCGCTACCTGAATTTTGGGCCTGGACAGAAAAGGTTCTTGCTCGGCTGGAACGATTCGTATGTAGAAGATTCCAGGCAGGATGAAGATGAGGCTGGGGGCCGACGTGGCTCCTGTGGAGGAATTAGGAGAGGCCGTTTGGTGAGGCCGAGACAATAACGGCGCGCAAACACGTACCGATGAGTCCGAATATGTCACGGATGGAGGGGACAAAGATGACGAGCAGGTTGACCAAAATGAGGAGGCACGACGCGATGGCGATGTGCCGGGCCCAGTGGAAAGGCTTGTCGGGGCACAAGATCTGGAGTATGGCTCGGCGGATCTACGGCGGCAAGGAAGGAAAGGCACCGTATGTCATGAGACTGGTCGCACATACCTCATCTGGATGAAGGAGTCACATTTGCATTCATCTCATCAGCTGCCATCAATGCTATACCATGGTTTTAAAAAGTCAAGGTTTTAATACGCGCTAATACTGGCTGTCACCGGTAACGAGCTCTTCTCTTCTTTTTTGAGGGGACTTCTAGGTAGGACACAATAGGATTGGCTGCTTGCAGAGTTGAGTAAATGAACTACCTCTTTGAAGTTAATGAACTTTTTTTTTTTTTACTTCTCACAGGAAGGAGTAAGGTTAAATGAAAGAGAAAGTTAGTTTGCATTGTTCTCCATAAGAAAAAAAGAAAAGAGGGAAAGCGGCTTTAACAACATTTTTAGAGCGTTACGACACCTCAGCTCTGTTCCTGGATTGTGACAAGGTGTTGCTAACTCACATTGATTCCACTGAGGATTTCCTCAAGTGTTTATCGATGAGCTATCCCTCTTAACTCATTCATTGTCATTGACGGCTATAGACGTCAAAAATTCATTTGAACTATTTCTATTAGTTGATATTTTTTTCCACTTTTGTTAACAAGAGTATGAAAACCTAGAAAAATGTTTATTGTACATTTAAAACAGATATAAAATTTGTGATAAAAAAACAGTAAAAATTCCATTAAAATTATTATTTTTTTAATCGTGAGTTAACCCATGAAGTCATGCGATTAATTATGATTAAAAAATATAATCGCCTGACACCCCTAATTTTTTATAATCTTTTCTTTAAAAAAAATTATTGTAATATATTTTTTAAAAAATAATAATCTTTTTCTTTTTTTCAAAGAAAAGATTATTGAAAATTAGGACCGTCAGGCGATTAAAAATTTTAATCGTAAGTAATCGCATGACTTCACAGATTTTTTTTTTGTTCTAATACAATTTTTAACTAATAGAAATAGTTCAAATGAATTTTTGACATCTATAGCCGTCAATAGCAGTGATGAGTTAATAAAGGATGCAGAATGCCTCACGGCTCAATTCTTTTCCCGCTTCAGTCCAAGCTCAGACATTTTCTTTAAGACGGAGGGAGGCATTGTTTCTAGACCTTTCTGGTCTTTTGGCTCCAAACGCTGGCAAAACGTTAGCAAACACTTGCATTTCACAAAATAAGCTACTAATATCCTAACAACACTTGATTGAATAATAGACTAAAAAAATAAGATCCAACTCTCACCGGGAAGAGAACAACAGGAACAGTTAGTGTGACAGCCACAAGCACAGCCAGGCGCACACAAAGCATCAGCACGTCCAGGGTGTCCACACGGATGTAGGTGTGCAGCAGTTCGGACTCCACGGCACCTGGAGAGAGAGAGAAGCAAACAAGCGTCGACATCCTGCTCAGTCTTGACCCTTATTTGTCACACTGCAATATGCATATGTAGTTTTAAGGACAACAAGCGGGTCATTCATTTGAACATGTTTCATTCACATGCAGCAAAAGAACACGGTGATCTTTGAGTCTTACCGTAGAAGGTGAGGTATCCAAAAAGTGCCGTCAGCAGGTACATGATGAACATGGCCAAGATGGAAATGTTTGCAACATTCTGCATACGCTTCTTGGTGGCACTAGAGGCAAGAAAACAATAGTTAATTGTATTCCCCCCTTCCCTCATTTTATAATTAATATATATAAATATATTAATATATGAAGTTGAAACTTAACAATTCAAATAGGCTACTGCACATTTTGGTCCAAAAATATATATACAGTACATGAAAAACAGTTGTAAAAATAGTTGTCGCTGTTCCACTTATGTCATGCAGGTGTCAGTAGCGCACTCTCAAAACTGTTGCAAACTGTCCGAACAAATCACGAAGAAGAAGTCATATTCCCGCCATCTGTGGACTAGGAAGGCTCATGCTAAAAACAACACTGCAGTAACAACAAAGCAATGTCCTCTTTACTGTGTGCTTTCATTTGCATCAAAGCCTTCTGTATGCTCTAACATTTTAAAAAAGCACACACGTATAAATACATCTTTGGGACACGTCAAGCATTTAAAATAGATCGTATTTATACATTTTGGGAGCAAATGAGTTAAATGCTTTACTTTAACGCATGTTTATTGCTCAAACACAACCTGTGCTATCTTAATCATAATCATCTGCTGCCAATCTTAAGGAACATCTGTGATCAAAATTAATTGTGTGATTAATCTGCGTCAATAGATTTGTTTGCGATTAATCAATGAATTAACGCTTTAACTTTGACCTATTTTGAACATGTTATTTTTCTGTAAAAATAAGCAAATGTTATGAAAACTGGTGCGTACGAAAACCCAGGTTCCATTGTGGGACGCGTGACTTACTCTCGTAGCTCTGTGTAGATGGGCAGGACCTCGGGGTGGCAGACAAACGCAAAGGCCAGAATTGGGATGGTGTATGCCGTCTAAAAAGCCAATTCATACCAAAGGTTAGTGACAGGGTCTGGTCATCTGACTGCAAAATATGAACTTGCAATGTGACAATTGAAGAAGAGAGTAAGACGAGAAACCTGTTTTGGTCTCACCTGTGAGTTGATGGTGAATAGCTTGGCATCACAAAAGTCTTCCGCATCTTCTGTGATTGTGTAGTTGTCAGCAATGAAGGTTGTGTTGTGATCACTGTCCTCCAGCGGACATGGGATGTTGAATTTCTTATAGATTACCTGGATGGGGAATTGGGGGTGCACACGCATTCGTTGTGTCAGATATGCCACAATTGGATTGAAAGCTAACACGACATTTGTTTTCAACAGACTCACCGAAATGAGGAAGAACACCATGCAAGAAAGAGAGAAGCCACTTGTAAGTCCAAGATAACCTGAAATAGAACATGACCATTGATGATAATGATGATGACGACGAACATAAACATTATCTACATGCTAGTGCAAGTTCTGACCACAAACGTATGGGTGTGAAAGTGTGTGTGCGTGTGTGTGTGTGTGTGTGTGGGGGGGGGGGGGGGGGGGGCAGGATGTGAAATCATACCAAGTTGTTTCATGAGTGCAAGAGGAAGGATGATGGCAGCACTAACAATGATGATCAAGTAGTTTCCATTCAAGAACCACTCTCTGAGATCATACAAATAAAAATCAGTGCACTAACCGATGGAACTGTCAATCAAGTCAATTGATGATATTTGACACTCACCCCGTATTTGCATGTTTGCCAAGAAAAGCCTGAATAACCAGTGGGAGCTCTGACTTAACGATGAAGAGGTAGCTGGACATTGCTGACGGGGGGAAAAAAACAAAACACATTTGCTTAGTATAAATTTCATAGCGAAAGACTACAAATAATCTCATTCTACCTCCGATGTTGTGTACTGTGATGATGCTCCCCGCCAGAATTTTTCCCGGCGAGCCGAAAGCTCTGTTGCCGAGCTGCTCATATGCTCGGATGCCTGAAAAAAACACAAAATTGGATTGTACAGCATGGATGTGCAAATTTTTTTCTTCCAAGGGCGACTAAAAACAACAAAAATAATATTTTTCAAAAGGTAAAAATAAAAGGTATGTTTAAACAACTTTAAAAAAAATAAGCGCTGGAAATGCTATAAAAAAAAGTTCACATTTTCAATTGATTTTTTTTTCTCCAATTGATTTATTGCATTGGTGGTCGGAACGTAACTAGGGTTAGAGTAAAACAACAGATTGAAGAAAGCATTAAAGCACTATGTAGCAATCTGCTGCTTGAAGTGAAAAAAAAATGGTATCCACATTCAGAAAAACACAGCGGACACTGTTAGTCACGAAATAGAAATTGGAATAAATAACGGAATAATTTTTTTTCAACAGGCTGTTATGAATGGAAATGATGTTACTATTTTAGTGATTTGTGATTGGTGGAAAACAAGGAAGTGAGAGATGAGGAGGAATTTCTTCTTCTCTTCACTTGCTTTGCCACCCCGTGTGGAAAGTAAGTAAGACAATCAATGCATGCAAATGACCCGCCTCCGCATCAGTTGTTACATTTGGACCCCTGCTGTTATATCAACAACTTCTAAAAAATTGCACTAAATTAGCAGGTTGCATTTAATATTCCTACTAATTAATTAATGTAGAGTAAGCATGTTCAGCTGTAAATATTAGTTTTTACTAAATAACATTATAGTTTACCATGTGGAAAAACTAAAGCGGTTTAAGGCAACCGGTTTTTACATGAATTTCTAGTAAACTCAACCACTGTAATTCGGATTTTGAGTGTAACTGCTCTTACCAACAACTCCCGCACATTTCAGCAGTATGTGGATTGAATACGCGGACAAAATAGCAATGAACACCAACAGAATTCTGAAACACAGAAAAACAAAAACAGTACTTTTATTTGTTAATACTACATGCAATATTCAGGTAAGACTAATTCATAACCTGGACTGATTTCACACCTGCCACCATCTAAAGTTCCAATTCTCTACTAGGCTTTTACTGACATTTTAGTATGTTTGTTTTCTAGCAGAGGTGTGAAGGTTTGGTGGTAACACTGGTTGTTATTTGGAACTGTTCCTAATTCCCTCCACCTTGACAACATCCTGAATGTACCGTGTTGCTTGCGGCAAGAGCGTGACACATGTTGTTCTGCCCTCCCTAAACGTGCTTTAAGCTGTTTATCAACGTCTCAGCCGAACTTTACTGTAAAATTAAACACACAGGAAAAATAAATACATTATGTAATTAATTAATTAATTGTTTACATGATCACCAGCTAAATGCTAGCACTCGAAAGGAAACCTGATTGAGCGCAGGCAAGCAAAATTAACATTAGGGTAGGGATTTTAAACGCTGTTGTGACACAGATGAACAGGTGATATAACAATACTCCTTGGCATATACGGTGTTCCCTCGTTTTTCGCCAGGGGTAGGTTCCAAAAAAATATCTGCAAGAAATGAAATCCACGAAGTAGTTAGCTTTAAGTTTTACATTTATTATAAATGTTTCAAGGCTCTAAAACCCCTCACCACACAGTTTATACACTTTTCTCATCTAGGCATTTACATTTTTTCCACATTTCTCTCTTGTTTAAACATTCTCAATGTTCATAAACTTCATACATTTTTATAAAATAGGTACTGTAAAAAAAAAAATGCAATCAAATTGCACCCAAAAACAATCCGCGAGACAGTGAGGCCACGGAAAGCGAATCGCATTATAGCAAGGGAACACTTTATTGTTCCTAATCTGTGAAAAATAAGTTGTATTTGAGAAAGTTTGCCATTTTTTTCTTCTACTCTTTTTATAGCCATAAGTGCACCATACTGCCCCTAAGAGGCCAAAGTGTATATAGCAGGATTGTTTTTCCCCCCGTTTTCTGTTATGTAATAATTTATTATTATTATTAATATTATTATTATTATTATTACTATTGTACTTTTTGCTCATTTATTTTTGGGTTGTTATTTTTTGTTATATTTGAAGTGGAGTTTGGTAGCTGAATACATGCTAAATTTCGAAATCAATGAATAATCGTGTTTACTAATCATAATTTCAATAGCAATCAAAAATAATTATAAATATTTGTTTCCGCCAAAATGGCCCAGCCCTGCCATCCTCCTCATCTCTCATCTGATCACATCTTCCATCAAATGTGGTTGTTGGTTCATATTAGCAATGACATTAAGCAGAAAAGATGCATGAACTGTGGGTGTGTCTATTTATATAGTTAGTGTAGATGTAATGTATACAGGTTCTGCAGGATATAGCTTGAGCCGTCAGAATGTACCGTTGAATAATTTTGCTAAACATTGAGCTATAATAGACACACATGCACACACAGCTTCCCTAAACCAGATTTAAGAAGTTAAATATAGCCTGCAGTGATTAGATTCAAGACACGCCTGCCTGGATCAGCCGTGCACTATCCCTTGGTGAGGGGGAGCGAAGGAACAGTTATCCAGTGGATGCATGGGACAGTTCTTTTTAAATAACGGCGTTTTTCTCATTTTTGCAAGTGCCGAGCTTTCAACTTCCATAACACATTTTCACGCATGCTTTTGGAAGATTTTGCTATGGTCCATTGAAACATAGAAGGTAAAACACAACAATGCTCATTAGCAAAATAACCTCATAACTCACATAAATAGAAGGATTCCGGTGTTGGACATGGCAAAGGCCAATCCCAGAATTCCGCTGCCCATGATGGCGTTGCTGAGGTTGAAAATGGACATCCCGAATGAAGTCTTCCCTTCGAACTGCACCAGAAAGAAAGATAAATGAATGAGCATCATGTAAGGTGAAGAGTATAAACGAGTGAAAAAAGTTCAAAAACAACAACAAAAACTCACATCTGTGAAGTGGGTTTCTTTTTTAGCACCAGCTTTATGTGGGAGAAATTCCTCATGTTCAGTCATGGCATCCAGCCCATCAAAGCTACAATGTAAATAAAGCACACAAACATAAATTACACAAAACCACAGCTTGTAAGCGGACCCATGGAAAAGACTCTTCTCAATGAGCTTATGTTTGACTTGGGTTGACCTTTTGCTTCATGTGCAACTTCCCTTCTGTGACTGTGTAAATTGTCATTTATCATGGTCATACTAATCTAATGATTACACTCTAGTGACATCTGGTTGCCCCAATTCAACTTCTCAAAATTTTGTTATTTATCAACCAGACTTATGAAAAAATTATATTAGGCGTTTGGAAGGAAATGTGGTGAGAACACAATTTACTGTAGTGGTCTTCTATTATATATTGTGTAACGGAGAATGCACAACTTTGACACTATAATTTTATACATTTCGTTATCAGTCCGTATTACTGCATTATTAAACATATTTATAGAAAATGGAAAGGAGTTAATAATTAATTAATAAATTGTCTGCAATATCGGCAGTCTGCCTTTTTTTTGTTTTGATGGCCGATTAATTAAAAGCTGTTATTTTTGCTGCTACGCTTTTCTCCTCCGTCTGCTCTGAGTCAGCGGCTGTTGACTCCCTGCAGCATTAGCCCGCCCACAGCACCATCTGTTTGGTTGCTTGTGCAGTGCTAACAGCCAATAAGCAGCAATTAGCGGCTATTAGCCCGCGAGCTAGCATATTACTATTACTAATAACCGTTTTTTAGCGGCTATTTGGGAGTTATCCCAGGGTTAGCGTGTGGGTGAACAGTTAGCCCACGAGCTAACAGTTAGCTCGCGAATTAGCAGCTATTTAAGAGTTAGCGTGCGGGTGAATGGTTAGCCCGCGATAGCCGCTAATTTGCGAGCTAACCATTAGCTCGCAAATTAGCGGCTATTAGCCCGCAAGCTAACCGGCTAGCTCGCGACTTAACAGCTATTAGGTTCAATCGTTAGCTCACGGGCTAACCTAATAGCTGTTTTTTAGCGGCTATTAGGTTTTCCCGGGGTTAGCGTGTGGGTGAATAGTTAGTACGCGAGCTAACAGTTAGCCCGCAAATTAGTGGCTATTTGGGAGTTGGCATTATAGTTGGTGCAAAAGCTGATGGCAAACAAAAAACCTTTAATATGTTAGAAATCACAAAAGCTGTTTAATAAACATGTGCTTGAAGGCATTTAAGCAGTGAAGTGCTGGAGTTTTTATTATTAAAAATGTTGACACCAACTTTTAGTTTTTCCTGCAAATGTATATCGGCTTCAAATATCGGTTATCGGCCTTCCTGACTACCGATAATCGGTATCGGCTCTGAAAAAAGCATATCGGTCTATCTCTAATACAAACACAACGTGGCAACGTGTAACTATTCTAGAAAAATGTCACCCACAATAACATACGTACTACAAAGTCACAGACTTGGTAAGTTCTATAAAAAGTCACCATGTGATACAAGTGTCGATATACACACCTTGTTAACACTTTTATTCAAATTGATGTAGAAATGTCTGAAAATCCCGCTGTTTCTCTCTGCACTCTTTCGTTGTGACTCACTGACTTCCCTGGCCTCCGTGAGAGGACTGAAATTACTGACTGTACTTTTTCTGTAAAGCGCAAGGGTTTAGCTTTCAGACACCATTGGAATTTCTTAGATAGCACAGTCCCCGAGTTCCCGAGTTAAGGTAATTCAAAGTGCACCTACGGAAATGTGCCACCGGCGGCACCCTCAGTAACAAAGTGTTCCACAGTAGCACATTTTTAGACTACACAATTTAGGAAATCAAATTAGCTTTTGGCATTCTTTCTCAAAAAAAAGAAAAAGAAAAGAAAAACGGGACAAATTGTGTCCTGGGAGAGATTTGTATTTTCCTATGACAGCTGGTAAAAACAAAAGAGAACAATTTTGGGAAAAACGGGATGGGTGGCAACTTTACTGGCTACTACTTGGCTAACGTTAGCTGCGTTGTCGAGCTAGCTAATTAGCTGGCAAATGAGTGGAGTTGGCTAGCTGCGTGGCTAGCTGATCTAGTTCATTTTAGTGGCTAATTTAGCCGACTAACTTTGCTCTTTTGTTGGCTTGTTTCACTTTTTTTTTTTAACTCATTTTCAATAAATTTTCTATACATAATGTAGCCTATCTTGTCAGCGATGTATCATGACAGTCAGGACAAATTAAATGGCAGAAGGTCTAATAAATCTGTGTTTCCAACTGTTGCCCTTCATACAACAGAGTAATTAATCTGTGTTCAACTAAACGAGCCCAAACTTTACACTAAGTAAATTTTTGGGTGAACTGAGGCAAGAACCTATTTCAGTCTGTATATTTTTTGTGACATTTTTGTTTGGTGATGTTCTGTGAGATTTTTCTCATGTCAAAGGTTGGGAAACACTGGAGAACAAAATGAAAACAAAAATGAATGGATTTCTTAATGGCTTCCTGTAATTTGTGCATATAAATATGTGTGTACAGTATATACACTGTCTGTATAATTTTCCAGGTAACAAATCAAATCAGAGTGTGTTTTTTTGGTAAATATAGTCTTTTAAGAGTTGGACAGTCAAGAATGCAAGAGGCACGAGACCAGAAACGCCCAAGGCTTGATTATCCAGACTGGTGTGATCACATTTGGTCGAGGCCTTGTCCACACGTGTCCGCAAATGTTTTTCTTCCCCTTAGTATTGTGGTTTGATCTTATTTCCTGCTGTAAAAGCTCTTCATTTAGGAATTTGATTTTCTAACCTTTAGAGAAGTGAGTGCGAGAAGATAATTTGTTGTAGAAGCGCTGATAAAAAATATGAGCAACTGTTTTGTTCTTCTTTTAGAGTTACATAAAGCTGCCCAATCCAGTGGCTCATTAATGATCAATCAAAAAAGTGTTTGACAATAAAAACAGTATTTATATTATTGATCGATAAATCTCACCCATCTTCCCGACTGTGTCCGTTCATTTTCTGAAGCTCCATTCTGATACAGTGCGAAGGCGGATTTGCTGGACTGATTAAATCCTCTTCAAGCTGTAAGTGGAAAAATAGCAGACATATTTAATTTAGGACACTTCCCGTAATCCCATATAGATGCCGCCATTATGTATGCACGCTTAAATTCGGCTGGGAACTAAATTTCACTCAAACACGTGTCATGATTCCACCTACTGTATGTTTGCATTATTGGTGAGAAAAACGGCTTAAAATGCTGCCGTTTCTAATACAGCGGAGACGCATTTCAACACACGCACAAGCATAAAATGTAAAGAAAATACAGTACAGTAAGATGTGAATACCCCTAAGAAGGATATGTAGTTCCATATGTGGATATTAGGGGTGGGAATCTTTGAATGTCTCATGATTCGATTCGATTACAATTTTTGGGTCTGCGATCAGATTCAGAATCGATTTTCGATTAAGAACGATTTTTGCTTCAAAATGATTTGATTGACAATGATTTTTGCTTCAATCTATAGATGTGCAAGGAATTGCAATGATCTACTCCAGTCTGACTCGCTAATGCTAATTAGCACGCTACTCGCGGCACCTTTATCACTCAAAAGAACGGCTCCACACTGCAAAAAACAAAAAAAAAGTTTTATTGGAATAACTTGATCGTGACTTTTTCCTTCTACTCTCTAATGGGGCTACAACTTAACAGTGTATCAGACCGCGTGGAACCATACTGCCCCTCAGTGGCCAAACCGGGTACAACATGAACAGCGCTCCAAATAAAGGCACACACAGACAAAGGCAAGACAGTATAAAATAATTTAAATAAAATCGATTTTGGGACATTTTAAATCGATTCTGAATCGTACTAAATGAGAATCCCGATTCTTATAAGAATCGATTTTTTCACCCCTAGTGGATATGTTGCGTTGACACCGACTTTCTTTTTCTTTCTTTCTTCTTTTTCTTTTTTACACCGACTTTCTGTTGTCGTCATCGAAACATCTGCTCAACTCAACTCCTTTCCGAGGCATATGTTTTTGTTTTCTAGCAGAACCCTTAAGATTGTGCTAAAAATGACTGCTATTTCGAACTGTACATAATTCCTTCAGTTTCAGCTGAAGAAAAAATAGCCCTAAAGCATGATGCTGGGTTAATCAGGTGCACTTTAAATGTTGACAGGTGTGTGCTGACTGCCATTTCAAACGAATTTGATTGGTTAATCCCCGGATTGTAAAAGGGTGTGCACACATGTGAAACCACATTATTTCAGTTATTTTTACTTCCGCTCTCAAAGAGATGGATTTCTTTTCTCAATTGAGTTATCCAGATAAAAAAAAGTTCTGAAATGATTTCTCTTGGTCTCATTTTTTATATCACAGAAATTGAATTTGAACAGGGGTTTGTAGACTTAAAAAAGTAGCACCGATAGATAGTTACTTGGAACGAATGCAAGTAATGCACACAAGAAACAACCAAAACAATGTGACTTGAGTTGAGCAGTCTCGAGACACACACGCTGCCAATGAGATGACTGCGCCGCGGGCTCAAATGACAAACGTGGTGCGGGTTTTTGAATGAAAAGAGTGTAGGTCTGCGCTCGTGCCACCGGGTCATGAGGTTCTGGAGTACGCCTATTCGCAGGTCACCCACACGTCCTCGGGATTCTCGCATGTGACCCCAAAAGACACACTGATACAACACTGTGCGACATTCCAAAGTCTTTTTCCTCTCCACTCCCACACTCGTCATGCAAGACTGCTGATGCTGACGTAGAACGAGCCTTAAAGCGGGCCGACCCACTGAAAGGCTTCTTTTGTGCCGTTATTTTACATGTGTAGTTGTGGTATAGCCTCTTTTTTAAGGGCATTACACAGCATAAAAAAAAACAGTTGAGTGGAATGTATCCAGCCTTTGGGTAATAAGAATCTAGGGAGGCGTGGTTAAATTGAAACTGACTGCATTTCAGGTTTAGCTCCGGTTACCTTCTAAGAAGGTACTACTAGCATCTTTTATCTTGAGGGTCAATTTCCCCCCAGAAATTTAAGCCTCCAGAAAGTGATTAGAATTCAGTTTTTGTCCAAACACTTGCTGAACCGTAACCAGGGGTCTCAAATTCTTGGCCTGAGGGTCATTTGCAGCCCGCCAGAAGATACTTTGTGGCCCCCGACATAGAAGTTTAATGTTAGTGCAGCCCCAGTTTGTTTATTTTTTACTATGGCATTGCCCTGGGCATTTTGTGATTTTTTTTTTTTTAAATATTGGTTTTAATTCTGACGTGACATCAAATGTGAAGGAAAAGTGATCCTGTTACACAGTCCCGTTCGTGTCTTTTTCCAAAACCGGCCATAAAGAGAAAGGTTGACAGCTAATTTCAAGAAGACAGGAGATGGGATGTTTATTTGTTGAGCAAAGGGGCACTCCAACATGTGTTGAGTGCACAGAGAAAGTCGCCGTGCTCAGGAAATCAGATGTCAAGACAAGCTGAGGAGTACGCAAACTATCACGGCGATGACAGAAACCGGGTCACGAATCTTGTTCATGTTCTGAAGAACCATTAATATTCTGAAATGTTATTAATAAAGATGAAGAAGATTGGATGATTTTTTAAACTTTTTTTTGTGGAATACTTGATGCAACCCAGACACACTTACACTCGATCTCCAGCGACCACCAAATAAGTTGTGTTTGAGACCCCCTGACTTAAACAGACCATTGAATAAAACAACCCCCAACCCACTCTAAATACAGAATATGTGCTATGCAACGATCAAGAAATATTTAGAACATCGTAACTCATTTGCTTAAATTGTGTAAATGTCCCAAAGACGTATTTATACGTTTTTGTGTGTTTTTTATGCTACAGCATACAGAAGGCTTTGATGCAGCCTCTCAACAGCAAAGAACATTTGGAAAAAAATGGTAGTTATTACACAAGCCAGCAGGCAGCAGCAGAGCAAAAGATATCAACCAGAGCCATGTTGAAAAAAAAAATCATTTACTCATCGTTCTAAATAGATTTGTGAATAATGATGAAATTTAGCTATATTCTAATGCTAATTGCTGCTAAATGGAAACAGATACAAATACACTTTTTTTTCCTGATGAAAGATGAGACTTTAGTCTTTTTTTGGTAGGTTCCATGTTTTTATAGCAATAGAACACAATATTCTGTGGGCCTCGCAAAATCAGTAAAAATCTAGTAAAACAGCCGTGAGCGAAAGGGGATTGCTTCTGTGAAAATGGCTGGGAGTGAATGAATTAAAAATCTCACTGATTGACCTAAGCTTGACAATATATAATAAACATATATTAGTCTTCTAATGTATTACTATTATTTTTAAAGTACCTACATATTTGTGCTTTCTAAAACATCTGGAATGGAAAAACTTTCAGTTATCAAGAATAGTGATGTGAACCTGAATTATGTTGTGTCATCACAACATCATAAAAGAAAATGCAGTCTTCCATCGACTTTTTACAGTTTAACGCAACACAAAATGGCTAACTGTTTAGCAGGTAACAGCCAGCCAACTCTACACTTTCATTCACTGACTCTGACTTCACTCAAGAGGCCAGGTCCCGTTTTTTAAAGTTACACGCATTCAGTCGCAGCCGCAGATACAGCACTGTAGAATGTGAGAATGTCCATCACATGGACAAAATAACACAGGCACCTCTCGTGCATGTTTTTGGTATTTTCATGCATAAAGCTTTAAAATATATACATGGTCGCTACTTTGCGGATTTCGTGGGGATGGTTTAGAACATAATCCTGTGATAAAAGAAGGGCTAAATTACTGTATCACCTTCTTAAAAAGTACATTCTTGCATTGTATCAGGATTGCCATCTGCAATTCTAAATGCTATACATAAGATATTTTCCCCTGCGTAGTTTGTCATCAAAGTGTATAAGAAATGTGAAATATGCTGAGAGACATGGTTGCTCAAAATATTGCCTTTTCAGGCTTCGCAGCCCAAAGGTTTGCTCTTACTTCGTCCTTTGACTTATGAACTCCTTCCAAAATGAGGAACCCATTGTAGGCTTGCAAGCAGGTCACATCGTCTTTTTAACTGTTCCCTACATGCTTTTGGTATGTCTATCTTTTGAGGGTATCATTCATTTTCATTTCATTTATTTGTATTTTAGTTTCAGGCAATAAGAGAGCAGACAGTCAGTGCCAAGGAGAAAAAAATAAAAAATAAAGAGAGAGTAAGAAAACTATAACAACTACAACAACAACAACAACAACAACAACAAAAGGATAAAGTCCAATTCTGTCCAAATCCCATCCCCATCTATTCCAAGCTACTCTTCTACTTAACCTTAAGACTCAATAATAAACAAGTACCCAGAAAGCAATAAATATTAAATAACCAAGGAAAAAATGAATTGAGAATACAAATGATTTAGCATGGTGGCATTACCATAAGAAACAATAGGTGTAAACGATTTTAACAAGACAAATGTGGGAAGTAAACAATACTAGCACTGGTAGGACAGCATATACCAGAATTATAATAATAATAATAATTTTATTTATATAGCACCTTTCAAGCAACACAGCACAAAGTGCTTTACAATTTTTTTTAAATACAAACACATATAAGCCAACAGGCAATTAAAACAGTTGTAATGATGCCAAAATCGGGGTGAGGATACTATTTCTAGTAAGCAGTCGTGCAGCAGAATTTTGAACTACTTTTAGTTTGTTCAAAGGATTCTTATTTAAGCAATTAAATAAACAATTCCAATAATCCAGCTTTGACGTTACAAAGGCATGAATATTTTTCTCGGTATCATCAAACGGATATGAGGTATGGAAGAACTAAGGTGCAGTATAAAATACAAAGTGCATACTCATCAAGATACTGCTTTACTTTATTTAAAATTGCTAGGTTTTTTATGTTACATGTCTGACGTGGGGTTTCCAAGACAATTTACTATCAATTATTACTCCCAAGAATTTATTTTCAATCACACTTTCAATTGGTGCACCATCAATATTTATTTGTAATCCAGGATCCATTTTTCGATTACCAAACAGCATCGCTTTAGTTTTGCTTATAATTAAGGATAATGTATTTATTTATATTTATTTTTTAAATATGCATAGTTCGTTGTTTATTGTAGTTTTGAGCTCATTATAATTGTCACTACTATTAAAAAAAATATTGGTATCATCAGCAAAAAAAAAAAAAATTAGTACAGCACTTGGGATACATTAAAGACATAATTAATAAACAAATTAAAGAGTTTTGGCCCCAGCACAGACCCCTGGGGGACCCCACAATTTTTTTTAAATTTATTAGATGAATATTGCCCCATTTTGACATATTGGGCCCTATCCTTTAAATAACTTTTTAGCCATTGTCCAGCCACTCCCCGAATTCCATATTTTTCAAGCTTATTAAGTAGGATTGAATGATTGATTGTATCAAAAGCTTTTTTGAAATCAACAAAAACACCAAAAGCATATTTTTTCCTGATCCAAAGCATTTGTAATCTCTTCTATTGCCTCAATTAATGCTAATGAAGTAGTTATTTGAGATCTAAAACCGTACTCACCTTCATTTAATATTTGATGCTTGTCCAGAAACTTCTCAAGTCGAGAATTGAAAAGTTTCTCAAGAATTTTTGAAATTTTGAAAATGGACTGCAGTAAAAAATTTTAAATAAACATTCTCAGAAGCCATTTTCAGCAGAAAGAGGCAAAACAGGAACAAAAATGCTAGAATTGGTCATGTGAAGTGCGAACTGGTAATTCTCATACTACTACAGTAATGGTTGTGTTAAAGCTTTTGACTAACATTAGATTTTATGTTATAGTGGGCTCAATATCATCTCTGAAAAATAGAACAAATGTGAATCAAATGTTGATATTTTGACCCCAAAGAAGACTGATGCGAACATGTAAATGACATCGAAAACTAACGTAATCATATTAATTTTATGTTTACACAGTTGTTCTTCATAAACTAGCAGAAGCTATAAAAATGAAGCAAGAAAAGTCGACGTAAACTATATTTTGAGAGACGTTAAACTTTGAATGGGTTATAATTCACCCCAAAGACAATAGGAAGGCTAAGCATTGGGAAAACATTTTTTAAGACTTAATAAATAATTTAATGTAGAAATGTATTTGAGAATAAATGGAATAGTGGCAACATTGTGACAATTTCTCTGCGTTCAACATCGCTTACCACATGGTCCTGTCTGATGCAAGAGCGGCTCACTATTGACAGTTACTGCCTCTCCACTCCCTTCTTCAAAATGTACACACACACAACACTTGTCAAGCAGAATGACACTCACCCAGGTGTGAAACAGCACGGCGGGCCTTCTTCCCACACACAAAATAAAAATCCTCCGTCCTGGAATTGTACTGAACAGTATCAGGGTGCTCCTTCACTCCGTTCTCACACTTTTTTGCTGGGTATATAATTACAACGCTTGAGTCCTTCCAGAGCTCTTCAGTAGTAGTGGGAGGAGAGGGTGAGAGAGATTAGTGGCTGGGGAGGGAGTGAGGTGGGGGAATGGGAACACCCACAATTAACCCTTTGCTCAACTGCAGGTAGTGGTCCCATGCAGGGACGGGGCAGGTCTGTTCACAATCACAAGAGTCTGAAACAGAGAAAGCAGTCGTCAAAAGCTGGCCTGTCGCTCGAAGCCGCACTCCAAGTCAGTTAATCATATGCATCCAAGTGCAAGTGCAGACACATTCCTATGCCATTGCTGCTTATGCAAAATGAAGAGGAGTGGCAAAGCGGGTGTCACCTGAGGTGGGCTTTGTTGCAGCATGAGTGAATCCTCACGGAGGCTGGAAGTCACAGCGATGCTATATTGGTTAAGTAGATCAGGTAGATAAGTGCTTTCTTAAGGCTGGCATCATGTGATTGTGCTTACGAGTGGAAACAGTGTGCGAGTTATCATGTAAGTCGCTGGGCCAGACACGAAAGGAGGGATGGCAGAATTTATAGACCAGTGATTGCAAACTACTCTTTGGCAGCACAAGATCATCAGGTGTGTGGCGGACAGCTAAACAGTTCACTTCATTGGTCCGAAAATTGTTCGTTTACTACGAATAGTATATCTTTCTTCGTCTATCGATGCCAGCAACATATAATGACAAGCAGAACAATAAAATGCCCTGGAAGGCGAATTCAGAGATTTGTTTCTAAACACATGATCCATGTTTGAACTATTGATGGAAACATGTGCAAATCTCTCAGGGGTTCGGCAGAGATCAAGACACACCTGACTCAAATGATTCATGATGACACGCCATCATTAGCTGCAGGTGATCATGCTACATATTACTTGGTCTATATGCGCCTTTATTCTAACTATGTCGAGCAATAAAAAGAAAGTGGTCGAACGAATATGTGCAATATGAATTCACATGGACTGTGTAACAGAACGGATGTCGTTCCACAGGGTTCAATTCTGGGGCCTCTGTTGTATTCATTTTATCTGCTGCACCTGTTCCATCTTGCTTTCTGAAAGTGAAGAGAACAAGTTTAGATGAAAAGGCTACTCTAACTGTTCATTTTGTTCACCAATAAACCCCATACGTATGTCTTGAATTTGGGAAGAAAAAAATTCAACAAAGAAGGAAACTGATGGGGTTCAGTACCTCCAACAATGTTAAGAACCACTAGTTTAGACTCTTTTTTGTATATTGTGCACTTGACAAAAACTCCATATAAAAAAAAGTACAAACAACTAATTGTAAAACTAATAAAAAGGTCAACTAAAATAAAGCAGGCCTATTTTAAATAAAACCTAATACAAGCTAACAAAGCTGTTGTAAATACTAATTGAAACAGACCAAATTCAGAAATCAAGAGTCAAAATGAAACAAGAACTAACTATACTGTAGATCAACCCTGCAGTCACAAAAGAACACTGAGGAGAGGGAAATTATTATTATAATTTTTTTAAGTCCAACTTGACAGCCAGTGCATGGACCAGAGCTTTGCGTACGTGCGGCCACTTTAGAGTGCCTCGTTGTCAGCCGAGGGTGCATGCACGTCAGAGAGAGAAGGCAGACGCACAAGGAGGGCAGATACATTTTTAAGAAGTTAGGTGTGACAGCCAGTGCGTGGACAGGGTCTTGGCGCTGGCGTGGCCACTTTAGAGCGCCTCGTTGTCACAGGGTAGAAAAGCACTGCCCCTACCTAGTGGGATACTGTATGTTCCAGCCATCGGAGGCTTTAATTGGATATTTATTTTTATCTTCATGGCTTAAGCATACAGTTATGCTGCATGAAGAAAGATCCATATTTTTGGGTCATATAGGATTTGATTGACAGTTGGGCGGGGCGTGGTTTCAGCGCATTTAGCGGAGAGAACGGCTTGATTTTTCACTATTTTGAAACCCATTTTATACACTTGCCAATACTTTTAATTATTCAAATTTGGCATGGTTGGTCACTGCATTCTTCTTTATTTTTGCTTTACAGGGACTTTAAATACTCTTCCTTTAAGCTGCGTATCCACCTGTACCCATTCATTCATATTAGAGAAGAAGTCACAGAATGCACAGACTGAGCACATTTGTGATAAAATTGAAACAAGATCATTATTTTAGTCTGTGACATTTTTCTGTTGTAAAAATATGTACCTCACAAAACACGTTCGTATTCAAAACCACCCGGCCATGAAAACACGACACAACTAGAACAACTTTCATTCATGTCACTTCTTGGCGGTGAGATTTCAGTTAACTGATAAAGTTTAACGATAATGACATGGGAGTTTTGTTTACACGCCCAGGAAACGCCCATTTCCTTTATCTCAGCGTGCCACTAATCCTTCACTGGAACTTGTGCCTCCACAATAAGTCCATTAAAACGCCTACGTATATCGTCCACGCATATAAATAGACTTCAATTGCCCCATTTAATCACATTCTTAAATTTGCAAACAACATGGTGTTTTTGTTTCTGTTGCATAGTCAATAAAATTGGTAAGATTCTCTTATCTGCTGCAGCATATAAAAGTCTCATCTGGTGAGAAAAGACATTGATGGCACATTGGACATCAGCAACTTAAATTAATAGAGAGTCAGATGACTAGTATGTTTCTATACCAGACAGTTGTTAAATCCCCACATGTGCCACATTAGACTTCATGACAGCACACATTTGTCTTTTGTCTTCCAAATATTGAGACGACAGAGTTCAGACCCGTAGGCCTTTTCCCCCATTTGGCCTTTTGGCAAATAACAAGTTTCAAGACTAGTGTCACAAACGTTGCACAGTAGTTCCCTCCTTACCGGGAATCGAGATATATGAAAAATCCACAAAGTAGCGACAGTATATTTTATATATATTTTAAATCTTTATGACCCTTCCAACACTCTCATTAACCTTCTACACGCTTATAAACACTTGATATTAGGGAAGGAGCAATCCAATATTTTATAGAATTAATTATTCTCCCAATTTATTGAGGGCCAAAAATAATTAATAAATAAATACATGTGAAAAGAAAAATGGATATAAAAAATATAATTCAAATATTAAATACAAAAAAATAATGGAAACAAACGAAATAACTCAAATTGAAAAAGGATTTTCGCTAACAAAATGAAGAGAAAAAAAAGTTTTTAGAAAAAACTAAACCTAACTTCGGTATTGCTGTACGCACAGACGAAGGAAGGTCAGTCATTTGAGAATTGTACTTTTAAAAAAATCGATCACTTGTCAAATATTTAAAATAAACAAACTAATAAATAAATACATACATAAAGTAATTGAATTTAAAAAAACAAGATAAAAACTGACTATAATGAAAAATTCAAAACTATTGTAACCCTGATGTCGAGTTGGCTGGCTGTTAGCTAAAAATGTTGAGCACCTGGGCGTCATTTGCCACTAGTCAACGAATGTGCTTGTTAAGTGTTAATTTTGTTACTGTTTGTTCAATAATTGACTAAACGTGCAGTGGTAACTTTGTCTATCCTTGACCACCTGTAGAAGGATTGCAATCCTTCAAACTAGCAGTGATAGGCTACTGCATTTTAAACTAGTTAACAGTGTTTAGCGTAGACGTGATTGTGTAGTGTAAAATAGTTTTGCTTTGCAGTCGACACACTGCACTTAATCTTCTTTTTTTAAGCATGAAATGATCCCAAACTTTGTCCATCCTCTAACTTTTACGCACTCTTCCTCATGGTTTATTGTTATGCGAGAGAAGTGCCAATCTGCTTGTTCATTTTGAACCTGTACTTTTCAGTGAAGATATAACAAAAGAAGATGACGGAATGAGGTGGAAATTACTCACATCCCATTTCCTCAGTTGCCAAATACTGTAATCCAACATGGTGCAGTCTTAGTTCCACTTTTCCTTTCAGTCATATACACAAGCAATGTAAAAAAAAAACACACAAAAAAATGCTGGCTTCTCAAACTGTAACAGTTTGTAGGACCTTTCTTGCTTTAAAAAGATGCTCGAGCAAATTGTGCCTGCAGCTCACAACAGTGCCATCTAGAGGACACTAGCAAATTAATGCTAGCGTCTACCAGTTAAAAAACAAAAGGAAGAAATCTACCCCCAAAAATTATGAAAAAAGAACAATAAATGAAAACAAATATTAGAATTATATATATATATCAGAGGAAAAAAAATACAGAGGAAAAAAAACTGGTTTAAAAAAAAATACGCCAAAATTTTTATTAGATTAACAACTGGCGGGATGAGCGAGTGAATTACTAGTATGATTAATTGCGAATTTTATTTTTGTATAAATTTTTTTTTTAACTGGATTATTTTGTAGTCATTGTATCCTAAGTAAAAACACTTTATTACTGTATTTGACTTCTTCAGGTATCTGTACTTAACTTGCATATTTTTGAAAGGGTTATTTTTGTGCTCCCTCTTTATTTTTTACTCACCGAAATTTTTGTTCACTTAAGCGCAGGAGTAAAATTACTAACTCTACTTTTTTCTTCTTTTTTTTTTACACACTTTGATTTTAGTACAATGTGAGACTTTTGCCAGCTCTGCTAAGGGATAATGAAACCTGATTTATGAAAAAATATTTTATTCAGACTAATAAAAATAATTTCACAGCGGTGAAACATTAGGCAAGTGCCGTCTCACTTTCCCCTGTCAACCCACGCAAAGAAGTTACAGCGAGCCTCTGGGTTGGCAGCATGCCCTTGCGGGCGAGCGCATACAAAGAACTGCCGACCCACGTTGGGCCCGTCCTTCTTGACGGTACGCAGCACGCAGGGCTCTCCGTGAACCTTGCAGGTGGGCGGCGGAGGCGGGCCATGAAGGACGGACTTCCAAAATCCAAAACATGCTCCTTTGTCGCCACGTGCGTTGCATGTTTGCACACTCAAATGTTCACCTTGTGTTGTCTTGTCTTGCGTGGCGCTGTGGAGCTCTGACGAGACATCCAGTGCACGCTCATCCTCTATTGGGAATGATTTGAGGGAATTCTGTGATGAACCAAGTGCTTTTTCATTTTTGGGTTTAAAAAAGGCGAGAAGGCTGCCCTGCGGTTTCGAAGAAGTCTTAGCTGTTTTGCTCTTTTTGCTCGTCTGACTAACAGATTCTGTCCTCATGATTCTCTTTGTGCCTGTGACGTTTATATTTTCCCTCCTTTCAGCTTCTTCTTGAGATCCGGGAAGTGCCTCCTTCGACTCGCTCCGACATGCCTTTTGGTCCACCTTAACCAGAAAGCGTGAGAGTTTCTGCTGCTTGCCTGCAAACTCTGGCAGGTAGCGGGTAGCGAGAGGAGGTGGCTTGGAGTTGGGCAGCAGAGAGCACCGTAGCGCCCCCCAAACGGGACAGTGATCCGAGCCCTCCACCTCCGGCATGATGTCGGCCGCCACAAACTGCTCTTTTGCAAGCTGATTGTCAGCGAAGATGTAGTCGATGCGCGTGCCATAGTTGGTACGGCGAGCCCCCGTGAGAGTGGACCAGCACGTGAAGGCGCCGGTGCGAGCGGGGTGGAAATAGCGAAATGTGTCGACAAACTTGCCACTGTGGGAGAAATCTGCTGACGCCGGCATGTTGTTGTCGTCGGCCCTTAAAAAGCCGTTCAGCCATTTCCTGCCAGGGTTGTCCTCAAAGTCGTCCTGAGAAATGAGAAGAACAGTGAACACAACAAGCAGCAGTTTGGCAGATAGTAAACAGTAAATCGAAAAAAAGAGGCTTCAACCTGTTTTTTGCTACTCCCTGTTGAGGTTTACCATCAAATTAAATAAAACAGACATTTAAATGTTAAATGCAAAACACCAGACAGACTACCGAACAGCATCAATGTGGTGCAGTTATAAAGCAACAGATATTAGAACATGTAGACAGAAAATATAACAATACTTACAAGCATACATTCTTTATCCTCTGCAAAGTATGACTAATATTACTGCCGCTTACTGAGTCGTATACAGTAGCTGTGAAACTCTTCTTCGTTTGCATCTGTGTGACCCTATTATACCACCCCCGGTGGCCAACTCGCGCATAACAAAATAAGCCGCAATGAATTGATCATGATGCACAAACTGGTGAATTCTTTACATTGTATTTAATGATATCATTACTGTATGCATTTTCAGTTTACAATACTGTATTGTAGAGTGTTATTCTTTCTCATTAAAAAGATAAAACATTACAAAAAAAATGATAGGCTTTTTTTGGGAGACTGGAACGTATTCATGTCATTTTAATACAGAAACATCCTTTATTGAGATGCAAGTGTTTTGAGTTGCAAGCTGTTTTTCCTCATATGGTGGCTGGAGGTTTGATTATTGACTTGGGGAGGAGTCTAATAGTAACAATGACTCTGTACAAACACGTTTATTTTTTTTAAAATAATAATAATAAACAACATTTAGAGAATTGCATATTGAAATGCATTTTTCTACCAATAAATACTATTACATGTAAACATACACTGCTCAAAACATTTATTAAACACCCAGGCATTTATTTATTTTTATGAGGATGAGGCGCCAAGCTTGCATTTAGTTTATTGTAGGTTTAGATGACGCTATATGATGGTGGCAAAGCACTACTTTTCTATTTGACATGGCTATGGCTTGGCTAAATGAAGCTCCACTCATGTTTAAACATAGTTCCTGGGCACCAATTTTACACAAGAAGGCGCCAAAGCAATATTTAGACAAAACAGTGGATAGGGGAGGTTTTCATAGTGAGTAAATTGACGATTTCATTATTTCAGTAAAAAAAAAAAATCTGTGACATTTTTATTTCTTGATTTGCCGTGACATTTTTCTAATGTCAAATATTATGTGCTTTGGCTTAATGAAGATTCACTTTCATTTAAGCCATGTACTTACAATTTCATTTGGGTCACAGTGGTCTATTGGTCGATGAGAGGTATTTACATCTCCTAAAACGATTACAGAGCTAGAAAAGAAAAAAAACATTACATGAAAAATGTGGAAATGTGGAGTTAGTGCAACTTGAAGCCAATGAATGCAAGATGGCCTCACACCTCCCGTTCTTCAGCATAGCCTCGGCTCGAGCCTGAAGCAGCTTGTAGAACTGCAGTTTGAACTGTTTTCGCTCTGGCTTTTCTGGGTCAGCTCGCGGACAGTAAACATTTATCACAGTAACACTTCTGATTTTGTCCGAACACCTGTCAGAGAAAACATCAACAGAAAATAGAAAGTGCAGCCATACATAAACATCCAGTCAGTGCATGTTCTTACTGAACTCTGTGTTGCGTGATGACGGCTCGCCCTTCGTTGTCCAAAAGCTGCAGCTCCTCATCTGTAAAATCGGAATGGTGACCATAGCAACCAACAGCTCCCGCATAATTGGTCAACAGACCAGTGAGACCCTCCTCAGCAGCAAAAGGTGTGGCACTGTCCTTACAATATGTGGCGACACCTGTATACAGCGAGGACAAGGTGACATTACAGGGGTTGATCACGTTCAGCGGAATTTTGTTGCTTAGCGTACTCAAATTGCTGGCATGATTGAAAGACACAAAAATCAGCACAATACAGTGACAACGTCAGGATAACAAACCTGAGTAGCCACTGCGTCCTCGACTGAAGCTGAAATAGGAGTTATAGCCATCAACAATAGCAGTTCTCTCATCGAGCAGGTCTCCTATGAGCGATTCAAGTAAGTTAGAGTTAAAATAAAACCAAGTTGCGTGTAGTCTTTTAATAAGCCCGCGTGTTCACCTACTTGTCACTTTGGTCTCCTGCACGCAAATAATATCCGCGTCCAGTGCATCGAACGTCTTTTTGATTCCACACCTGAACGTCCGTATACCATTTATATTCCAGGTGACTACCTTCATTATGCAAAATTTTGAAAACGTGCACCACACTCAGAAATAGTGGAAGCGGTTGTTGAACTTGTGGAACTTTTCTCACGCACCCGGAAGTAAAGAGGAAGTCGAGGCGGCGCAGCGGAAGTGTATTTTTTCATTGATATTTGGACATATGTTAAATAAAGACGTTTAGTTTTTCCATTATTTTATTTGTACATAATATATGTTGCCAATTTCAATAAACCCCGAAGGCTACTGTCACTATGCACATAAAATATACATTGACAGCGTCTTAACCAGAATCCTAGAGTGGAATCCCACGTAAAAGTCGTCGCCATATTAGATGTGGCAAAGTGTTGCCATTTTCTGCGTGGAGGCAGAGCAAGGACTGACATAATGAGAAAGCATATAAATGGTCATCATCACGAAACACACTTTTCATGCTGAAAAGGGAATAGGAAGAAATAATAAAGTTATCTAGCCGTATTAATCCTTTTATAGTTTAATTTGTAATCTGTAAATATAATGTAAATCTAATATCTGTATTACTTAATGGAATCTGAATGGTTGATGCAAACAGCTTCCCTTATTTCCTACAGAGATCCTGTCCTAAATCATGCACTGATAAAAGTGTTGCTGTTGTTGTTGTTGTTGTTGTTGTTGTTGTTGTTGTTGTTGTTGTTGTTGTTTTTCTTTCTATGAAAACCAAACCGCATTGAAGTTGTCATGAAGCAAGATGACTGCCCGCTGGCTTCGCTTCACACAGTCCATTCATATGTAATTTCGGGAGGCAGTGGCAGGCCAAACTTAAAAACTCAAAACAAATAAATTATTAACTTATAGAATTACAGGTATGTACAAGAAAATATGATCCACAGAGATGATATTGGGTGATGAATTAGAGCTCTGTAATACCGAACTCCACACACACGAATGGGAAAAATGTCACTGGGAAGGTGCAATTCCCCATTTGCTCGATAGAGAGAGCAGTTGTTCCTGGACGACGTTTCGGCGCGCATTTGACGCGGGCGGCAGTAGGACACTTTACAGCAGCAGATCACCGAGCGCACTCGGCTCGACCTCACCGGGAGACTCCAGCACAACCCGGCCAAAACGAGCGAGGTAAGTGGACCTACGGAAGCTCCGGGCCTCCGTGTACGATACACTCCCGCTGACCCCTCCTTCGGGAGCGGCGCGCAGTTACCGGCTTGAATGAGTCACATCTTGGAAAAACAAGAAAGGAAAAACTTAATGTTTGTAACATTCCGCTTGGCTGATATCTCCTTTGCTTAAATTAGCTTGTCGGAGCGCGATGACGTCAAGATGACTCCCTCACCGAATCGGCATTTTCTAAGCAATGGCGCCTGCACATCCACTTGGCATTTCCATCCACGCTCGAAGCGTCAAGTAATTCTGTGGCGTAATGGCTAACTTGTACTTGCTAGCTCTCTGACCAGCGTGCGTTTCGTGTCGGGCTTTTACTCTCCTATTCCCGGCCGAATACTTCAGACAGACAGACAGACGGCGTGGCTTAGTGTGTTTAAAAAAAGGTCTGCTGCTCGAAATGTTCTCTCGCGGCCACAGCCATTTGAGAAGCTGAGTAGTGGCGGTGGGTAAACGGATGCTACCGGATACACGAGCGGGTATCGACCGGCGGACAAGGGCAGGCAGGCAGCTGGCGTTTCCATGATGGCTGAATGCAGAGGATGTGAGCAAATGGTGATCGTTTGCCCCACCCAAACAGCATGCAAACATTCGTGTATGTCTTATTATTTTTTGATGGCATGGAAACCTATTACAGTGCTTATTACAGTGCTACAAATGATGGTGGTCAATATCTTGCTGGTTGGTTAGAGTTATACTGGCTGTGTAAAAATGTCCATTATGGTGCAAGGTGCGCGTTTTAGCGATGGTAGTAACGAAGTACAAATATGTTGTTATAACCTAAAATTTTAAAGTTTCTGTAATTTACTTGAATGTTTATTTTCTACAGTAAGTGGCTTACTTTTACGCCCTACATTTGACAACATGTCAACAATCAGAGCCGTTCTCGGCAAAATACCGGTAGCAGGAGAGTTGTCGTTCACAGTAACATACATACCAAAAAAAGATGTAAATAAAGGTCAAGTTAACTGTTGTTGGGATGTTAGAGTCTTATAATGGCAATGTGATAAGATTTCCCAAGAATGTATGTTTGGAATCTGCACTTGAACCTGATTACAACGCATCAACAACTTGAAAAATGGGATAATAATTTCCGGAGAAATCTTTTTTTTGGGGGGGGGGGTGTCGGGAAAAAAAGGGTTGCCAGTTCACCCATCTTTCTTTTTTATTAGGGTGAAGTAATGAGAGTGAGGCTGTAAAGGAGGTCACAGGAGCAAGCTGGAAGACGAGCGGGTAGCCAGGCAAGCATGCTGGAGGCCGAGGCAGATGCGGACGCAGCTGGTGCAGCGCTGGCGGCGGACGGGGATGCCGGGATGGAGAGCGAAGACTTGAGAGCGGAGTTGGTGCGCCTGACTCTGGATCTCCAGGAGGCCACCGAGGAGAAGCTGCAGGCCGCCCGCTATGGTCTGGTGGTGCTGGAAGAGAGTTCGGCTCTCAAGATCAAAAATCAGCAACTGGAGGAGGAGCACGAGTCCCTCAAAGTGGAACTACAGCAGCTCAAAGAGGTATGAGCGCCCGAGGCCTTTTGCTATATTTAGACTACCAACCAACACAATTGATTTGTTTTCAGACACCACTGTTCAATATACTGCCGTTCTACCTTTTAACAGGATAAAGCAAACAGAAAGTGTTGACTGAGCATGACTTAGTTTTAAGAAAAGCTCTTTATGATACAAAATGTGCTGCACAGAAGAATCTCATTAATTTTTTTAATCTGCCTAAACCTGATTTCCGGACTGATAATGTTTGTCGGCTTTGACAGGACTTTATATAAGTTAGCGCGAGCTCATATGTTGTCAATTAGCATTTTTATATAACGACATCTCAGTGTTTAGTTAAGCACACTTAATTTCATGTAACCCCATTGTTGTTTCCGCCTCAGTAACTGATATGTATTGTGTTATGTTTTACTACTTATGGCAAAATAGCCTCGTGCCATTGATATGCTATTTGATATTATGTATCATAGCCAAGCACCTGATGATCTGTAGAGATTTTTTAGTCCTCAGGATGTATGCACATTTTTAAAAAGTCTTTTGATTTCCCAACATGAAGGCCTTCATTATAAAATATTTAATAACAATAATAATTGGGAAAAAAAGGCTCAAATAAATTTACTGGTCGCACATGCGGCAGTAGATCAAATATTTACGTACACTGCCTCAAATTTTTGGCGCATAATGCGATCATCTTTGTTTCTTATTGTGATATAATATTGAGCCTGTATGGCCCACTCTGAATTGTCGTTCTGTTTATAATAAATAACAGGCAGGTCTTAGATTTTATAGACGTGGTCTTAAATTTTAGCTTCTTAAAGCTTCAACCTGATGAATGCCTGATCAATGCCTGATGACGTTCATTTGACTTGCCTTGTTGAATGCTAGCTCTGCAAAATGCCTTAAAGCTACCCTTATTATTGGTTGAAAGGCGTTTGCAGATTCTGTGAGTAGCCAGAAGCGTGCAGTCGCTGATGGCGAATGCCGGGAGGAGAACCTGCTTCAGGAGACGGCATCTAAGGAGGCTGCCATGGCAACCCGCTTGGAAGAAGTCCAGGGAGAACTCAAGCAAGCACGACTCGCTCTCGGCAATGCCCACGCGGAGATCGACAGACTTGGGGTTGTCTCAACTCAGCTGAAGAAGGTACAGTTTGCGAATGAGAATCAATACTCTTGTCTTACTTAATTATACTTGGAAGTGATTTGAACGTGGCTTGTATTACACAGGACTGTGAGTGCTTGGAGGCAGAGAAAGGGCACCTGAGGGATGAGATGAAGGAATTTAAAGTACGTGAGCTGCGCCAGTTGCAGGACAATGGCGAGCTGGAAGAGGAGAACACATCTCTTCAAAAGCAAGTGTCTGTGCTTAAGGAAAATCAGGTCAGTTATCACTGAAATATACTGTATGTTTTATACAGCGTAGACCAGGTTTTGGGCTGGGTAATTAATTGAAATTGAATCTTGATTTCGTCATCTCATGATCGGAAAAACTTGATAATTGAAGAAATACAATTAATGTAATGGCGCCATGTGTGTTTGTAAATTCCTACGTTGTGAAACCAGCCTGAATGCACCGTGATCACAGATGACATTTTCTGTAAAACTAAACACACAACAAAAAACAATTGCACGCATTGTATACTTAAATACAATACATCGTTTTTAGAATGATCGCCAGTGCTAATGCTGGCAGTCAAGGTAAAATCCCATTGACAGGGCTAATGTAAAATTAACATCAAGTTCAAGTAGTAATATTCTTTCAAATAACAAATATTCACAACCACTGTAGTAACACAGATAGACAGCTAATATAACAAGACATGTACTCTTACATGTAAAAAAAAAAAAAAAAAAAAAAAAAAAAAAAAAAAAGTTACATTATTAAAGTTTAATCACAACTTTCTTCTTCTCACCTCGTAAGACTAAGCAGTTTTGCTCCTATCATGTTTTTCTATCGCTGTTTGTTGACACAACCTCACAACCAGCTCAAGTCTTGTGTTAGGGACACCGGGCAGACCAGTTATTGTTTGCGAGTTACTTGCATGCTAGAACAAAAGGGGTGAATAATTAGCTTCAGTACTAGCTCCATACAGCACTGTGACAACCACAATGCAATCGTTAAAAAACCCAACACAACTGGTAAGGGTGGAACACAACTGTCTGTCAGAAACCACAGCGTTGTACGTGGCCTACCTTTGTTTTAAGGACACTTACAGCTTGAATGAAATGAGACCTTATAACACTGTAAATTGTCCCTCAAATATCCACTCATACATTTTCTCTTCTTTTTAGGAAAGCACATAGCTTGTAGTGCTGTCACAGCAAAAAAATAAAAACATAAAAAATCAATTATCTTATTAATTATTCCATCAATTAACCGAGTAATCCATCCTTGCACACAGTTGCGTTTTGTGCTGGGCACAACAGTAGGGCCTACAATGTTTACAAAAAAAACGACATGTTAATCGATTATTAAAATAGTTGTATAGGAGCCAATTGTGTATTGGTTAAATTTGTAGTAAGTTTTTACATATTGTATATTGTCGCTAGATTTTGATTTGCATATTTGATAATTTAGTTAAAATTAATGGTGACTATTATTTCATGCATATATTAGAATATCTGTTTAAAATTGCAAAGAGACAAATTTTTTTGATATTTCTTTATTGTAACTATTTTCTGAATAGTCACGTGACTAACGAATGTGTAGATAAAAAGAGCAACGGGCTGGACGTTGGACAGATGAAGCCAGCTCATGATAGAAGCGACATCGTTTTTTGACCAGATGATTTGACCTTTTTTTAGACGTGCTTGTACAGTTTTTATTTTGTGTTTTATAAACATCAAGACGTGGTCCTGTCGTTTGCGTTCAAGACTCATCGTTACTCTGGCTTTAAGGGTTTTCGTTTTTTGTGGAATAACGCCTACAATAGTTATGAATTATAGCCTTACTTTTTTTATTTCAGGTGGAGTTTGAATCATTAAAGCTTGAGCTGAGCCAAAAGAACGAGGAGCAGGAGGAGCTGCGGGCTCAGATGGAGGAGGCCGCGAGGCTGCGAGAGATTGCAGAGCATCAGTTGGACGAGGTCCTGGAATCCTTGAAGGAGGAGCGCGAGCAGAAAAACTGTCTCCGCCGAGAGCTCTCTGCCTTGACCCTGAACCCCTTTGATTCCGTTGGCAACCTGGAGCTCCACTTGGACCATCTGGACGACAGCCAGGAGGACGGCCGGACGGGAGAGGATGATGGACAGGATGGCGGCGTTAACAGCGCGCCAAATTCAGCTGCTCACACTGCTCACGTGGGGGGCACTAAAAGTAATGGCATCATGCAACGTTATTCCACCCCACGCAACAGTGACATATTTCTGCGTGCTCCAGCTTCTGGGCTTGTTTCCGACCTCTTGAGTGAGCTTCACTTTTCAGACAGCCAGAAACTTAAACAGCAACTCCTTCAGGTATGGAAGCAGATTTTTTTTGTCCTTTTCTATACTGACAACATAATTATTCCAACTTCCAGCTCCTCCCTCCACACTGCCCTGTCTACATGTCAGATGAGTTTCACTAATATTCAAAATACTTTTTTCCAGTCTACAGTAATGGGGTTTCCATCCAAATGTTTAAATTTTTTAAGTGTATTTAGTAAAAAAAAAAAAAGGCGCAAAACGAACATGCATTTGTTATTGTTTTGCCTTAATTAATTGAGTCCTTAATTAGCATTTGAACATGATTTCAGGAGCAGAAATCTTTGCTTTTTTTCCATCGGGAATGACAGTAAGGTTCGCTTCTTTTAATAATTCAAGTAATATTTGGTTATGTTTTTTTTATTGAACATATAAACATGAAGAAAACACATTACAAGTATAAAATATAAGTTAAAGTAAAAAGAAAAACAAGAATAGGAAGAAAGAAAAGAGGTTATATGTTCAAAAGGCATAGGAGGAAGTTAAAAACGTATCTAGTCCTACCCCTTATTCGTTTTATGTTGATACAATAATAAGGTTAATGTATTTCAACAAAAGAAAAATGTATAAACCTAGTCATATATACAAGTGCACTTTAACATACGCACATTTGCCAGCAACATATATACATGAAATTCATAGGCATATACCATAACACATTTATGAATCATATCCTCATACTCACATATACAATTTTCATTACACTAATACGATACATCCCCAAAAAATTACAGCATATATACAATTTTATTAGCTTATGTCTGATTAAAGTATTTTTATTTTTTTTACTTTGCTTTTAAACATTTTTTTTAATTCAGCAAGTGACTGACATCTGTTCAGGTCATTTCCAAAATTATTCCACAAATTAACACCTTTTACCGAAACTCATCTTTGCTTAATATTTGTTCTTGTTTTATTTTTATTTTTTTTGCAGACACTTGTACCCTTTATGTTATAAGGAAATTTCAAACAGCATATTTCAATTTCTTTGCCCCCCAACATATGTTACTTTATCATCCGCCACCATTTTTTTGTGACTACAATATGTTCATGTGGCGTAATATCGGCTTAAAACATGCCTCCATTTGTACATTTGAGACACACATCAACTCTTCTTTCTAAAAGCAGATCAGGCTCTCTTTGCAGAAATAAATCCTGTAATTGTACTATTTAAGCAGAATCTTTAAGTGCAGTTTACTTTTTGTTGTATAAAAGGCATCTCTTGTCTTGCAAAATGACAACTGTTCAGTGACAACAACAGTACTTCCTGCTTTAGACCACATCCGCTGTGCATTAGTGTAAAAAAGAGCAAATGAGACACTGTTTGGAAAAATAATCTGGCACCACATACAGAAATAATGTTATTCACAAACGAATTCCAATTCATTGCCCAAATAAAAGGATGCTCAATAATGTTTTAACATTTGGAGTGATCACAAATCTATCATTAATCGAAATCACTCAAATTGGGGGTTGGGTGAGCGAACTAGCAGATGTTTGGAGTGAAGAGCCAAATGGGGTCAGCCACTGTTTCACATGAAAAATGCATGCAAGTGTAAAGGTGGTTGGGGGTAATGTGTGTCACGCAGAATCCTTGTCTTTTGTCCTGTTGAAAATAAGTAATAGCTGATTCTGCTTTCTGTTAAGATCATTTGAATGAATCGCTGGAGTGCAAATTAGGCAAGACAAGGTAGCTTTATTAATATAGGGAATTTCATAAACAACAATGTATGCCAATGTGCATCACATAATTAAAAGTACAACATTTGAAAGCATTTACAAATAAAAGAGTTGTAAAGACATTATAAAATCAAACTGAAGAAACTAAACATAGCGGACTAAAATTACTAAAAGAAGGTACAGTGCAAGTACAAGATTTTGGAGAACATAATTTTTTATTTTAAATGGTTTGAAATAGCTTAATTTATAGGTATGGAAAAAGAGCGTGTGTTTTTTTGTTTTTTTACCTGGATTTTTGTTTGTTTTTTGTACCTGAATTTAAAAGCATTTACACTAAGGCTGGGCGATATAGCCCAAAAATAAAATCAGAATTTCCTTCAGTCATTCTGGACGATTAAGATTTTAATCAAATTAATAAACCCAGCAAACATTTATTTAAAGGTTTCATTCATTCAAAAATAAATCCTGTGCAAAATATTCAGGCAACAATACTGTATAGTGTATACTGATTTTATATCAGTTTTAAATGTAAACTTAACATTCATAGCTTGTGCATAACTTGCTTAAGTGCCAGTTAAGTAGTTCGTAACTATTGTAAACACGTCTTGTAAATTCTGACACTTTTGCAAAATTTCAACTCATAATAACATTTACATATAACAGAACTTAAAAACAACAGCTTTTAATAATCCAGAAGAGTGTATTTATTTAAATGCACCTCGATTTCACGATTTAGCAAATTTTCAACGATTCAATTTTTGACTTAATGGAATTAATTGATTTATTGCCCAGCCCTAATTTACACTGACTTAGCTTCTGTTGTCACCTTATTCCGTTTGCATGCAGCATAACAGCTAAATGCTGCTTCACCATGTTTGCCTTGAATTCTGGGTTCCACTAAATAACCCAAATCAGGTCCATTTGTCATCAAAACACAGTCATAGTGTATGTAATGTATACTTTTTCATTTTCTATTAATCCACTGCGTTATCTTTATCTGAACATTTTTGACATATCTTGTCTCATTTGAACTGCAGTTTGTTTGTACATCAGTCACAAGCCCTGAAGTGGTTATACAGCAAATACTGTACTTAATATTGATACTTGCTGTGTTTTTATTCGGTTGCACGCAGGCGGAAAGGGAAAAGTCGAGTCTCATCAGCAAGGTGGAGGAATTGCAGATGCAGCTGGTGATGTCCAAGCAATTACTGAGTCAGCACGAGGACAAAGTCGGATCTCTCACCCAACAGCTGGAGGCTGTGCAGAGTAGCCAACAGCACAACCATGAGGCAAACGAGGAGGAGGCCAAGAATGCCGATGTCGTCTTTGACTACGAGGTCGACACAAAGAGCAAAGAAGTGCTGGAGGCACGTATGCGTTCAGCCAGTGAAGAGCTTCTGAAGCTGCGGGATGAACTGTCTCAAGCGGGCGCTCGCTATAACACCCTGGAGCAACGATACAAACAGGAGAAGGACCGGTGGCGATCGGAGGCCCAGGAGTTGGCTGACAAGATTCGCCAGTGCATCAAGTCCAGCAGGCAGGACCAGGAGCGGATCAGTGAACTGGAAGTGGAGATCGGAGCCACGCGCAAAGTGGCCAGCGATTCCGAAGGCCATCTGAGTGTGGCTCAAGAAGAGCTGCTGGCTTTTTCTGAGGAGCTTTCCAACCTCTATCACCACATCTGCGTGTGCAACAACCTGACGCCCAAACGGGTCACCCTGGACTATTACCGCGACAGCGCTAGGGCGCACGGCGGAGCTGGTGCAAGAAGGCCGCTCCACATCTCCACCCCGCCAAACTCCCAGAAAAAGCCACGAGCCAATGACACCTTCATCTCCAAAGCTGCGGCTTTGCAGTTTATGGGGGAGGTGGACAGTTCAGGGTCCTCCGTAGACTCTCCGAGTTGCCCCGGTTCCCCCAATCTGGATTTCAGGGACCCTTCCAATGTCCGCAACTTGGTTGCAGTCATCAGATGCCAGATCAAACACCTCCGGGTAAGACGACCCTCGTCATAACATACTCGGGGTTGTGTAGAGATGAGGCCTGCAACTAACGATTTAAGTGGAACCTCAAGTTATGAACTTAATTGATTACATGAGCCCATTTGTAACCTGAATGTTTCATAAAGCGAGGTAATGTTTCCCATTGAAATGAATAGGAAATCAATTAATCTGTTCCAGCCACAAAACTATGTTATACTTACGTCCTTTTTTTTTTTTAACCACCACATGGTTAAAAATACATTTAGGAGCCTTTCTGACTGTTTAGCGCTTTATTGAATACAATTATTGCACCTCGAGTAGAAATATTGATTAATTGATACATCACAATATACCCCTCCCCAATTCACTAATCCTCTCACTCGATTCACCTCCTGACTATTGACTGATGGCGACATTTAAATCAATATGGAATCAAATTACAACATAAAGAATTGAAATCAAATTCAATTGCGAGGTCCTTAACAATACCCAGCCCCATAAGTAACATAACACAAGTATTTCCGATGTGCTCCTGATGCTTTGCTGATACTCTAATGTTGAAAAGCATTCTGAGTGAAACTGCAGGACTTTTGTTCTGAGTGAAAGTAGTTACGCCTTCACAAGTGCCCTCACGCTAATGCTCAGCTCAGACTGTTAAATGGAGCTGAGTAGCTCGTGTCTGCTCAAATCCAATTCCTTGTTGACACGTGGCCCTGTGTGGATTTGAATGGAATGGATTACTGAGGTTAATCGTTGATGCGGCTTCAACTGGATATTGAATGTTACTGCAAAATAACGTATGAAACACTAGTAAACTGCCATTCAGCACAAATAAATGTACATTATTTGGTTTACCGAGTCACTTCAATGTCATGTTTTTTCTCTCTCCGAGATTCAATTGAATGCTCTCTTATATGACCTAATGTGCCCTTCTTCTTTCAGGTGGCAGTGGACCTCTGTCGTCAGCGGGGTGCTATGCCTTACTCGGGCCTGACTAGCAGTGTGGAGATGGAGAGGGACGCTGAAAGCCTGCTGGAGGAAGTACTGAAACTCAAATCCCTTCTCAGCACCAAGAGAGAGCAGATTGCTACTCTCAGAACGGTGCTCAAGGCCAACAAACAGGTAAATTGCAGAAGGAAAGACCAGATCATCATCAGGTACCTTTGAGACTTCCCCATTGCACCCCCAAAAAATCTGGTATTTTCCACTGAACTTCTTTTCATATTCATTGTATCAAGTAGATTTTAGTTTAGAAGTAATTTTTCTATATAAAGAACTTTATTGGCTTTTGATATTGCTCAAATATTGCTCTTATATGACAGATTGTCATTTGTGAGGCTGTTCTGAGCGTCAATTAGCTCCTTAAGGTTGACAGCACACATTTGTGGGCAGAAAGTTTTCCCCGAGGGAGCACAACTGAGTGCACAAATGGTGCAAGTTCAAACCTGCCCTGTCGTTGCACAGTATAGCTAAAACAACAATCACTATATTCTGGTTTCTATATAACAATGGCAATGGGATTGTGCAATTGTTGTCTTTTTAGACTGCTGAGTTGGCTTTGTCCAATTTGAAAAGCAAGTATGAGACGGAGAAGAGCATGGTGTCTGAAACCATGATGAAACTACGCAATGAACTCAAAGCCTTGAAAGAAGATGCGGCCACCTTCTCTTCGCTCCGAGTCATGTTTGCTAGTCGGTAAGAACCTTCTTTTTATTTGTGAATTCGGTTTAGGCTTGAATATTCGTCCCGGGATTACACCGCATGCGTGTGCCACTCCGCTCCGTGGCGCAGCGGATCGACTGCGGAGTAGCCGCGTTGTGCCGGAGGCCACCCCACGGATAGACCTATTTTCTATTTTTGCCTGACGACGCATCCGTCGGCATCCGTCAAATGGCAAACTAGCACTAGACAGGAAGACCGACGCGGTTTCAAAATAAAATTTCCGGTTACTTTTCAGAATAAAACACTCGCCAGATCCTATTTCCCATCATGTCAGTAAACGTCATAATGGGCGCAGCCAGGCCTGGAGTCAACGGGCCAGGTTCTTATTCACAGTTTTAACACCAGTGAACATGGACGAGGAGAGGTTTATATTGGAGGTGGAAAGCCACAAAATAATATATGACACGGCACATCCTTTTTATAAGGATAACCACAAAAAAAGTCAGGAAAAAAAGGTTAAATCAAAGGTTCCAGTCCACCTTTATTTCTGCTTTTCTGTTGAGCACAGACAAAAGTGTGTTTATCGTTGTTTTAAATGCCACACTATCGCACGCGATCACGCGAGACACGGCCGGAACGCAGCTGCGCAGCCGGTGAGTTTTGTCCATAAAATTGACGTGTCCGGAGCACGCGGAGACGCAACGCACACGCGTGCGGTGTAATCCCGAGGTAATAGTATCTCTGCTGTGACTGCCTCCATTCTCTGGAATTTTTCCTGCTTAGTAATGGTCGTGTGGTTCTGCTACAGCGTTTTCCTGCACTTGTGTAATAAGCTTACAATGCTTATTGCGCCCGTGTGTGGACAATCTGCTGGTTCACTTGAAGATTACAAACCACATGCTCTGCCGTGTGCAGATTTGTTCCTCCAAGCCAGGTCACCTTAGCGGGGGAGCGGTCTCATGTGGGAGGCACTGCGTTGGGATTTTAAGAGCACAATAAGAGTGCAATGTTTAAGGCTATGATCACCAACCTCTTTTGAGAATCTGCACCTATATGGCGATAGCTTTCAATTTGCTGTTTGGTCTGCCTTGTGGGAGTTGGGAGGTGGAAATCTCTCAGGTCATTTTCGCACCCTCCGTGCATGACATATATTGTCTATGTGTCCTTGATTACACTTTGGAGTGAGTGGAGCACAAACAGTTGTCAAGCTCTCTGGACACGTCACAGCACAAGTCTCTAAAAAGTTTTGTGGCGCCCTCTTGTGAACGAGTAGTGTCATTGCTATTATGTAGTTTAACTGCAAATAGTTTTGCCTATTTTGATGCAAGGGAGTGTTGACAATCCATTTATAATTTGTTCTTTCCATTTTCAATTGGCAATTAAAAAATACATTCTGAAAAAGCAGCTTATTTTTGTAATTTAACACAAAAAGATGACTGACTTTAATTTTTCATTTACAGTATTTTATTTATTTTGATTTAGTTTTTTGCTCAGATAAAAAGAAAAAAAACAGTGCGGAATTTGAGTTTAATATTTAAATGATTAGGTAACGTAGGTTACATTTTGTGGTGAAAAGTAAAGTGCATAAAAAAGGTTCTTACATGGAAAAACATTTTATTCCTTTAAACCAGAGGTCACCAGCATGTGTTCTAAAAATAGCTCACCAGTGATGACACATTGAGATTTCCCAGAAATGTTGTAGAAGTGATCGTTGGGAAATGTAAACATTAGGGGAAAAAAGTGTTCCACATTGATATTCATCTTATTTTTCTACTTGTTGAATATTATTTTGGGGGTGGGGGAATTACTTTGATCACTGTCTACATACAGATAATTAAATATATTATATAAAAATACCATTTAACAGTCAAAGGTAATTTGAGCAGATATGTTATTTCTGAAGTGTGTGCGTGTGTGTGTGTGTGCGCGCGCGTGCGTGCGTGTGTATCAAATTTGTAGTCATTCACATTAATCAGTACCCAAGAAGTAGCTCCCAGTTTCAAAAAGTTTGTTGACCCCTGTCGAAACAACCTAACTGCCCTTGATTGTGGTGGATAAAAAGCTAACATATTTTTAACAAATGCTCGTTACCAAGTTTCCAGGTCACTAAAACACGACCAACGAAGTATTAACATTTTTTAGCCTAAAGTTGAAATGTGAAAATTTCAGGCTTTTGATCTTGATTTTGTGTTTGATTGAAAAATCAATAAGAAAGTAATCACTTTTTTACTGTTTTGTTTTTGAACGAATGTTACACAGATTGTCGACAGTATTTAGTTCATTATTAACTAATATTCAACCTGTTTTTTATTATTAACTATTAGGGATGTAATGATATAAACGTCATGTCACAATACGATATTATCATGATATGAACTGCACGATAATACGGAAATGATCACAATATTGGGGGGAGCTTTGTGATATAAAAAAGCTCATGATACTGTTTAATAAAAGCTCATTGACCCCCCCCCCCCATAAATATTGTGTGTGTGTTTAAAAAAAAAAAAAACAGCAGTGACAAAGAAACAGGCTTAGCCAGTCATTTTATTGTCGCACCAATGCTGTGTTCGGCTGAAGCAAGCGAAAAGTCATGTTTTTTTATGGCAATGTTGAAAAATATTTGCTGGTATGACTGATTTATGGGACCGATAACCGCTGCAGTATGTCCGGTTGGAACATATTTTTGTCCATGTGAGCAGAAATCAGTTTTCTCTTTAGATTGGTTAATTTGCTTGTGTGGGCATGTGGTTTCTGTAGAACAAAAAATGTAAATCAAAATAAAATAAACAAGCAATTGCATGTAAATGTCTTATCTAAACAATGTTAATTAGGTGAGGTCAGAATTACATATAGTTTAAATAATAAAGGTAATATTACACTCAAAGTACATAAATATTGTGAATTGAGTCATTTTGTGGAGGAACTCCAACGTGTTACATCCCTTCTTACTTGATATGACGATTAACTTGGGTCTTAAACGTAGGCGGCCAAAACGTGCCTAATTAAAATTAAATTGCACTAATAAACTAACCACCAGAGGGTGCTGCAGCTGCACAAATTGAACACAACCTGAGATGTGCTACTTTTAATATTGTGACATCACAACGACAATATCATGATATTGCCGTTATCATTACATCTCTATTTACTCCTGACTGCTAGAATCCTGACTTAAGTGAAAAAGGTTTGAAAAGCAGTGCACCCCTCACAGTGCAGTGTTTGATGTGTGTATCGTTTAACAGCTTTTTGCCACTTGTGCATGTTGCATCTTTTCATGATGTGTGCGTCTCTCAGGTGTGACCAGTACGTCACCCAGCTGGATGAAATGCAGAGGCAGCTGGCGGCCGCCGAAGATGAGAAGAAAACACTGAATTCCCTGCTGCGCATGGCCATCCAGCAGAAACTGGCGCTCACTCAGCGCTTGGAGGATCTGGAGGCGCCGCTGTCTCCGCACAGCTTGAACAGCAGCCCCCGCCGCTCCAGAGCCAAAGAGCTGGCCACCAAATCGGGACGAGCGTCGCGAAGCCCAAGAAACAGTCCGGCGCGCGCCTCCGTGAGAAGCAGCCCACGCGCGAGTCCCGTCCTGGGGAGCAGCGTTCCCGCCATGGCCACGCACCACCTGCGAGCCCTCACGCGAAGCCTCCACACGAGCCCCGTAAGAACCCCGCTCGCTCCTTGCAGCCAGACAAGCAAGGTCCTTCCTGCTCGAGACGCCACCTTCGTTCGCAGCCAGAGTGTCAGTGATGTTTCTCAGTCGGAGTTAAGTGCCGGTTCAGCCCGCACGCGTAAGAGCTCCATCAGCTCCGAGAGCAGCGAGTCGGTGGTTCAAACGAACACGAGAAAGCCCGCGTCAGGCCGCAGAGCCTCTGTGCCGGGGCGCCAGGACACGTTCATCACAACTCGTGTCGTACCCGCGTCCTCCTCCAGGACCAAGTCATCATTGTTTGCTGTGGAGAATCTAACCTCGTCTAAAGCTTTGCATGCTTATCCTAAAACGCTCGAAGCATGGAGTGAACCTAGAGAAAAACCTAACCTTGATCATTCTGTGCGAAGAAAGCAACCGTTGAGTCACAGGTCGAAATCTGCACACCCGTCAGCGGTGTCTCAGTCAGACGCGCTCTTGGCTCATTTGAACGCCAAATATCCGGAGACACGGACGGGCGCGCCTGTCCACGCTAGCGATCAAGCAGGCAGGAGCAGGATTTCTGCCGTCTGTAGAGAGTCCAGGCGTCCGTCAGACTTGCGCGCCAATGCTAGTCGGCGCTCCGCTAGCAAAGCAGAGGCGGCGCCCTCCGCCAGGGCACTCAGCTCGCAGTCGAGGTCGGCTCGCAAGCGATGACGTGAAGGAGCCAGCAAGTAGAATTGAGCTGTAAATGTTTGGTATGCTCGGATAATTTCACCATACATTTTTAAGATCCTGTCCCGGCAATGATGTTGAAACCGAGTCTTCTGAGGCAAAACTGTCACATGATCACAAACTGTAAAAATGGGGAGTGACATTTACTTGAAAAAGCCTAGTCAAGGTTAATGCGCTCAGAAATTCAAGTAAATCTTACAAGGAGTTTAACTAGAATTTCTGATGTGAAAAACGTCACTAGATTTTTTTCAAATAAATATCAATCCCCATTTTTTCAGTGCATGTGATGTCCCAAAAACAAATAAGAAGTGACACTGGCGGATGTGCGCTGATGTTCCCCAAGTTGTTCTGAAGACGGGAGGGTGGGAACATTTTAAGATGTCTGAAAAACACTTCTTGACGTCTGGGGAAAACACAAAACACACACACATATTTCGTTTTTATATGCCGCTGCTTCCTTGTTTGTCAGTCAGGCCCGTTAACATTGCATATATGCAATATTCGTGGAATAGGCCCGTATGAACTTCATGGTTGATACTTTGAACTGAAACTTGTCAGAGAAGAGTCAACGTGATATGTTGAGAAATAATCAAGTTAAAGGGTTTTACACTAGTTTGTTTTTGACCTGATTTTCCATAGGCCTTATCACACAAAAACGTGTTGCCAAAAAGCCATTTGTCCATACAAACTACAATTTCTCCGGAACCCATCATCTGATTTTCAAAATTCTTATTGTATTGTACTCAGCGCAACAGGTCCATTCTAACCAGACTTAGCAATGTGACAGATGTTACAGATGGGTTTTTTTTGGGGGGGGGGGGCAAGTTGTGGTTTACAAAGCTGAATTTCACAAACAAGCTGGGCAATTTTTTTTTTACCGGTACTTGACAAAGACAACGGTTGGATACCAATTGACAAAAACAAAGACCCACCGCTGTGATTATTATGAATATAATGTAATGGATTTAAAAAAATCAAGCCATGTCTCAGAAATCTAAATACAAACGGAATCTTAACTTTTAAGTGTGTGCGTTTCTCCCTTATGTGAATTTCATCGAATGAGTATTTTATGCCAAAGTGAATTGCTAACCATTTGTTTTTGTGTGTGTTTTGTGTTTGTTTGTTATGTGTGTTTCATCTTGTCTCTATAGCGCTGAAACACTCCATTACTCCAAACCCTGTCTTCTCCTCAAGGACCCGTCTTCATGTTGAGTCCCCGGTTCCCTCCTCCCTTCCTGCCTCAAGACATCCTGTTCATCCCAGATGTACTGCTGCATTCCCCGCAAAGATGGCGTTTCAAAAAAAGTACAATACAGCTCTCATCCCACTCGCTTGCATGCAGCCTGGAGGAGGATGACGAGAAATATGTGCTGCTTCTTATTATTATTACTATTATTATTATGTGAAGTCATTGATTGTGTCTTGTCCTACGTGGTCTCAACTTCCATCTGGGCTGTGTTGTGAGTTACCACCAAACAGTATTTATTGCATTACCGGTAATTTATTGTGTTTACTGTCCTTCCTTTCAAGGCAAAATCTCCTATTGTGAGATGTATGTCTTTGCAATCTTGCCTTTAGCTCACCCATGTGACCCCGCCCCCAAGTTCACGTGTTTTACACAGCAATGCAGCCTTATTGACACTTATCTCCTACAATTCGCTAGCTTGTTACGCGTCTTCATCGTACAAGCGTTACAGTCACACGACTGCGGCCTGGCCTACAAACCTTTGAACGAGTTGTCAGCAAACACTCTTTTCTTGAATAGTGAGCCATATCTCCTGCACCTCAGGTTAAAAATAACAACGTTTGTGATACATGATGAGGAAAATTTGAGATGGTCATTTTATTTTGCAGATGGTCTGCTTTAGGGAGGAATCTAAAAAAAAAAAAAAAGAATTTCCGTTGTCACAGTCATGAAGTTTCTCCCACAAGTTGCAACTTGTCAAAAGTTGTTAAAGACTTGTCAAGTTTCCTCATTCCTAACTATTCACACAGATTCGCCGAGCAAATGTTGCTCTTCTTTCCGCTCGTATCATCATCACTGTAGTCTCACATATGCCTTTTCTCCCACATGTGCTTTCAGAGTAGATGTGACGTCAGCGTCTAGGTCAGGAAAAGTAGCTTCAATGACTTTTGTTCGAGACGATATCTAATTGAGTTTTGACTAGGCTAACCCTCGTCTCAATTACCTTACAGCAGGGGTGCTCAAGTTGGGTCCTCGAGAGCCCCTATCCAGCCTGTTTCCCATGTTTCTCTCCACTAACACACCTGATCCATGATCAGGATCGTTATCAGGCTTCTGCAAAGCTTGCTGATTAGCTGATCATTAGATTCAGCTGCGCTGCAGGAGGGAAACTTGGAAAACAGACTGGATAGGGGCTCTCGAGGACCCAACTTGAGCACCCCTGTTTTACAGCGATATCTTGAATTAAAAAAAAAAATGTGACTATTCAAAATGTGATTTTGACTAGTCAGAGACACGATGTTAATTTGGGGTAGTCAATCTTAGCTTTTAAATGTTGAATCCTCTGTGCATCCTGTGTCATGTGGTGTTTTCTCGTCAGCGCTAACATTTTGTGTAAAGTTTGACGCTTTGCAGTAGCCCTGCATGTCTGACGTTTAACTCATTCACTGCCATTGACGGCTATTGACGTCAAAAATTCATTTGAACTATTTCTATTAACAAGAGTATGAAAACCTAGATTTTTTTATTGTACATTTAGAACAGATATAAAATGTATGATTAATCGTGAGTTAACTATTGAAGTCGTGCGATTAATTACAATTTAAAAACCTGACGCGATTAATAAAAATAAAAGATTATTAAAAATTAGGAACAATTAAAAATTGTCATCGTAATTAATTGCATGACTTCACGAGTTAACTCACAATTACTCACACATTTTATATCTGTTCTAAATGTACAATAAAAAAAAACCTAGGTTTTTTTATACTCTTGCTAACAAAAGTGGGAAAAAATGTTAAATAAAAATAGTTAAAATGAATATTTGACGTCTATAACCGTAAATGGCAGTGAATGAGTTAAAGTAAAAGTAAGAAAAGAGAAACTGAAATGTTTCTTTGTTGGCTGGAGCTCAGTGAGCTTCGTAATTCAGAGAAAAGACAACAAAATGCAGTAAAACTCACCAGGTCGACGTACAGTAAATGATGTACATGTTGACACGTCGTTATGATTTACCTGGCAACATTTTGAAATGACTTGTAACTTAAAAGCCAGTGCAAGGCCTCCAATTGATTGGCGAGGCCATCTCCTGTTGATTTGTCTCAAAATGTCTTTTTGTGCCTTTTGTTTTGATCTTGTCTGCTGTTTTAGACGACTGTTTTGTTTTTGTTTTTTGAGCATGTCACTGGAGCTTGTTCATCGTTGCATACCACGTGTTCCACTTCAACACATACAATAATTGCTATGTGGATGGTGTGATGGGTGGATATCAGAACTTTCACGCAGGGGATCGCCCCGTCCCCCAAACTACTGTACTACTGCTGTCATTCACTCGGGCTGAACGATTTGGGAGAGTAATCAAATTGAGCTTGTGCTGGCTTTTAGCTGAAATGATTGTCCAGAGTGGTAAAAAGAAGAATTTGTTCAATCGCTTCCCAAGCACCAGCACAAACTTGCAGTTCATCATATTTGTTGTCAGGTCAACACCCATTTGCAGAGGTAGTAAATGATTAATTCCGCCCAGTGCAGCTAGTTTTTTTTTTTGTTATTTTTTTGGTAGATTGGCCCACATAAACGCATGAACCAACACTTTGTTTTTGTTGCACTTGAAGATTTAGAGTAGTGTCCTTCAATATAACTTTTCAACACTGAAGTTTGAAGTCTTTATTTTTTCCCCCCATGTTGTGGAAACTGAGCAGCACTGAATATAGTGGATTTAAATATTTTCACTTTTCACCACTTAGGTGTTTTTGTTGACAAGGCAATGACTGATGAAATGAATGATCTCTATTTATATATTTTGAATCCATTGTGATCGTGATTGCACATGATTAAGAATGAAAAGCATGGGAAGCATTTAAGGTACAATGTAAAGATATTTGCTTCCAGGAAGGACTCGGTTGTATCAATCTGTGCAACTCGTAGCTAAACGTGAAAATATTTGACAAGAATGTTCTTACTTTTTGAAGGTAACATATGGATTTGTTAATCTATTTAATTCAATCAATGTAATTTAATTTCAATTGTGATTTTTAAAAAAGAACTGTATTTATGTGCTCTGCATTCTGCATAAATTGCTCAAGTACGTCATGCACACACTCCTGCAGACGTTTTGATTTGTACACCCATTCCGTTCATTTTCCTGCAAACCCGAATAAAGCAAACAGACGCTGTACAGTGTACACCAACTGAATTCTTTGTCAAGATTCAAAAAGTTAGTCCTATTGCATTCCGGGAATGAGAATTAATAAGTTTCGGCTTCATCCCGTCAGCCCTTTTCTTTCCGGGTATATTTATATGTGAAAAGTGAATGTTGTAAATTGTCTCAATGATTGTCGGAAAGGAAAAATGAATCAAAACAAAACAAATGCACAGTAAAAATTTAACAGTAGCACTGAGCAATGAAATTCATACTGTACTAGTCTTTCTCCACTTGTTCAAAGAATATAAGAAAATAAATAAAAGAGCTATTATAAATCATGAAAGATAAATAGTGAAACAGATATGGTGGAGGGATAGACAATGGACATGAGTACAATTTTAAAAGGAAAAAGATAAACTAGCAATAGTAATAGTGTGTTTATAGTGCAAAAACTATATATATATATATATATATATATATATATATATATATATATATATATATATATATAGTACAGTACAGGCCATAAGTTTGGACACACTTTCTTATTCAATGCATTTACTTTATTCTCATGAGATTCTCACTGAGGGCATCAAAACTGTGTGAACTAAAAGGTAAAATAACTGAAAACATGTTTTATATTATAGATTTTTCAAAATAGCCATCTTTTGCTCCGGTTACGTTTTACTTTTTTGACATTGACATTCTTACCTCTGGGAACTCCTTAAAGACGGTTGGAAAAGCCTTTCAGGTGACTACCTTTTGAAGCTCATTGAGAGAATGCCAAGCATGTGCAAAAAAGTAATCAGAGAAAAGGGTGGCTATTTATTAATGTTTTTTTTTTAACATAACTCCAAATGTGTTCGTTAGTTGTCAGTTGTCATCATAGTTTTTTTTTTTTTTTTTTTTTTTTTACCATTGGTGAGGACATCTACAATGTACATAGTCATGAAAATAAAGCATATAGTGAATGAAAAGGTGTGTCCAAACGCCTCTACTGTACATATATAAATTAGTGAAAATATGTAATTACTCTTTATACCAGAGTGTCACACCGCGGTGAGGTTGTCTTGTCATTTTCTGTTTTATTTTGAAAATTCGGACTCCTTTCGTTTCAGGTCACTTGCTCTTCCTCATGTGGTGTCAGTGTCAACCCTGATTCCTGATTGTGTCCACCTGTTTCCAATTACCCTCAAGTGTTAAATGGTCTGCGTCTCCCCTGTCTTGTGCCAAAGTGTTTTCGTCAGAGCCACTCAAGCCAGTCACAGTCCTCAGCCTTGTCCTGTCTTTTGTGTGAACTTTGGTTTGTAACTTTGTATAGCCACATTATAGTTTTAGTTAAGGGGTGATTTTGTTTTGTTTGTAGTTTAGACGTCCTCCCTTTTGGAGCGCCTTTAGTATAACATTTAATAGCCTTTGTGTTTCCCTCTAAACGAGGAGGTTTTTTTTGTTTAATAAATATCTGCCTTGGCCTCAAACTCATATCTCTGCGTCTGAGTTCTAAATCTGTTACGTCGAGATACTGCTTGTATCTCCAAAAACTAGTCAATTGAGGCACTCGTACCTTCAAGCAGCACAGTATGTTAGAATACAGAAACGGCAAAGTATAATTATTTTTGCCACCTCTGATATTTTTTTTACTAAAAAAAAAAATACTCTGAAGAAATCTAGACTTAGAAATCTGATGTATACAGTAGCTCTGCTATTTAATTTGTTCCACCAAGCATGATCAAGACTTGTTGGTTTGTTTATTTAGCACAATAATTTTAAAACTTTTAAAAAAAAATCAGAGCAAATGCAAATTACTCTTCGAGGAGGGAACAAAATTACCTTCTCCAACATTGGAATTTGGAACTGTTTATTTCTTATTTCATTATGGAAAGGTAATGAAGAACGTGTACATCGTTATTTCCCATCACTTCTCGGGTAAACAACTGCCCAGCCAGGTCCAATGGAAATGTACTTTTGTGTTGATGATTGGCTGTTCGAACAGACGTCCCGCCCTCTTTTGCATTTCGGGGGCGTGCTCGTTTACAAACAGTGTACGAGTACGAGTGGCTTTACTGGCTTTGCCTGTTGTTGACGTTCAATCGGCTTAAACACATTTCTAGGCGCTGCAATGTCGCTGAAAATCGCGGCCACGCCGCTGACCCGCAGCCTCTGGAGCGGAGGAAGCCGAAAACAAGTCAACCGCGCCTGCTGCGTCACTTTACGCAGTCACGACGGCACAAAAGAGCGAAGTAGTTGCTCCTCCGGCGAGCCGAGGGGCGACGTGCAGCGGTGCAGCGAGCCCCCCCACGAGCCCCAGGCGGCCGGACAGCGAGCCGAGGAGCCGGCGGGCGCGCCCGGCGTGACTGGCGCGAGGAAGCGGGCATCCACGTCCACTGCCACCGCGGCTCCCCAAGTGGACCAGAAAACCTACTTGTGGGCTCGCTACGCTGACCTAAGACGGCTGGTCCACGGTCAGTAGAATAAAAAAAAAAACGAGTTCACGTTTATCATTTCTCGAAATAACCTTCGTCTTGTTGTTCGTCTCTTGCCACTGAAACCTCTCGCGTGGCGTTTGATTTAGTGTGTTGGAACTTAGACGGGGAAAAATAAAACCTGAACCACCAACAACTTCTGTTTCCAAAACACATGCTAGCAAAAACACGGCCAGTGGAAGCTTATAAGCATTTTTACTCGATGGCCTTTGTTATACTGTATAGCTTATGGTCCTCACTAATAGTAAAATATTGCACCGCACTAGTAAACATAATACTAATAGTAATGGTACAATTCTCTACTGGTTAACATCTAGCGCTTCACGTCTACTTCCACTGGTGTGCAGACTGCAGAAATGTCATATATTAACAGTCGTGGAACAAACGTCACCTGGTAGTAGACAAAGTTGTTCTCCTAGTGCATTGAATGTTGAACATTACTATTTTGCATTCGTGTGTAGGTGTTATTCATGCTAATAAAAAATCTTTACTGTAATTGGTTGGATTTTGGATTTTGGAGTACTATAGTCCTCCTCGAAAGTATACTTTCTCGTCATGTGATGACGTACCAGTGCTCTCACTTGAGTACAATTGCCGAGCTTTCCATAAAACTACTAGTGGTGCGACTTCATGTAGCTTGTAAAAGATCATGCGTGACATTACTACACACTAGTAGCGCCATTTTGGCATATTAGATTGACAACGACATTACCAGTGATGCAAAACCGCACGAGTAGACATTTGCATGAGGCGTTAGATGTTAACTAGTCGAATTTTATGCCACCACTTGTACTAGTCAAATTGTACATACATATTATCCAACAGCACTTAAACATGGCCAAGGACAGAAATTTAATGAGTTTTGTATGTAAAATATATAAAATTGTTTATTTTGATTATAAAATAATTCATACTCATTTTTCAAAATAAATACAAAATTGACAAGTGTATATAAAATGTTCTACTAGTAATATCAATTATTTCATTAGATCAATATATAAGGAAAAAAAAGATTTATTTTCGGGGAAGTGGGAAAAAGAGCGAAATGAGTACAATAAATCTTAGCAGCCTCTTGATCATGTACATTTTTGTTGCCTTTTTGACCAATATGATAAAGTCAAATGTGGTGGGTGCGTGTCCAGCCCCCACCCACCCCAAACCAGTATCATATCACTCAGGAGCACTTTGTAACCTCCTCCCATAATCAATTTTCCTGTGTTCCTGTGCAAATACAAGAGCGCAAATGGATGTTGGGCGCCGTCTCTGTGATAAACAAACCCAAATCTAGATGACGCTGATGGGATCTCGTTTTTTCTGGACGTGCCACAGATGAAATCATTTGAGAAGTGCACATTACGCAACTTCCTGACATTTTGCCAGGCTGTCCAAAATTGAAGTCAGCCGGGTCCTCCATTGAGGCCGTTGGTTTCCTATTTCCTTCACAAGTTTTGACATTTTAGCCTGATTAAAACTGTTTATTTTTTCAGTGCGCTGCAGCTTTTCTCCTTGTGTTAGTTCAAGCTTGGCCTTGAAATGATAATAAAACTGAGTGGAAATACAATGATATTGAAATAAACAATTTTTAGTATTTGAATGTGGAGGTAGGCACGTACTTTTTTTTATGGATAATATGGACAAACTGCACATTTCGTTTTTCAATACAGAATTGTATTTTATATAAATATACACTCTATGTTTGATATAGCTTTTATGTGGCATGTATCAATTTGGTGTGTGTTTAAAAAAAAAAAAAAAAATATATATATATATATATATATACATACAGTATATTACCAGCATTATCTCAGTAGAAAATGTTCTGTACTTGTAATATATATATATATATATATATATATATATATATATATATATATATACTTGGGGTGTTAATTGCCTAGTACATTTCGATTCGTATGAAAGATTCATAGGTCACGATTCGATTCGATACTGATTAATCCCGATACGAATCTATAAATTGATTATTGCGAAAAAATAAATATATACACAAATTTCGAAAATACTAATCAGTAAACTTGTACATTTACACTGTAAGATTTGTATGAACATTTATTTTTTTATCTGAAAATTCAGGTTGCAGTCTGTTTCATGTTTGAACAGCACTGAAATCAAATATTAAGGCTTAATTTTCCATTAATATAACATTCTTCCATGCTTAATGTGTAAATCCTAACTAACCCTAAGTAAGAAGTTTTGTTGAATATTCCCATAAAAAATTGATGTTTAAAAATCGATTCGCCGCATATTGAATCGATTTGAGAATTGCACGCTGTAATATCGCGATATATTGCTGATTCAATTTTTTCTAATGCCCCTAATATATATATATATATATATATTCCGATTTTTGGGTGTGCAATTCGATTCAGAATCGATTTTCGATTAAGAAAGATTTTTGATTCAAAATGATTTGATAGACAATAATTTTTGCTTCAATTTATAAATGTTCAAGGAACCGTATTGATCTACTCCAGTCTGACTCGCTAATGCTAATTGATGCTCCACTCGCGGTACTTTTATCACTCAAAAGAACGGCTCCACGCTGCAAAAAAAACAACTTCTATTGTAATAACTTGATCGTGACTTTTTCCTTCTACTCTCTAATGTGGCTACAACTTAACATTGTATCAGACCACATGGAACCACACTGCCCCTAAGTGGCCAAACGGGTATAACATGAACAGCGCACCCAATAAAGCCACACCCAAACAAAGGGAAGACAGTATAAAATAATCACACCCCTAATACTATATATATATATATATATATATATATATATATATATATATATATATATATATATATATATATATATATATATATATATGTATACATATGCATATGCATGCTTCCTCCTGACCTTGTTTCCTTTTCGTGGTCAGAGTTAATTCCACCCGGCGCATGCAAGTCCCTCAACTCGTCGGCCATCTACGCCAACAACGAGGTCAGCTTGGCCGAGGTGGACATCTACGGCTTTGACTACGACTACACGCTGGCTCTGTATTCCAATGCGCTCAACACCATGATTTACAACAAGGCCAGGGAGTTCCTCATCGAGAACTTCAAGGTTTGTGCCACTTTGGAGACGGAATTTTAGATAAGCCATCTCGCCTGAATTTTGTCCTCCCGCTCCGCAGTACCCCGATGGAATCCTCAAGTACGATTACATTCCCAACTTTGCAGCTCGGGGGCTTCACTACGATATCCAAAAGGTAAATGATCGTACAGTTCCCTGAGGCAGAATCTTTAGGTGAAACTGCTTCTCCCCTTTTTAGGGTCTCCTGATGAAGATAGACGCCTTTCATTACATTCAGTCAGGAACAGTATACAGGTGAGGATTTGCTGTTGCTATTGCTAACATTATGCACCACTGATGAAAACGCTGAACTTCTAGAGCAGGCGTCGGCGCAAAGCCACAGAGTTTATCCAGAGGTGTTAGCTGGAACCCGGCCTCAAAAGCTCGATCCAGATGCTTCGGCGAGTGATAAACCTTTACCCGTATTGACTTCAGGTGGTCTAAAAATCATATGGCTAAAGATTTATTGCTCGCCAAAATATCTTCTGAACCAAGATTTGGTTGCTCCGGAGTTCCAGTGCAGCCCTCCAGATAGACTGTCCCTGCGGAAACGCCTGCTCTAAGAGTTCGCTGTTCGTTATCAGTTGTGGGAAGAGCAGGCCTTTTGTTAAGGAGGGCCGTTTTTGTGAAACTTGCTATGGATAGCATAAATTGTATTACGCGTGACAGCCATAATTCTTCGCAAACTGGCACTGAACATAAAAACTTCTTGCCAGGTGGCATTTTGCAATGCCACGGGCAAAGCTGTGACATGCTTAGGAAAGACCAAAGCTGTCAAATGCTGAAGGCCTCATATTTGTCCGAATAATCCCTACAATGAAATAGTACAAAAGAAGTGTACGGTGACTTTTGGGAGAGTTTGTATTTTGGTTTACACTTTTCATCTTTGATTTTAGGGGTCTGAGGCCAGTGCCAGACGAGGAGGTCCTCAAGCTCTACGGGGGAACTTACCACATCCCTCTGCAACTGGATAGCGGCTTCTACGGAAAAGTGAATATACGTTTTGTACTACAGCGGCACCTTGAGAGACCAGTGACCCGCCTTGCTCGTTTTTGAAATACAAGTCCTGGTTAAGATGATTTTTGCTTCGGTTTGTGAGCAGGCAAATGAGTATAGTATGGTGGCTGTGAACTCAGCTCAACTCTTTTCACGACAAGCAGCAGTTTGGCAGACAGTTCTTCTTAAAAACAAAAATGGCTTCAAGCTGTTTTTTTTAATTACTACTTCCAATTGACTCCCACTCTAAAACTAAACATAAAAACAAAGAATTACAACATTGTGTGATTCAAACAACCACCTAACTGCGGCAGTTTAGCTTAATGCTAACAAACAATGCAAAACACAATAGACGAGCTGCCAAATAGCATCCGTTTTATGGTTATGGTTATTTCAACACAAACAGTGAAGTAACATGTAAAAATAATAATAATTTTATTTATAGAACATATACTTATCGTCTGTGAAGAACTACTAATATATTACTGCATCTTACGGAGGAGTTTTGACCAGCTCCAATTTTCTTATACTGCCCCCAGTGGCCAAGGCATGTATTGTAAAACAAAACAAAAAATCAATAGAAGCCTAAAAATGTGACAAAAAATATGAAAACTGTTTCCTTACATTTTATTAATCATACCATTACTGTTTGTTTTGTACAGTATAAAGTACAATTTTACAGAGCGCTATTTTTAAAATTAGTTTTTTGGGGGGAGGCTGGAACAGATTATTAGCATTTCCATTTATGTCAATGTAAAAAGATAATTTGAGATCTAAGTGTTTTTGAGTTACTCTCAAGGAACTGTTTTAAATTAATTTTTAATCCCAAACTCTGATGTCATAAGGATTATATAAATATATTGTTGTATGCTTACGTAAAACGACATGCTTGTGTTTTGTAATCTCGTTTGGGTCTTTGTCATCATCGAGCATGAAGAATATCGAGATTGTTTTTATTTTTAAGAAAATAATGAGATTTTACATCGGATTAAACCCTCTCTGGCATCACAAAGCTTTGTTTATCCCAGTTGCTCATTAGAGGAAGCTCACGCTGATGTTTGGAATGCCAAAACGCTTTCGAGCTTCATCTTCTAATCCCTTCACGCACTCCATGCCATGCCATGCCATGATGAACGTTGAAATGATATTAAATGAATTAATCAAATCTGTCTGCAAATGTTGAGAGCTTTTCCTAAATGTTGTACTTTGCAACAGGGCCCGAAGGTGAAACAGTTCATGGACATCTTCTCCATCCCTGAGATGACCCTCTTGGCTGTGGCAAATGATTTCTTCATCACCAACAACATTGATTACGATCCAGTTCACCTCTCCAAAGATGTCTCAGTAAGTATGACCGTTAATATTCCAATTTACTAGAGTGTAAAATCTATGAAAACCTGTTGTCATTTGACAACAAATATCAAACAAAATGTATGTTTGCTTTTAGCTCGATCAATAGCAGATGTTTAGTAAAAAAAAACAAAAAACGTTATTGATCTGAAAGTACGTACATCTGATCCAAGATGCTCATGGGAGATGGGGTGAAAGGTCGTATAGATGAGTTTGTCAGTGCACTTTGAAAGCCGTTTTCTAAGGTTTGTTCTTGTTGCTACTCAATAATCATTGAGCAGACCTTTTCTTTTCTTCTTTGAATAACGTGATAAGAGCTTCTTAGATCCATATTCATTTCCACTGTTGTCGCAATTATGTAATATTTAGCCTAAAGTATCCCACAAATGGTGAGTCAATCCCTCACATACAGTATTTGTAAATATTTTCTTTTTATGGAACAACACTGAAGAAATTACATTTTACTCAAATGTAAGTCAGTGTACAGTGTGTACTTCCTTTTAAATTTACTGTGCTCTCAAAAAAAAAAAATGTTGAAACTGCCCATATTGAAGGCAATGGTTTACTATCAACAAACATTTGAAGAAAAGCAGGTAGACATTTTTAACTTTGAAAACATTCTGTCACCTGGAGTGCAGAAGACGTAAATATACAATATACAGTACTGTATACATGTATAGTTTATGATACAGCCTTCAACCTTTTTATATTCAGTTGATCTTCTTCTCTTTTTTTTCTTTTGGGGGGAGCTTGGGTTGATTAGTGGCATTTCAATTAATTCATTGTGGAAAGCGGATTTGCGATACAAGAATTTTGAGTTAATGAATTAGAATGTTATCTGAAGGCATCACTGTACCTCCTCATTGGTTGGCGTTGTAGCTTGAGCTGCTTGCCACGCTCATGTTTGTAGGCCTTCGACTCCTACTGAGAGCTGTAGAGAAACAGTGCTTTGTTATTCCTCAGCTGGAAGCACACGAGTGAAACAACCTGGTTGAGCAAAGAATAATAACTCTCGGCCTCGGCTGACAATGTTTTAAACTTGCAGGGAAACGCCGCTAAGGCCGGGTGTAGACACATCAAGACATTTGGGCCGAATCTTATTGCAGTGTTTCCCACAGATTTGAAATATACTTGGGTGGGTGGGTTATTAGAGTTATGGTTTGGGGGGTGTTAAAAATGTTTGGGCCATTTTTCACTTCATATCGTGCATTCTAGTGAATTTTCAGACTAAAAATAACACATTACTCAGTGAACCCATATTTTTTGCACTTATTTTGTATTAAAATAAAAAAAAACAAAAAAACAATATGAATAAAGTAAGGCTGTCATATCTAACATTATATCCGGTATATCCGGTGGTGACACGTTTTTTATTAATATATATTTTTTTATTACAATTTTTTTTTTGCAAACTTCTTGGGTGGTGGCCAGTTTACTTGGGTGGCCCGCCCAAGTATTAACATGGTGTGGGAAACACTGTATCGTGTACCAGGCCGAGGTGTATGCCGCTTTTTCAAAGCTTTACAAGCAGCGAGCCACTTAGAGAATATTTTTCCCTTTGTGACTTTCAGGAAGCGATCGGCATGGTCCACCTCAAAGGCTTCATGTACAAGTGGATCATGCAAGACCTTGGTAAGATTTTCAAATCGGGACAAGGCAGAATTTGTGTGCGAGTTGTCTTCTTTGCGTCTAGACAAGTTCATTATGAGAGGCGAAGAGACGGACGCCGTCTTGCACCGACTTGTCGGTCATGGAAAGAAACTTTTCCTCATCACCAACAGTCCCTTCAGCTTTGTGTAAGTGTTGTTGCGGCCGGCAAGGTTTTGGGCTTGCGGGTATTTGAAGTGCTGCGCTCACTTTTTGTGTGTAGGGATAAAGGCATGACGCACATGGTGGGCAAAGAGTGGAGAGACTTCTTTGACGTCATCATCGTGCAGGCGGACAAGCCGCACTTCTTCACCGACTGCGTCAAGTATGTACCGACGTGTCTTGAGGATTTTTTTTTGTGCGCTTTCAATTATTTTAGCTACATTTAGGGCTGTGCAATTAATCAAAATTCAATTACAATTTCAATTATTACACTCCACAATTGCAAAATCGGTATAATCATAAACAAAAATAAAATATTATGAATACTAATTATGAGTTGTTTAAATGTTATATATTTGCACCTTTTATTTTATTTTAAAATAACAAATTTAATAAATATTGTTTGGTCCAAAAGGAACTTGTGCAATTATAGTGTTTCAATTTTTTTACATGTTTAAACATTTTCTTAATTTGTAGCAAAAACAAATGATTGTCCTAATCGTGATTTCAGTTATTACCAAATGAATCGTGATTAATATTTTCTTCATAATCGAGCAGCCCTAGCTACATCCATCTATAAAATAAATAATTCAGAATAAATGTTATGTTAGAAAATTCGATTAAAGCAGAACTTCTTTTTTTTTTTTTTTTTTTATCTATCTAGCTTTATTTCTAGACAACTAAATAAAGTTTGCTGCTATATACTATGTGAAATTAAGAAGCAAAAAATGTTGATTCCAGAAAAACAAAAAACAATGGTTCATTCATTATGTTGTCACATTTTTATTGTCTAATAAAACCCTTGCTTCAGTTCAATGGCATTAACCTGCAAAAAATAAAATTGCTACTCAAAGTTATAAAGTTGCTCCTCAAATGAAGCCATTGATTTGCAAGACTGATCCTCAAAAAAAATAATAATAATAATTTGAGCCTTGGATCTCTTTCCAAGTATAGAAGGTTAGCGTTAATGTTGAAAGTGTGCATTGCAGACCTTTCCGGCGTCTGGATGGAAACGGGGACCTTCGTTGGGAAAAGATCAGCAGTTTAGACAAAGGCCACATCTACAAACAGGTCAGTGCTCGACATTGTACAAACAACACGTGGGAGGCCGTCATCAGCCGAGGCGGCGTTTCCGCATCCATCACAAACTCACTGGCATGTGCGTGTTTGTCTTGTGTGGCAGGGAAACCTGTTTGACTTTCTCAGGTTGACGGGCTGGCGAGGATCGAAGGTGCTTTACTTTGGAGACCATCTTTATAGCGACTTGGCTGTGAGTGTCAAAGGCTGACGGCCATCTTGAGGTGGCTTCATGTCGTTGTCGCCTTCTGCTCTATTCGCTTCTTAATTGTCATCATCACTAAGTGCATGTTCAGCGAGTACTGTTTGTCTTTCACATTAGAAAAATCACCACCAAACCAAAATGGGGATTTTTGTTTTTCAGTACTCACCCGTATCAAGTAACCAAAACCACCAATACATTTGATACATAGAATTTATATTAAACCATTGACAGATTTTTTTTTAAAGAAAAACCTTTTGTTTATTTCTGACAAAAGTCAGAAAAGTCACTTTGCAATGCAGAATTTAAGTCAAAAAAGAAAACAATTCAATCCCGTTTAGGATTCATTTGTAATAAATTAACAAAAGTGCAAAATAAAATTGACTACTACCTGAGTTTTAGTCTTTGTTTAAAATAAATTGAATTGCAAAATAATACAGATTCAACTGTTAACTGTTTTCAGCACAAAATACAGTTTGGTGATACTGTTGAAAAATGTATCTCAATGTGGTTTCATATTAGCCGGTATTTGTGAATATTGATATTTTTTATACCTGTTCAAAATAAAGAGGAAAAAGATTATAGACAAAATGAAATACAACCATCCAAAGGAAAAATACCGTTTATATTAGAAAATAAAATAGATACATACAAATACAAAAAAGTAACAGATGAATGTAGCACAATATGATAGACACAAGTAAGCAAAATCTTTAAATGTTGCCTGTATTACATTCAACAGGAAGAATAGACCTAATTAATGAGCTGAATAATGAGAGAACATTCTATTTTTCTCAATTGATGAAAGCAGGTAAATGTGTAAAGTAAGTATATGCATGAAAAACATAATGGAGGAGGTCATCAGACCACCCAAATTGAGTTAGCAAATAGATGTACAGTGGTATTTCGGAGTTTGAACATAATTCGTTCCTGCGAAGGGTTCAAAGTCCGAATTGTTCAACCTCCGCAACATTTTTTCCCATAGGAAATAATGTAAATGCAATTAATCCGTTAATTACCAAAAACAGAAAATTCCTATTTTGATTTTTACATTTACACCCTGTACAGTATTTAAACAATAAAAAATACCTTACCTTTTTTGGTGTGATGGCATCAGTGGATGATAAATTCTATGTTAATGTTTACTTTAGTTCAGTGCTGAGTGTGTGTATTTTACATTGGGCATATTTGTTAGACTACTTAGCGGTCTTTGCGTGCGTTGTTTAACATCAGGCACGTTGTTGAACAGCTTCGAGAGGGGTCCTGGTGCCAGTATCTACGGAAGTAGTCACGGTAGTTACAACGGCGCGTTAATCTCCTTCCTTTTTAAAATTGTCGTCTCAACTACCGCATTCGGCTTCGCTCGGCTACCCGTTTTCAAGGTACGTTCGGCTTCGCTTGCTTTGCTTGGGTGTTCGAACTCCGAAACTGAGTTCAAACTCTGAGGCATTTTGTACTCCGATTTTTTGGGTTGAAGTCCGAATAGTACGAGTTCCGAGACGTTCAAACTCCGAGGTTCCACTATACATTTAGGTAGCAACACTATTAATGCACTATAAGTTTTAATATAAACATACATTGCAGAAATGGCATCTTTCTGTTTGAGAGAATTGATTTTGATGCGCATAGAAAAACATTCTGATAATAGAACGGCCACAAATGACTAGTATAGAGGACTTGTATCGGCAGCCTACATAAGAACTTGATACCTTGAAACAAGATACCTGGAATCAGCTTACTAAAACAAAAATATCACAAAAAGATATTGAAATACTGATAATGTTTTTAAAGATGTCCCAAGATTTTTGTCTATGTGGCAAACTTGAAGATGTCATTAACACGCAAAGGCAAAGATTCACCACTAGGTGGCCGTGCTTGTTGCACAATGTTGTAACTGTGGTGCAAATTTTGGTTGCCACATTTCAGGTTTTCATTTGTGCAAACTCGGAGTGATGTAGAGCAGATGTTCATTCTACTGTGCCAAAGTCATCTTTCTTGCCGGCAGGACCTGACGCTACGACACGGTTGGCGCACTGGCGCCATCGTACCCGAACTGGAGCACGAAACCAAAGTGGTGAGCACGGACCGCTACACTGTCAGCCTCACTTGGCTGCAAGCCCTCACCGGCCTGATGGAACGGTTGCAGGTGAGACTTTCACGTCCAACGCAAAGCCGATATACTCGGCTATTGTCCTGACACTTTTGTGATTCCGCAGACGCACCGTGACCCGGACTCCAAACAGGTGCTTGACGAGTGGCAGAAGGAGAGAGAAGAACTCAGGTGGGTGACTTGACGCCCTTCAAGCAGCTCGTTCAACGTCGTCGCATTCACTTCGGTTACTATCCTCCTTGAGTTATGAGTTTCATTCATTCCATGACCATGCTCGTGACTCAAATCATGTTTCACCATTGAAATGAATGGGGAAAAAAAACATTCATCAGTTCCAGCCCCACAAAACACAAAACAAAACAAAATATTTATTTATTTTTGTAAGAAAAAAATGGCTCTAGTACAGTATTGTACTTTATAAAAACATGTAGAAATAACATAAATAAACTGAATATTTAAAATGTATTCAGTGGACATTGTGCTGTTCCTTCTGGTAGGCACGCCTTGGCCACCAGGGGGCAGTGGATATATGTTGATGGAATGTACAGGCTAAATAATAGACAAAATAAATAAATTAGGGGTGTCAGGCGAGTAAAATTCGTATGACTTCAAAAGTTAACTCATTATTAATCTCAAATTATATATATGTTCTAAACGTACAATAAAATATATTTTTTTCATACTCTTGTTAACATACAAGTGGGGAAAATGTGAAACTAATAGAAATATGGCTGACTCTTATAGTCATTGATACAGTAATTTCATAATAATTCATAAAATTGAGTAAAAATTCAAAAGATGTACGGTAAAAAACGAGTGTGATATTGATTTCATATTTTTCTGCCACTAGATGGCATAATTGCAGTTGTCAGACGGTGACAGCTCAATGCATTTTTCTTTTCATATGAAGAGCTACCTAATCTTTAACATGAAGTAACTTGTGAAAATTAGTACATATTTAAAAACTGTAAAATACAACGTGACCCCAGCCTCCACAAGTATATGCATTATTTATTATTAAATTTATTACTGCTAAATTTTCACGTGGACGCGTCTGCTGCGTTGCGACTGGAATTGCCCCAGTACATACTTTCCAAGTAAGGGCCGGTCATTAATTGCACGTTAAAACATTTTTGGGCATTAAAGGAATGGAACTAAATTTTACGCACTAATTTTGACAGCCGTGCTCCGAATGATTGGCACCTGATCGTGATTGGCCGATTTCCGTGGACAAGTACGTGATCGGCTTGCGTCAATCAATGTCAATCCGTTCATTGCCGATCACATTGCAACCAACCAGAGACCAGCCGGTGTACAGTTGAACTTAACACTGCACGGGCGTGTTTGCCAAACAAACACGCACGCATCGGCTTTTTCCTGATTTTCTGACCTGTTGCAGTAACTGAATCGTAATACATGTTTAAACAAAAACACACAACTGACACACATTCTGCTTAATCAATCACGTGACGTTTTTTTTTTTTCCCAGGGTGATGACGAAGAACTTGTTCAACCCTCAGTTCGGCAGCATCTTCCGAACGTGCCACAACCCCACGTACTTCTCCCGCCGGCTGTCTCGCTTCTCCGACCTCTACATGGCCTCCCTCAGCTGCCTTCTCAACTACGACCACTCGCACACCTTCTACCCGCGCCGCACCCCTCTGCAGCACGAGGCGCCGCTGTGGATGGACCAGCTCTGCACCGGATGCATGAAAACGCCTTTTCTGGAGGAGATGGCTCAAATTCGTTGAGCGCAAGGATTTGATCGCCTTCGACGACGCCGACATGTTTGAGTGCGGGTAGGCGGCACAAAATTGTACATAGTGACCAGTTTAGCCAAAGAAGTAGATTCAAAATGGGCTGCAGAAAGGAAAATGCTTGAGCAGCTTAAAAACAAAAACAAAAACAAAACAACGAAACACGCACAATTAGCTTTTCCTGTTTAGGTGTGACAATGAACTCGTGTACGCATGTGCAGTTCACTTTTTCACCTCAAGCAGGCGCCGTTTACATCTAGTTTGTTTTTGTAATTTTTACATGAAGGAAACCAAATGGGGGAAATTACGAAGAGCATGACGACCACACTTGAAAGAAAAAAAATTGGAAGGCTGAGGTACGAGTGCCTTGACTTGCGAGTTTTACGTGCTGCCACGTGGCCAACTTATTTTTAGATATGTATATTTTTTGCCTTCATATACTAGCAAAATGACATGAGCTCCTCTGTTAGGAGGCGCCAGCAAACTTCATAACATGCGGCCATCATCCAGTCATGTTGATTTGCTTGCAGTGGAAGGACAATATCGGTTGTTCAACGGATTCATTGCATTTCCATTCATAAATGATAAATGAGCGAGTTTGCGGAATGAATTAAACTCGTATCTCAAGGCACAGCGTAAGAGTGTAAAATTGTAAGCTTACAAGAGCAGTTGTCTTTTTTCTCATAGTGCAACTTTTTAGTGTGGCCTTGATAGTTGTTTGTAGAACGTAAACATAATATTTGTGGATTTTGTGTGTCAAGCAGCCAGATTGGTTTGTTCAAAATCCGAATGTCTCTTTATCACGAAGTCCAATCGTTGTGTGTTGTAACGTAATGCTGGCATTGCTTCAGTCAGGAAATAGAAAAGCAACGACCGCTATAAACCGCTAAAGAAACAAACAAGTGGATTCGTGTCGACGCCCCACCAAAGACGCCTGCTACGCTTTGAAATCGTCTCAAATTATCAGCATCAGGTGGTTGCTGTTTTCATGTTTACTAACATTGTACGAGTTTTGACGACTGAATTCAGTGGCAATATATCTCATGAATGTACGTTTCAATAAAATGTCGCAACACAAAAAAGATTTCACTGTCAAATGTGTGCATTGATTATTTTAACTTGAATACGGAATGAGGCAAATTTGGACTATTGAAAGCAATGAATATACCTTTAATGTTATTTTTTCACGGCTCACTGCTTTCCTGGGTTTGGTCATGTGACCTTCGCAAACTAAGCCCTGCTTAGGCAGTGTGATGTTTCCTGTCGACTAGGTGGCAAAATGGCCGCCACCTGATATGAAAAAAAAAAAAAGGGGTTGATTTTGCTTAATTCATATTCCTGATCAATACACCTGCTACAGACAGACAGCCGGTTGGTCAACTGCAGGGATTTATGATTAAAAGGTACAAAATCACATTTAAAAACTGTGACGCAATAGTAGGGATGGACTGATTATCGGTGCCGATATTTCCATTTTGACAAATATCTGCATCGGCCGATAACGCTGGTATCTCACTGAGCGGTGAATTCTTGCGAATTTAGAGATTTAATCAGGATTTGTAAGATGTTCACAAACAGTTTTTACTTGCCGCAACGACATTTCGAACATATTCAGACAATTTTTCACTGTCTGCAAAGATCTTCTGAAACCTTTTTATAAACCTTGACGAAAACCCCAAATTAGCTACATTCGCATACATTTGTCTCTCAGTGGAATACAGGGAGCTTTTCATTTATGGATTTATTTAATTTTCCCCTTTATAAAAATGATGCAGACACTGGGAATTCCCTACACTTTTGTTGATGAAAAATTCAAATAATTAAAAAAACAATTATGTTGACATTTTAGAAAACTTTTTTTTATAGTAGAAAACTTTAGTGAACTACTTACTTGCTTAGTTTTTAATTTAGCTTAACACATGATGATGACTCTGGAGGCTCCCTGCAGTTTTTGTTATAATTTTTAAACAAGGCTTGTCAATTCTTTACATTTTAAAGAAATTTTTTTTACGCTGCTATTATTGTACGGCAAATGAATATCGGCTTGAAATATCGGTTAGCGGTCTCCTTGACTACTAATAATCGGTATTGGTAATCGGCCTTGAAAAACCCATATCGGTTTATCACTTTGCAATACATGGTATTCGACCCAGCACGCCTTTGGTGGGGCAAACAGCCAGCGAGACAATGCAAGCAAATGCTGAGGAGCGCTCGTGTTGCTTACTACAAGTTATTTTGATTCATTCATTTTGTTCATTCATTTTGGATTTTCACAAACCGCTTCACAATGGTGCACACGTGTGACGTTCACGGGTGCAAAATTGGGCGAACAAAGATGTGAAATGAAACTTCTAGATAGTATTCACTTGCCGTCATTTGGCCCACATTGTGTGCCGGTGTACACCGGTCCATGAAATGTCGAATGGGAACGACAAAGTGTCCGCAATTACAAAGATACATCAAAAGGATTTCCAACCGACAAAGTCTACCAAAGTGTGTTCTGAACATTTTGATTAAGGTAAGTGTCATTGTAAGAAGGTAAAAATTATTTTACCATAATGCGATCGTGATACGTGAGCCGCTAGCCGTGGCTAGCTCTGGCTAAAAATTGATTCGTGGTCAAGATGTTTGATTTCTCCTTAAGGTCTCTTATTTTCCTTTCCCAGCAGCCCAAAAGTTGAAAATGTTGTTAAAGTGTACGAAAAAAAGTGATGAATCAACAATGTTGTTTTTTGTTGTAACATGCTAGTGCTAGTAGCTAGCGCCTTGGGGGAACTAGCTAACTTGGTTTAAACTTGGTTTCACCTCGAATTCACAAATGATAAATGCACATAGCAACAACAAAAAGCCGAAAGTACAGGAGACGCAAGAATGTCCGCGTTTTGAGAGCCAAGTCATCCTACCTTAGACCATACATTGTCCGGGGAGTATCGGCAAATGTTTGTAATCCAATTGATTCCATTAATCAAATGTTTCAACGTGTACCGCTGCAAAAAATGTTGAGCTCAATCTTCCGCATACATCTTGCTTACACAAGTAACGTCATCAATAACAAAAGAGCATTCGGTGTAAAGACCATAGAAACAAAGTTGACCCAACATGAGGGGCGGACTCGCGATCCCGTGACGTCAGTGAATGCTATGTATATAAAATATCACACCATGCTCTGTGTATCGAAAAGAGAAAGTACATTAGTGCAGATAACTGTTCTGTTTGCTTTGCGCTGTTTGTAACAAATTTAGTTTCTGCTTCAAGTTTAGGTTTGGGTGTAATTCCACGCGACGTGTACTCCGGGGCGCTTTTTGTTCTCATACCTGATTGGTCGTGTGGTTGCTAAGCAGCGCAGCATCCCTCGCCGCTCCACTCCGCACAACAAAACTCCTTCACTTCAGCATCCGCCTGCAAAGCAGACAGCCGCAAAGGTAACGTTCTCTGCATGCTGCTCTACGTCATGTCACGCTTACTCTGCTCGCTTTTGCTTTTGCTCACAAAGCATATTAGCGGAAATTGGTGCGCAGCGCTGGAATCTTGCTGTCGTTTCGCAGGCAATTTTCCACAAAAGGACTTGGGCGCTTATTAATAATGAATGCAAATCTCTCCGCATGAAGTAACTAATTACTTGCGTGACCTGTTTCTGCCACCAAGAGCTTACATCACTGCTGCGTATTTTTCTGCCCGCTTTTGTTGGCGATGATGCGGTACGAGAACAAGCTCATGCTGACCACATGTGCCGCGTGTGCTTTTGCAGGGGCGCTCCTAGCTTGAATGCTGCTTGTAGTACATATTCACTTGACTATCACTACAGGAGTCGTATCATTGAACAGCAACAGAGGGTCCGTTTCAAAGCACATTGAGTACTTTCACTGTTAATGTTCGACATGCACGTTTCTTGGGATACAAACTGATGTTCAGCCGATTTGCTTTGACTTACAAGCACTGTATGTAACTCAATATAATGCAGCAACAATAACAGTAATGGCAGTAGTCCTTCCTTCCTTCCTTTCCTCAGTCTTTCCTTTGGTCTCTTGAGGTCTCCCTAATTTGTTGGAATTTAGATGTTTCCGGGGTTGGTGAATGATTCTGGTTGGTGACCCGGTGGGTAGTCGGTGCTGGATTAAACTTTTCTTTCTTTTCTTTGATCCTTCCTCGGGTCTCCTGACAACCTCACGACTCCAGCTGGATTCTGAAATATTTAGTTGAGGTGAACGGTTTGGGATTTTTAATAGGTTTTAGGTGAATTAATGTGTACACACTCACACGCACGTGCACATACTCACGCACATACAAAAAAAAAAAGGAGAGAAAAAAAGAGAGAGCAATGATGATGGCATGATTGCTTTGTTTCTGTAGCCGTATGTGGTGCCGGCCTAATCTCCATCACAAGCTCTGACCTACATTTACAATCAAAATCTAATATTTCTTCCCTAATGTGTCTGTTTCACACTAAACAACTGTCAGATAGAGAAAATCATAGGTTCATTGCAAGGCTTTTCTGCTCCGTGACAACGAGGCGCTCTGAATCGGAGAAGGCAGCCCAAAGCCCCCCGTTGGCTGTCCCGACTTTGTTTTTCCTCACTCTCCTGTTTTTCACCAGGGTTAGAAATACAATCGTTTTGGAGTTTTCATTATAGTTAGTTTTTATTCCGTTTTGACTTTTAGGTGTTGTTAGTTTTTAGAGCAGTTTTGTTAATTTTTTATTACCTTTTTATTTTTTACAGTTAAAACATTTGTAGCGTTGGTTGAAATGATGAAAGCTTTACTGGTGGTCTAAAGTTTCCTTTTAATCCCCCCTTTTTTTGGGCTTGTACATAAACCTCTTACATTGTGATAGCTCGAAAATAAAACAAACATGTCGCCGTCAGTCATAAATGTTCACGTTGCCGCCATACAAATAAAGCGCGATTAATTAAACACAGATGTAATCACAACATAAAATTACTACGATATAAGTAAATTTCTTTACATTGTTGCCACTTTCAACTGGGTTAGATATCATTTAACAGTGTAAGTGGTTGTCTGAAGTTTTTTGTTTTTGTTTTTACCTCTTCAAACGTCTCTCGTCTCCACATACACTGTCAATGGGCTCTTAACACAAATACACTACTTCTTGAACTCAATACCACTCCTTCATTTCCTGTCTTTCATGAACGGACAAATTGATTAATCCAGGTGTGTCTGGCCATTGTCGTTGTGGTTAGACACCTAGATTAATCAATTTGTCCAATCGGGAAGTATTGACCGTCTAATACGCTGTTCTCCCTTTTCACATTCCTTCAAAATAAAACTACCACTCAACAGGAAGTTAAAAAATAAGGGTTCCAAGATTGTTGAATAATTGGCAAATGAACCCGTTGTCCTCATACAACTTTATCTTCATTTCAGTATTACACACATCTTAGTTTGTGAGTGTTTCTAGCAGTTATCTTCAAACATGTTTGATGTATTTAGACACATCTCAGAATCACGTTACAAGGTCCTTAAGTAGGGATTTGTTGACATTAAAATTTTGGTCCAGATGTATTGCCAGAATGAAAAGAAGAAATCCATTTTGCAATAGCCTCATGCAATAGGCACAAAAATGATATGGTAGGTTGAATCTGACTCGCTGCCCTCGAGTTTGACACCTGTGCAGTGTGCGCAAGTATCATGTTAGCTTTTCTGTTGTCATGTGGTCGGATCTTTACGTCTTGCTTTGTGTGTGGCGCGGTGTCCATTTGAGGCGACGTGAGCATGATGGTGATGAAGGGCCCTGGAGTCAGCAACTAATTGGCTCTGCCAGTGTGCTGGAGCAGGGCACTTGCGCTGCACTCATTAATCAGATGTCACATCGTGTCAGAAATGACATGACATGAGAAGGGATAAAATAAATAAATAAATAAAAGTAATTTGGGGTTGGATGACATCACGTCTTGAAGAGCTTTTGTGTCAAACAGCCAAATTAATGTTATAGCTTTAATCGCTATAGGGCTTTAAGCGACGGATATTTGAACACAATAGTCGACAGGCAGTGTAACAATACTCACAGGCATATCTTATTCATCCTAAACAAAAAAATTACTAATATTACTGCAACAAACTGCGAAAATGAAGACTGTCTCCGTGTACAGTATATCAGTATATTTTTAGTAGACTGCCCCCAGGTGGCCAAAGTGGTTAGGAAGTGTGGAATCTTATGTGAGCCCTTGGTAGCACTGGTGAAAATTTTAAGTTGCCCACCCATGATTTAGGTTATATTGATTACCCTTTGGCTTAGTTGCCACGAGGATAATGCCAGCGTGACTCCATAATTCGCTGCACTCTTGTGACCTCCAGCAAGCATGTTGCGGTTCGAGAGGTGCACGATTGTGTGACCGGCTGTGGATAGTGCACCATGTGATATGATAAATAAGATAATCAAGATTAATGGTTTTAAAACTGACGCCTGGGGGTCTACAAAGTAATTTATAATAATTTCTTATGTAATGTTATTTAAAATAGTGCATACTTCCATATGTGGATCGACACACCCAAAAGATAAATAAATAAATAAACCGGCCTATCTTACTTTTTTTTTGTCAAAAGTTTATTGACGCGCAACAATCAATAATCGACAACTAATCGATCGTAAGATTAATCAACAACTATTTTGATAATTAATCAATAAATGACTCGGGGACCTTGTTCAACTTAAAATTCTCCAAATTCTCTGAATCCTCTGCTTTTGAATGAAATTTCAGCCTCTGCTCAGTAAATATTCTCTGATTTCTGTCATCCTCCATGAAAGCAGCAAACATCTGCTTTTACTTTGGAAAACAATGATCAACAATTGTTTTTGTTTTTTGTTTTTTTACATGTTATGGACCAAACCTATGCTGAATCAAAATCACTTCGTTTGTGCATTTTCCAAATTGTCAATTTAACTCATTCACTGCCATTGACGGCTATAGACGTCAAAAATTCATTTGAACGATTTCTATTAGTTTAAAATTTTCCCCCAATTTTGTTAACAAGAGTATGAAAACCTAGAATTTTTTTATTGTACATTTACAACAGATTAAAATTTGTGATTAATCGTGAGTTAACTAGTGAAGTCATGCGATTAATTACAATTAAAAATGTTAATCGCCTGTCGCCCCTAATTTTTAATAATCTTTTCTTAACGAATTTATGGCAGTGAATGAGTTCAAATAATTACCTATGTTTGAATAGATTTCCCCCTCAAATTCATGAATTAATCAAAAATAATTAGCAAAACAATTGATAAAATACTGTCGTTAGTGGCACTAATCATAATTATATGAATGTCTCAAGGTTCCTGAATGCCCCTAAATGGTAGCATTTTCCCTCTAAAATTTGAGACAGGACAATTAAACTTGCTGATTATTTTTTCAATTATTCTTTTTGGATATATATACATATATATTTATTTATTTATATTTATTTCTTAATTTTTTTGCTGACAAACTTCTGCTTTATATTGCTGATCACTTATCAGTAATACTGTGTAGTGAAAATGAGTGGAAATGTGAACTTTGCAAGTCAATTTGTGATTGTGTGCCCCTAAATTTTCTACCTGCACCTCAAAAGGCTACTGTGCTCCTAGAACAAAAAAGGTTAGTGTGCAACCCTGTATATTGGAAAAAAAATACTTCTTTATTCTCATGAAATAATACTTTTGATCCCGACTATAGATATTTCATTTGATAAAAAATATGACATTTTTTTCCCTTGAAAAAAAAATGACTTTATTGTCATTAACTATTTTTGGTATTTAAAAAAAAATGGTTCCATAACATTATCTATGTGACTTATTTGTAGAAAATAGTTTACTTTTCAAATTCCTCATATTTCAGGGTCTAGATGGCATATACAAGATGAGAGCTCCTTAGAAAAAATTCCTGCACCTAAAAATTTTGAGAATTTGTTATTTTTACGACCCTATTCTATTACCACTTAGCAGAAGTGTTATTCATAATTTGTCTCCCTGTTGAATTATTCATGATTTGAGGACGTCATGCCGACTGCTGCAAACAGATTAAAGAGCCCAAGTGTGGCTTCTCTTTAAGGCTTTTGGAATGAGTTACCCGGCTTGGAAATGTATTCTCTTTCTCACGCTCCACCTTTGCACCGTCGGCCATTGAGTTGTATCCTTTCCGGTTTTAACCTATACATACAGTGCGTGTTTGATGTTACGCTTATTAACATGCGCGTTTGTGTGATATCACACGACAAATTTGATGAAAAAAGCTTTCAGTAGGCGAAGAGTGCAAAATGTCCAATTCAAATGTACTGTCAAAAATCTAAAATAATTAGGGGCCTTTTGTATTTATAAAACAATCATACATCGTTGCCTTAAAAATGCTGGAGCTAGCAAAATGCTAACTCATAATACAAAACACCAACCAGGCTAATGATTAACAGAGACAACCTTGTTGTCAATGGATATTGGCACATAATCTTTATCCCCTGCAAAGAATGACTAACATTGTAGCTGCGTTGGGAATAGTGGCGACTCTTGCAATTTGATCACTTGAAATTGCATTATGGCCTTGAATTACTCTTTGAGGCAAATATGATCGTTTAGTTGCAACTTGTCATTGACAATATAATAAAGGAATTAGTAAGAAATGGAATGAATGTCATATGGCCACTAAAATGATGCGGGCTCGTAGTTTGAAAAGAATACAGATCATGTTACGTTTGGAATGATTAACAGCATCATGCAGTAACTGTTGCAAATTGCAATACACGTGGGAACAAGTTCTCTGATTAAAATGCAATGAATGACTTGCACTTGGGAAACAGATGGAATTAGAAAAATAGCCCTTTTATTGTAGTTTAGGTAGATAAAGGTGAGGAAAATAATCTGAATTATGTGAATGTCATAGGATTATTTTAAAAAGATATTTCATTTATACAGATCCTTGTAATTACACAATTGACCACTAGGAGCCTCCTGCTTGACCTACACAGACATCTAGAATGCATAAGGCTTTAGTATTAATTCCTTAGCATTTGCTGCCCTTTGGAAGCTTTCAAATTACGGAAAGAATGGTTTATTCATTGCAGGAATGTCTTCTTTATCCACACACACTTCAATTCGTTTCTATATCCACTGGAGAGCGCCATTACCCTGCATCCATCTGTTTGCCTGTTTGTCCATTTACAATGTAGAACACCGAATACATCTATCGGGGATGTCTGACTGTCTCACTTGCAACCTTTTGAATGAAACTAGTTATTTTGGATCATTCATGTTGTCTTCTTGCATTGCAGTTTTTCATTTTTTCTTTCAACATAACTTTTGACTGGTTGCATGTCCTGTACATACTGTATATCTTTAAGTAGTGTAGTCTAGTCAATCTACACCGCAAATTATGTAATGTTAAATTGAGTTGAAATACTAGTGTTAATTATTTTTGAGTTACTGGGTGTTGATTTGGGTGTTATTTGAACACTCATAGTGAAGATAAAGCTCTACGGGTGGTGTTATTTCAGCGAGTCAAACTCATTGACATCCGGGCTCTTTTCTCATTTACCGCGAGTCGTGCGGGAACTCGATTTACAAAAAGAATTTTGCGGCAACAAACATGTACTACATGGCTTACTTTTTAGTGTTGTTGCCCCCCCCAAGCGCTAGGTACTCGGTTCGAGTCCCACTGTCTCCATTTAAGTTGGAAAATACAAACTTGTCAAGAAGTAACTCTAAAACTGTGAGAAATTAACACAAAAAAGGAATGAAAATAACACTTTGTGGTTGAAAGTGACAACAAAACTGTGACTGAAATAAATTAATAAAAGAAAACAATTATTTAAAATTAGGGGTGACAGGCAATTAAAAAAATTGTTTTTAATTATTTGCATGACATCACTAGTTAACTCACGATTAATCACAAATTTTATATCTGTTCAAATGTACAATTAAAAAAATATCTAGGTTTTCATACTCTTGTTAACAAAAGTGGGAAAAAATGTTAAACTAATAGAAATAGTTAGAATGAATTTTTGACGTTTATAGCCGTCAATGGCAGCGAATGAATTAAAAAAAGAAAAGAAAAGATTATTAAAAATTTGGTGCGACAGGCAATAATTTTTTTTCATTGTAATTAATCGCATAACATCACTAGTTAACTCACGATTGATCACAAATTTTATATCTGTTCAAATGTACAATAAAAAAATCTAGGTTTTCATACTCTTGTTAACAAAAGTGGGAAAAAATGTTAAACTAATATAAATAGTTCAAATAAATTTTTGACGTTTATAGCCGTCAATGGCAGTGAATGAGTTAATACCAAAAAAATGAAAGGAAATAACACTTTTAAGTGTTAAAAAATAACAGTGATAATGTGAAAAAATAACACTGATATGTGAAAGTAGATAACACTTTAAAGTGCAAAAAGTACACTTTATGTGTCAAATAATAACACTTATGGGTGTTGTAATTTCACTCTACCAATGAGTTAAATTTACACTTTTGGAAGTGTAAATTTAATTCGGAACTGGTGAGAACTATATCAACTCAGGGAAAGTGTTAAATGTAACACTATGGGAGTTAAATTTACACTTTACTGTGTATGTTTTTATATAACATAATATTAAAGAGTGATATTATTTTTATTCAAAACATAAAAATGCCTGTTGTTCTATTTTGAGAGGCTGTAAAATGAATGGCATGCGCCATTCATAATGGAAATTGAATGGAAGTCATTTCAACAGGCAAACATTATTTGAGATACGCTTGATTTGAGTCACGAGCATGCTCGCAGAATAAATCAAACTTGTAGCTCAATGCAGCACTTTGCTCCAGTAAAGTACTTGCCCGCTGTCTAAAGCGGTCTCTGGAATGAGATGCTGTGAAAGGCAATAGTGTGCACGCGGGCGAGTGTGTTTGTGGTGGTGGTGGTGGTGGTGGTGGTGGGAGGGGGGGGGGGGGGGTGGGGGGGGCGTCTTCAGCAACAAGCCATCTCTTCAACACCGTCATTTTCGGCGCTGGGCCAGAGAACTAAATACAGAGTTTGTCCACACGATGTGAAAATGGGGTAATTTCCACACACAAATTAGTAAGCAGCACTCGACATGACCATTGATGATCCTAAAGTCATAAATATAGTTGTTTAAAAAAAAACTAATTACACAGAGGAAAGCAAAAGGTGAGTGAAGGCCTGCTTCCTTTCTACTGACTTCAAAGCACAATTGCCCTTTGAATGCTTGCACGCTTCAGCCTTTCCTCTGCAAACTCTCCAAATATCCGCTTGTGTGTGCGCTCTTGTTCACTCAAGTATCTGGAAAATATTTAGAAAGTATACAGCCGCAATAGGCAGTGCGTTCATTGCCATGCAGGATAAATATTGAGGGAGAAAAGGAGCCTTCCTAAAGCGGCTCTTTGCGTGCGTTTCACCTTTTTACAATTCAGCTCTTTGGTTCGTGCAGACCAGTGACAATTTTCTTTTTTTAGGTCGATACAGATTCTGTTAACCGAAACCGAAAATGAATTTTAAAAACTTATTTTTTGAGTCCCTTAACGCTCACAACAATACATATACAGAGCAGCTGACAGTTTTACATTACTTGTTTGTTTAACTTACATCAGAGATTAAAAAAAATGGGCCAAAATTGAAAAATTACACAGACCCTCATTCATCATTTTAGTAATAGGCCTATTCTTAGAAAAAAAAATATTAACAATGTTTACTGTACAGTCAATGTCTGAAGTAACATATATTTTTTTTATTCATTGTTACGAAGGTACATGCAGAAATGAACTAGTCTTACATTTGTCCATTCAAATCTTTGAAGCGTTTCCTTTGTGGTTGCGTCTGGGGAAATAAATGTCTAAAATTAATCCTCTACGCAACAGCGATTGCACTGCTCAGGGGCTCGCGGGTACTATAGCCCCACCAGAAATCGATGTAGCTTCAGTTAAATACCGCCAGCATTATTTGATAGTCTTACTCGACAAAGTGCAATTTCTGCAGAAATTGCGTGGGAATGATGAATGCTAAGATTTGAAAGTAAATTGAAAGATAAATTATGTGAAAATTATTATTTTTTATTTGTAGTTAAATGACAAATTAATAAAAACAAAACTTGAACTGCAATCTGTCTAAGGTGGGATATAATCATTTCAGTGAAATTATAATCCATTTCCTGATCTGATAGTCAGTTGGTATTGAACTAAACTCAAATGTGGTCCACGTGGGGTTTGAACACACACATGACATTACCGAATGAACAATAATGAGCTCTTTAAAAAAATAAAATAAAATAAATAAATAAATAAAAAATAAAATAAAAAATAAAGAAATGAAAAAATAAAAAGATTAGAACCACTTATGTTGTAGTATAGGGCAGTACAACAACAAATGCAACTTAGCAACATCTGCCATCTAGTGGTGAAGGGTGATATTACAACTTAAAGCCAGCCTGCAAATAGTGATAACCTGTGTCTAACATATGTCCATTGAAATGCATTTGATATTTTTTGTAAACTCCCAAACTCTAATCTCCGCCCCCCACCCCAAAAAAAGAGGAAAAAAAATTGAGCCACTAGTTTCCCCATATTTGATCTAGTGAGACAATGACATGCTGTTGCAGTTAGTTATCACTTCTCATTTTTACAACAATGGCAGATGAGCAGGTTAGTGCAGCACAACTTCCTGAACATGATATTGATTTACAGAAAAGAAAAAGTGTTGGCTACTTTTCAGTGTTTACATGACTGTGGAGTGGACACACGTCATGACAGGAAACTGTTTCCCAATTGTTTTTTTTTTTTTTTTTTAAACATATGCTAGTGTTTCATTTCTAATTCAAATTCAAATATCCGCCCACCACTGAGTGTGTGTGGGGTGGGGGCAGGAGGGGGGGGGGGGGGTGCCATGCTATTACACTTTTGGTTCCCAGGAGACTAGCAGTGTCAGCACCCCCAGCCCATGTAATGCCCCTCATCCTCTTTTCCCTCCCTGTTTGTGAAGAAGGCGTGTAGCTAAAAGCAAGGAAGAGGCAGCGAGTGCACGTTTGGCCCAGCTGGGGTGGGGGTGGGGGTGGGTGGGGTTTGAGTGGACGCAAACACGCGCACGCGCCCCGTCAGAGTCGTGAACCGAGTCCATTCAGTTCTCGTTGGACTCGCCAGGCACTCGCCGTCGTGTGTCAGCAGGTATGCCGCAACGGAAGAGGAGTTTCACTTTCGGAGCTTATGGAGGGTAAGAGCAGGACTCTCGCGTTTCGTCTCGTGAAGCTCGTGATGATAGAACGTGTTTTTGGGTTTTTGGTGGGCTCGGACTGACTCGGGGTTTTGATGACTTAGCACATTCTCGCGCTTGCGCGTGCGTGTGCGCCTGCACGTTTGGATTGGCATCATGTTGATCACTGCAGCGTTCTCCTCACTGGTGCTTAGACGAATGAACGGGACCGCACCTGATTGAGAGGCATATTGTCAACTTCAGCTTTAAACTTTATGTGCTTGCTTGCACAGTGCCAGAACTTTTACTATAGCCTATTATTTCTTTTTTATTATTATTATTATTTTACAGAAAGTGAACAGGTGCACTCAACAGCCTTATTTTCAGTCGTGGAGTTTAATGGCTCTGACCAGCCTTCAAACACAGTAAAAATTTGATTGTTAAAATTTCAGGGTTAAATTTTGGGGAGTTGAACTCTCGAAGTGTAATTTTAACATTCATTTTAACACCTACTCCGGTGTCCAGAGTAGGTGTTATTTTGTTGTTGATGGCCTAAGTGTTAGATTAACTCTGCAGAGATGTAATTAAGCTCCGCCTTTGCACCTGCACTCCTCCAGTTTGAGAGAGAGCGCCATTTTCCTCACTCCTCGCTGGAAAGCGCTGACATTCAAACAAAAGGAGTTTGGGCACATAAAGTCATTTTCACTCACACAAGAAGAGTGCACAGCAAAAAACTGAAACTTTTCAATTTCCAACTCTGGCCATGTTAATTTAACACATTCATTAGTTAATATTAACATTTCTAGTGTTAATGAAAGCAACTTGTTTTCAGTGTTAAAAAATACAACAAGAGATGGTGTAATATTTTAACACTGCATTACTGGTGCAGTGTAAAATCAACACTCACCAGTGTTGACTATTTTTCAATTTCAACAACTACCATCAGAGTTGTTTTAACCCCATCTCAGTGTAAACAACTTGACTCTTTCAAAAATATTGTTTAACTGTAATTAGTGTGGACTAATGTAGACACTTTAGAAGGGCTAAATTTAACTCTGTAGGTGTTGAATGAACACTGCCAATTTTGCCGTGTAATACAAGCAGGATCAAGCTGAAGTAAAAAGCAACATTTTGCCGAGCTTATTTTACATGATGATGCCATTTGATTTGCTGCTGCTTTGCTTGTGTGCGCTATTTCATAGTGTTCTTTCTTTTTTTCTGATCACCATTTGCATTTGCAAGCTAACAGCCAATCAGAGTTAGCAATTGTCACTGACAGCAGACACCATTTTACATACTGCGATTGATGGCTCATTCATTCAAATCAGATCTGAAAAGCACAAACACACAAACATCTCTTAATTCTTCACATTTCGAAACCCTGCTTTATTTTTTTTAACTTTTTTTTTTTTTAACTGAAGTTTACTCCTGCTTGTGTTATGAATGTGTTGAGCAAGGTTCTGGTTCTACTTTTCAGCACTAAACTTGATTTATGCAGTCGCTCACAGAGGTTGGCTGCAATAACAATGTTAGATATGAGCCCCAGTTTGGGATGATTTCAATCAAGTTTTCATGCAATGCAAAAGCGCGCCGGTCCGGTCACATGCTTGCATGATAAGAGCGTACAGCGTAGATGTACGAGCGCTGTCCTCAGAAGAGCTCAATGCTCGCTCTGTTTCCTCGGGGAGGGGAACACCGTCATGCGGCATCAACAATGTGATGCTTGGCGTCATGACGACACACAGGAAGAATTCGGTCTCATTTAGATGACAAAAAACGAAATGGGATTTTTTTTTTCAACCGCGCACTTTTTGGGTCAAGTTTGACCTTTGACCTGGCTTTTGACAGCAGTAAAAGATATCCTCAAATGTAGCCTAGAAATATTTAGGATACACTTAAAGATGACTGAAAATTATATATATATATATGAAAATTATATATATATATATTTGTTTAAAAAAATGTTTTTTTTTTTGTAAAGGTGCTCCAAAGTTTATGTACATTGATCCGTTAGAGATATTCCACCAAATCGAGGATATTTGCTTGTTATAGCGACTTCAAAACAAACTTACATTTCTGTCTCCCCCTCACCAACTCTAAATCTGATAATGCACATATTGAGAAATTAGCAAATATATATATATTTTTTTATAGAATTAGAAAATATATGAAATGTAGCCAGCTAATATTATGTTAACACCAAACACTGTGAATCAACCAGATGTGTTTTTAAAATAAGGCCATCTGAATCCAGCCCTGCTCTTTGTTGTTACTTTGTATTTTTGCCTATAGATTCTGTGTATTTCAACTTTTTTTTGTCTTGGCTGCTTTTGGGTCTAAATTCCACACTTCACGTGACAAAAATGTAAACAAAGATAGCTAAGAAAAAAAACTGATTTAAATGATGAAATTTCATGGTAAAGTCTAATTTCAGAAAGCAACAAATGCTATTTTTAAGGTAGTTTAAATTAATATCTCTTACATTGTATTTAAATATATAATCATATCAATTTGAATTATTAACTCTTTTACTCAGCCATTTTCACGGAAGCAACCCCCTTGGCTCCCATCTGTTTTACTGGATTTGGACAAAATTTGCCAGGCCCACAGAATAGTGTATTCTATTGCTATAAAAACATGGAACCAACCAAAAGAAAGATTAGAGTTTCTTCTTTCATCATCATTCAGCAATTAGCATTAGAATATAGCGAAGTTTCATCATTATTCACAAATCTGTTTAAAACGGTGAGTAGAAGAGCCTTTTTGCAACATGGCCCTGGCTGATCTCTTATACTCTGCTGCCACCTGTTGGCCTTTTTTGTAATAACTACCATTGCTTTAAGCGTACTCTTCACGTCAGAGGCTGCATCAAAGCCTTCACTATGCTCTAGCATAAAAAAAACATACGTATAACGTAACATACATGCATATAGATCCATTTTTGGGACCATGTCAATATTTACAATAGAACGTTTTTATACGTTTTGGGGAGTTAATAATATAAATGTATTAAAACAGATAATTTTATTGTACATTTTTACATTCAATTTCCTCGGGGCGCAAATGACACAGATTTGGCAGATTGAACTATAACTGTAAATGCTATAAATGTATGGGTTTTTGTTTTTTTAATTTTATGTTTAAAATATTTTTTTTACAGTGGTTGCTTAAACAATTCAATTCAGCTCCCATGGAAATACGCACCTGTTACTCTTTGAGGGCTCAGGCGGGAATCTCCAAACAGAAGAACAATTATACATAAGAGATACATATTAATACATTTAGATGTGTAGTTCATAATTTGATATAGACAATAAATTATGATGAGGTCAGGATATTCTTGGCGCAGGTCAAACATGACGTGGAATGTGTGAACACGTGTGCATGGAAAATGTACAGCATGTAAGCGTTAAAGACGACATGTGTTTGCTTATGTCATTCCTTGGATGCCTCTTGTGTTCCGGTTAGAGCTGTTAAAATTAATTGACAAGTAATCATTTAACAAATTAACCGGCAAATAGTTTAATAATCGAGTAATCGTTTGGAGCTATTTTTTTTTATTGAAAATCGTCCAAATCCTCTGATTTCAGCATATCAACAGTAATTGTTGACTGATTTCTGTCGTCCTTGATGAAAGAAGACTGATTATCTTCTGTGTTTACTGGAAAACAATGACCGAACCGTTAACATAGTACAACAATCAATCCCCCTTTTCTTTTAATCACTAGCCTATGCGAATATGAAGTACAAAATAACCACAAATCACTGGTTAATAAACAGTAAGGGGAAAAAGGGTTTGGTACATACACTTTAACTCATTCACTGCCATTGACGGCTATAGACGTCAAAAAATCATTTGAACTATTCCTATTAGATTAACTTTTTAAAAAACTTTGTTAACAAGAGTATGAAAACCTAGAGAAAAAATTATTGTACATTTTGAACAGATATAAAATTTGTGATTAATCATGAGTTAACTAGCGAAGTCATGCGATTAATTACGATTACTAATATTAACTCATTCACTGCCATTGACGGCTATAAGCGTCAAAAATCCATTTGAACTATTCCTATTAGTTTACATTTTTTTTCCACTTTTGTTGAAAACCTAGACATTTTTTTAAAATAATCTTTTCTTTTTTTTTTTTAAAGAAAATATACAAATTAGGGGCGTCAGGCGATTAAATTATTTAAAAAATAGGGGCGACAGGCGATTAAAATTTGTAATTGTAATTAATCGCATGACTTCAATAGTTAACTCACGATTAATCACAAATTTGATATCTGTTCGAAATGTACAATAATTTTCTTCTATGATTTCATACTCTTGTTAACAAAATGTTAAACTAATACAAATAGTTCAAATGAATTTTTGACGTCTATAGCCGTCAATGGCAGTGAATGAGTTAATTGCCTGACGACCCAAATTTTTTATCTTTTTTTTAAAGAATAAAGATTATTAAAAATTAGGGGTGTCAGGTGATTATGTTTTTTAAATTGTAATTAATCACGTCCGTTCACTAGTTAACTCACGATTAATCACAAATTTGATATCTGTTCTAAATGTACAATAAAAAAAACAATTCTAGGTTCTCTTACTCTTGTTAACAATAGTAGAAAAAAAACGTTAAACTAATAGAAATTGCTCAAATGAATTTATGGCAGTGAATGAGTTAATGCAAAATTAAAATGAATCCGACTAGTCAATTAATCGATTGAATAATCGATAGATTAATCGATTCTAGAAATAGTCAATAGTAGACTCAATAGACTCAACGTAAACACAGTCCTGCTCACAAAGTCTCTGCAGTAACTGTCGATTCACATTCAAAAGCCACAAAGTTCATCTGTGCCTGCTGTTTGAAAGAAAAGACGGGCGGCTGTCGCCAATTCCAAGTCCTCATGCCTGACGCTTATTGTACCGAGGATGGAAGCGCGGATGAGTGTGTGGGGCTTTTGTTTTATTTGTTTTGTCAGCATGACAAAAGATGATTAGACTGCGAGGCAGGGCTGCTTGAGGACAGGAGGCCATTCAAGTGCATTTCCAAGGGCAGAGGCAAAACAAACAGGAGATGGAGGTCGAACCGAGGGCCCTTCAGCGCCTACTCAGCCAGTCCACCTTGCATATTTACCCACTTCCTGGCTTTTCAAGCCATCTGTCGATGGTGAGACACCGGGCCACATTCTGAGCTTTCTTTTTCATGCTGCTAATTAGCTGGCATTGGATTATACAGTAAACCTTTGTGTTTTATGCCAGCGCCGCGCGTATCACGAGAAAAAATGGGATGATTTGCTTTTGCCACGCTGGGCGACGTCATCGCTTCTCTGAAAGATCACCTGCAAAGAATGTTCAAACTCAAAACTGTGTTCAACTGGTTCTACGTGTATTTTCTTACATAGTCATATTGACTCATTCACTGCCATTGACGGCTATAGACGTCAAAAATTCATTTGAACTATTTCTATTAGTTTAACATTTCTTTTCCATTTTGGTTAACAAGAGTATGAAAACTTGTTTTTTTTTTTGTTTTACATTTGGAACAGATATAAAATTTGTGATTAATCATGGTTTAACTAGTGAAGTCATGCGATTAATAATAATAGTAATTAATAATTTTAAAAAACAATTATTAAAAATAAAAATAAAATATATTAAAATATATATATTTTTTAAGAAAAGATTATTAAAATTTAGGGGTATCAGGCGATTAAAATTTGTAATCGTAATTAATCACATGACTTCACTAGTTAACCCAATACACAAAAAATAATCTAGGTTTTCATACAAGTGGGGAAATAGTTAAAAAAAAAATTTGGAGAGTCTATAGCCGTCAATGGCAGTGAATGAGTTAATAACACAATATTTATTTAACGACAGCTAACATACATTTATTTTCAGAGGTGGCAAAAATACTCACACAGTCCTTTGCTAAAAAAGAGACACGTAAAAAGAAAAGTACAGCCTGAAATGCACTTTATGATGTCAGCGGTTTAAATGCTGTTATGTTTGGGGGGTGAGGACCCAAATTCAGGATTCAGGGAAGCGAGGCCGGCTTGCAGGAGAGCAACAAAAAGGGATTTATTTCCAAAACAACAACCAAAAGGCAATCGAGGAACGTGGAAAAATCTTCTTAAATAACAAAAGACCAAAGCGTAGATGCAAAGTAACAAAACACACGGGCAAGGACAGGACGACTGGCAGACTGCGGCACAAAAATGAATGATCCAACAAGGAATGCAGGGAAGGAGGGAACTAAGACCCCGTCCACACGAAAGCCAGTTTCAATGTATCCTCACAAGTTTCTTACCGTTTAAGCCGTTCGTCCACATGTCGGAGCTTGAAACCGATGATTTTTGAAACCGTGCTCCAGAGTGGAAAGATTTCAAAACGCGCCCCGTACGCGTCCGCCTGGACGCCATATGCAGGATACTCCTCCAGTGACGACGTAATGGTCGCACATTCATGACGTATGCGCCAATTCTCGCGTGACTGCGCGCGAACCGTCTGAACAGTCTGTCAACAACAATGGCGGATAGCCGTGTCGTAGTGGTTCCGCGCAGCCTCCTTAGCTTGCTAATGCTTTTGCAGCAAAAATATTTAGCTTCTTTATTCCCACGTTCAACAAACGGTGTTGCACTTGAATCACCCGCCATTGTCACTTTTCCTCTGTTCGTCTTTTTCATGTTCTTTCGATACATGCAAAGGCCATGTTTGTTTTGTAGATTGCAATATAGTTAGGGGGGGGGAAAAAAAAGTGTTAGTCTTCTTCACTGATTCTTCTTCTACGCTTTTCCGTGAACTCCCTGTGGCTGCACTACAGCGCCACTCTAGACTTGGCATAGACATTACAGCCGTTAAACGTCCTCAGCGTCTTCTTTTGGACACGCGCAAGTCTTGAAATGCTTCTGTGTGTACGAGATTTGTTTGAGGAACGGAGCCGGCTTTGCTTCCGTCTGGACCGGGGCCTCAATAGGAGCAAACTAACGAGACAATGACAAACACCTGGACGCGACACAGCGTGCTGATTGAAAGACACAAGGGGACCGGTGTGACGAGCATAACAAGGAAACACGAAAATAAAAACCAAACCAAAATCAAACAAATGCTTTCTGATGCGTATCAATATAAATGATATCATTACTGACCATCACATCTGATACCTGCCAGTTGAATGGCCACATCATGTGTTTGTTGTGATTCTGCTGATGGATGGCTCTTTCACGCACGCATGTGTGGGTGTGTGTGTGTGTGTGTGTGTGTGTACATTTGCAGGGGCGGATTTAAGAAATTTGGGGCCCCAGCCAAAGGTAGGCATGGGGCCCTTTCGACTGAGAAGACAGATACATATATTTCAAATAGGGATGTTCAATAACGTGGTTTTTTTTTCAGACCGATACTGATACTCAACTGTTGAGTAGTCACAGATACTGATACCAGATACAGATACCACTAGTACATAAAAATTCCCTCCCAAAAAAAGACTGATCATTTTAAAGGCAGACCAATAAATCCCAATATAGTACTTTTTTCCTTAAAATTGCATGCCATCATTTTGTAACTCTCACAGCACATCCGTGTCTCATTGTGAAACAAACACGCACAGCACAGTATAATGCTTCTTATTAGTGGTATTGTCAAGTGCTAATGTAGAAATTTGAGTATTTTGTCTGCTCCACTGGGCGGCACGGTGGCTGACTGGTTAGCACGTCCGCCTCCCAGTGCAAAGGTTGTGAGATCAAGTCCGGGCTTCGGCCTTCCTGGGTGGAGTTTGCATGTTCTCCCCGTGCTTGCGTGGGTTTTCTCCGGGTACTGCGGTTTCCTCCCACATTCCAAAAACATGCATGGCAGGTGAATTGGACACTCCAAATTGTCCATAGGTGTGATTGTGAGTATGGTTGTTCGTCTCTGTGTGCCCTGCGATTGGCTGGCAACCAGTTCAGGGTGTACCCCGCCTACTGCCCGAAGCCAGCTGGGATAGGCTCCAGCAACCCCGCGACCCTTGTGAGGACAAGCGGTACAGAAAATGGATGGATGGATGGATGGGTCTGCTCCACTGTATCTCTGTGGCAAATACTGCACTCTCTACTCCACTATTGTACAGTGCTCAGCATAAGTGGATACCCCCCCCCCCCCTTCGAAAAATAACACTTTGAACAATATGTCAATGAACACAAAAACAATTTACAAAATAATGACTAGAGTAAATTTAGATAACATGAAAATAAGGTTAACAATATGAAATGGAGACATTTTTTTTTTTACTCAAATAAGTACACCCCACAGAACGTCTCTGGACCAAAGCTCAAAAAGCCCAAATTTTAGGCCCGTTCAGACGGAAGCAAGGCCGGCTTCGTTCCTCCAACAAATCTCGTACACACAGAAGCATTTCAAGAATTGCGCGTGTCCCCCCAAAAAAACAGCTAAGGACGTTTAACGACTGTAATGTCTATGCCAAGTCTGGAGTGGCGCTGTAGCGCAGCCACAGGGAGTTAATGGAAAGCGTAGAAGAAGAATCAGCGAAGAAGACACTTTTTTTCCCCTTACTTGGCTTTGCATGTATCGAAAGAACATGAAAAAGACTAACACAGGAGAAGTGACAATGGCGGGTGATTCAAGTGCAACACCGCTTGTTGAACGTGGGATTAAAGAAGCTAAATATTTTGCTGCAAAAGCATAAGCAAGCTAAAGAGGCTGCGCGGAACCACTACGACACGGCTATCCGCCATTGTTGTTGTTGACTGACGGTTCACCAGAATTTACGCATACGCCATCAATCTGCGACCATTACGTCATCGCTGGAGGAGTATCCTGCATATGGTGTCTAAACGTATGCGGCGTGCTCTGAATTCTTTCCACACTGAAGCGCGGTTTCAAAATTGATCGGTTTCAAACTACAAAACCGCGCCATCGTGCGGACGAACGGCCTAAACGGTAAGAAACTTGTGAGGATACATTGAAACTGGCTTTCGTGTGGACGGGGTCTAAATACACCAACACTAATGAGACACACCTGGTGAAGGGAAGACACAGGTGGACGTGGTTAGACAAAACGAGACAAGGGAACAAACAAGGAACACAAGACAAAAAACACCAACCACAGACAAAAACAACAAGAACACCCAAAACACACAAAAAAATCCAACCCTCACAGAATCAAAACATGACAAAAATTGTGAAAAAATCAAGTCGGTTCTCGCCACTTTGAAATTCTGTGGTCTGCGGAACGCGCTAAAATTATGACTTGGTCAGTTGTTAATTGACAATCAAATAGCACAACTACTACTGGCGACTTCATCTTGCGTCTTTCTTACACCTACGCTTAAAGCGACTGGACGCAGAGAATTGATATTTCAAAATCGCTACTGCCCCCTGTGGCCGAAAAATTTAACTACATTTTCCCTTCTTCACATACACAACACGCACATGGCGTCACATCCGCAGACAGAGGGCGGGAAATTCGAACCCGAACATTAGAGGTTTGCAGGAGTACCCATTGTGAACAGTTAAAGTGTTTATCTACTAATTAGAAGACGTTTCAGACATAAATGGTCAAATAAAAAAGCTGTTTGAAAGATATTTTTGGCCACATTTTTACAGAGAGCAGCTTTAACTACAGGTTTGAAAATAATCTGCATAAAGGGGAAGTCAACCTTAAACATTTCTTGACAATGATATGTTATTTGTGACCTCACTAGTCTAAACATGACATTCTGATTAATATTACATTTGTGGAATATGAGATATGAAGCAAAATCCAGCCATTTTTCTCCATCTCAGGGGGCGGCCATTTTGCCACTTGCTGTCGACTAAAGATCACATCACAGTTGCTCAGGGCTCAGGCAGCGACCAATCACAGCTCACCTGTTTTCTGATGCTGCGCCGTAATTGGTTGTTACCTGAGACGTGAGCAACTGTGATGTCATCTTCAGTCGACAGCAAGTGGCAAAAAGTGCTGCTTAACTCATATTCCACTAACACAATATTAACCGGAATATCATATTTAGACTAGTGGGGCTCCATTGAACATATCTTTGTCCCCCAAAAAATATTTGGGTTGACTTCCGCTTTAAAGCCTCTAATAGCTGGAATATACTGTATCCCACTGGGTTGTTTCATGGCGCAACAATGGGGCGCTCTAAAGTGGCCACACTGCACACTGGCTGCCAAGTCAGACTTTTTTAAATAATTTTCCTCCCTCCCCACTCTTTTTCCTCTCTGTGACATGCGTGCACTCACGACCAACAATGAGGCACTCTAAAGCAGCTATGCCAGCAGGCTAGCCGAAGGGAAAATATAATCTTGCCTGGGGCGTGTCGGCCTAGCTAGCTAGCTAGCTAAATGCATGTCACAAGTGCGGTCGGATAACTGCTAATAATAATAATAAATGTAGGTGCTCATTTTCTTATATAATTGGGGAGGGGTGATCAACAGGTATTGCACCATCATGTTTGCTGTATTTAAAATCACTAATCATTAGTCAGAAAAAAAAGTCCACCCTGCTGACTCGATATAAAGGCTTGTTATTTCCGGAAGTTCTCACTGTTGTGAAAAATGTGAAACAGCGTATTGAGTTGCCTTTGAAAATGATTTACTGAAGGAAGCGTTTGTCTCACGCAGCTTGCATTTGAACTACTTCTCGAATTTCACATGTCAAATGTTCAATGTTGCCTCCAGCCCGAGTCAATGCAGATGATTGCGAGATGAACAGCAAACTTGTTTGCTTTAAGATGGATTTATTCCGGGGCCTGCTGACCTACTTGCAACAAGCCGTGCTGCTGACTTGCTAACGTAACGCAGCTCGCTCAAGATGTGGAGCAGCAACCAAAACCTTGAAAGTTACATTGAATCCGACGATTTGTCACTATTGGAGTCCAGCGAGTGACACGCCTCGTAATCCTAACGCCAGGTTAACGTAACGACCACAAGAATTCAAAAGTGACTCATTTTCAAGTTCAGGTTGTTCCGTAACTACGTGTGTGTCTCAAATCATCATTTGTGTTGAAATCAATGGGGATGCTAATTATTAGGGGTGTGCCAAAAAAATAGATTCTTATAAGAATCGTGATTCTCATTTAGTATGATTCAGAATCGATTTTAAATGTCCCAAAATAGATTTTATTGAAATTATTTTATACTATCTTGCCTTTGTCTGTGTGTGCCTTTATTTGGAGCGCTGTTCATGTTGTACCCGATTTGGCCATTTAGGGGCAGTGTGGTTCCACACGGTCTAATACACTGTTAAGTTGTAGCCACATTAGAGAGTGGAAGGAAAAAGTCACGATCAAATTATTCCAATAAAAGTTGTTGTTTTTTGCAGTGTGGAGCCGTTCTTTTGAGTGATAAAAGTGCCGCGAGTAGCGCGCTAATTAGCATTAGCGAGTCAGACTGGAGTAGATCATTGCAATTCCTTGCACATTCATAGATGGAACAAAAAATCATTGTCAATCAAATCATTTTGAATCAAAAATCATTCTTGATCGAAAATCGATTCTGAATCGAATCGCAGACCCAAAAATCGTAATCGAATCGAATCGTGATACATTCAAAGATTCTCACCACTACTATTTATCTGTTCCAGCCTCTCAATAACAAACCTCACAAATGTTTTTAATATTTTTCATTTCATGGGGGAAAATAGCACTCTATTATATTGTACTTTATAAAATAATACGCTGTTGATATAATGAAATAGAATGTAAAGAATTCAGCATTGTTTGCTTCAATTTAATGGACATTGTGCTGCTTCTTCTGTTGTGTTTATGTGTCACTTGGCCACCTGGGGGAAGCACATCAATGTAATTGCACGACACTGCTATTATTTATTTAGCCCTCTATTGTTTGCTAGCATTAAGCTAAATTGATTTACCGGGGGACCCCAGTTCGGCCTAGAGTTTCTTGATATCCGTTTCCATGGAAACCGGCTCATGTTTGATCACTAGACGAGAGCGCAGAGAGAGTGAGAAGCAATATTTATTTTCCCCTTTGGCACAAATAAACCAGTTCATCAAGTTGATCTACTTTTTCCCAGGCGAAAAGCAGCCAACGCACACTGTTTGCACTGTGCAAATATAACGCATGAACCACATGCACATTTGTTGTAACCTACTTTTGTTCATCGCAACATATCGGACAGACTTGTCTTTGTTTGGATATAACACCACCAAAACACGAGCACAAAAAAATATAAATAAATACATGAATTGTGCAGCCAGTGTGAGCAGAGTTACTTCCACAAAGTAATATGAGTTCCTGTTATTCAAAGTACTGAGTAATATTCTAATATTGCTGTGTCTGAATTGTAAAGTGTTGCACTACTTCTGTCCTACTTTGGAATCATTCGCTCGCAGCCATTTTCACTGCTGCCACCTGCTGGCTGTTTTTGTTGTTGTTGTTGTAATAACTGCCATTGCAGTTCAGAGGCTGTATCAAAGCCTTCTGTATGCTCTAGCACAGGGGTGCTCAAGATCGGTCCTCGAGAGCCTTGTTTCCCTCCTGCAGCACAGCTGAATCTAATGATCAGCTCATCAGCAAGCTTTGCAGAAGCCTGATAACGAGCCTGATCATGAATCAGGTGTGTTAGTGGAGATAAACATGGAAAACAGGGTGGATAGGGGCTCTCGAGGACCGAATTTGAGCACTGCTGCTCTAGCATAAAAATTTAATAAAAAATAAAAAATACTATTTAAACAACAACAACACTTATATACGTTTTTTGGGACCATGGCACTATTTGAAATATAATTTTTTTTATATGTTTTGGGGAACAAATGAGTTAATATATAGATGGCCTTTGAGAGGACGAAAACACCCAAAAACAAATTTTCATTCAGTTTTTAAAGCCCAAATATTTCTCCCTGATTGCTTTGACAGTCTTCCATTTTAATTTTTAATTTTAATTTTTATTATTATTTTTTTTTTTTAAGAGAAAGCTCAGTATTGTTCATTCGGTAATCTTACCGATTCGACATGTCATCATCATTGCTCTCTCTTTTTTCTTCTTCTCTTTTTCTCTTTTTTCTGACTTCCAGATGACGTTTTCTGTCCTAAAATTTGATTCTACTCTGTCCAGTAACAGTGACACTGAAGGAAGGTGGAACTTTGTCAAATAAGTTTCTACTTGATATTATACATTTTGGAACAAAAAGTGCAATTGTTTAAATAATGTATTTGTGTTATTTTGTTTGTCTTAACTGCATGGCTGATTTTTATTCCTTGTGCAGCACTTTGTATGCAGCGATGGTGGTTGTCCTGTGGTTGTTGAGTACAGAGTGCGCTGAAGGTTACTGAGAAAAATTATCCTTCACTCGGAGCGCACAAATAGCAAAGTGTGATGAAACTCTTTATTAAGATCATCTCACACACCCCATGAGGTCAGAGCAAGAAACAATCGGATAAAGTTTATGACCTTGTGACACTTTGGAGTCTCGTACTTTTCACTGTTTAGACAGGAGGTCTTATGTACACTGAGTGTTTGACCAAGGGCCTCGTTCTAATGAAAATGTCCTGGATTGGCTCATGTATTCGAGTAGACGCGCCCTGGCTGAGTCAGTTGGCAGGAATGCTGAGAAACCTAAGCGGCAAATGAGATTTTGATGTTATTCTCTAGAAAAAGCTGGACTGAAGTCTTCATTTTTCAAACTTTGAGTATCTTGGCAACAAAGGATACGTCAAGTTGTGCGCATGCGTGAATGTGCGCGTGCGTGTGTGTGGTGTATATTTTGGAAGTGCTGTTTAACATCTATTTCACTTTTATTATGTCACATTTATCAAATATTGGCTCCCTCTAGTGGTATGCAAAGCCGTTTCAGTAGTTTGTAGTTTGTTTGTTTTTTACTCCAGTACATTACAATTGTCAAGTACATCTCAGTTTTATTTAATTTTACTTTTGCATGTACAGACAGTGGACCCCCGCCCACTATTTGTGGGGGATAAGGACCTGGCTCGCTCGTGAATAGAGAAAAATCCGCGTATACAGTAGTTGACGCTCATAGAAATGCTTTGGAAAATAAAATACAGATAAAAAATTAACCCCTAAAGTTCTATTAAAAAAAAAAAAAAGAAGCTCATAAATCATGAGGATTTTTCTTCATAAAAAAATCTTTGAATGCGGGATTCATATGTGGGGTCCACTGTAATCTTATGTTTGCTTTCAAACATTTGTTTAGATTAACTTTATTGAATTATTACTGAGTACAGTTTTTTTTTTAAATTGACCTATAATTAAGTGCAGTGTTAATGTCCAAACTGTGCAGAATGTTACAGTCGCTTAATAATTTGAAATAGGATTACAACAGGTTTAATTTTTGATAAACACTTGGGTGTACTCTGCCAATAAATTTTAATGTTAAGGTAATGAAAGAAGAAAGAAGATTTGATATGCAAACAAAATATTCATTTTCTGGGTTTAAATTAATATCATTTGCACCAACACTTTGGACATCAGGGTAGAGAAGATGCGCTCAATTTGCATAGCCAACTATTCAGGAATTAAATCAATATAATTGATTTGTATTTTGTGACATTATACCTATTGTACTTTGTGGGAACAAATTCAATTGTTTTTTGTCCGTCCGCATAACGTCTGTGTTTTCATATGTATGCTCCTCGCCATGAAAGTTAAATACTGATTAGAGTGAAAATCAAAGCCACCATTTTCCCATGAGCTTTTATTTCTAGCCGCATAATTGGTAAAGAAAAAATGAGTGAGTTTGACTTCCTGATGACTTGCACGATGGAAAGCAGTCATGCATCACCGTCGTCGGGCTGGGCAGCAAAACAATCTTAATTCAATTGTACATGCGGAATATTTGCGCAATGCCGTGAGAGTCCTGACATACTCAACATTCCGTGTTCCACGCGTTTGCAGCGTAAGACAGCTGAGGTGTCAAGCAATGAATAGTGCAATAGTTATTCCATGGAGCAGCTTTGCCGCTTTTTGTGGGGGTTGTGTGTGTGTGTGTGTGTGGGGGGGGGGGGGGTGTCATGGGGGTACGACCTCCCACAAAATCCATTTGTGAAACTCCCGTAAATCCAAAGCAGGCAGGCCATGCATGTCATGTCTGTTGGATTTTCTTTATCGACTGCAGAGTGGCCATAATGCACACAAGCGACTGCTCAAACTCTTCAGTTTTCAGGTTGATGAATGCCAATTTCCCCGAGTAGATTTTTCTGTATTATCATCCTATTTATTCATTGTTGTCCTTGTTTGAATACTTATTTGCATTTTATACATGTTGCTGACAAACCATTAGTTCAACTGATTCATTGATGCCTGAGAGAAATTTCTGAATCTGAATTATACCAAACCACCTTCATGGGGTTTAAGTATGGATACTGTGTGCCTTTTTGTGCAATTCTAAAATTTAATTATTTCCTTATCTCTTTTATTTTTTAACATGTGGCAACTCATTCTATAAGTTCAATCATTGGACTTGAACAAATGGGGCATACTGAAACTTGTGACTGGTGTTGTATCTTTAGGATTGGATTGGTTTTATTGTGTTAAATTGAAGAATGTAAAAGTGGTCCATGCATCCTGGAAGAAAAAAATTGCCCTGACAACTCAGCTGTGTGGTATGTGTGCACACCGCCCTCTATTGTCTGAGAGGAGCAATTCCTGCTGCCAGTGCTGCGAGTGAGTGGTTTAAGGACACATCTCAATGCATTGTGGACGGTGTCAGTTCTTTACATCGTGGAGTAAATCCTACACAAGCAGCAGTCCACACATGTACGGCTGTTACGTAATCAGATTGCATTTTTTTTAAAGTGTATTCTATTACAGTTACAGGAAAAAACATGTAATCAGATTACAGGTACATTTATTAAAAAGGGGGATTACTTCGAGGGATTACAATTTCTACGATGAGAGAGAGTGCGAAAGAGGGCGAGAGAGAGAAAGAAAGAGAGAGAGAGAGAGAGAGAGAGAGAGAGAGAGAGAGAAGAACAGAGCGGGAGAGAGCGCATGCACGCCCGCGCGAGTGGGACCGTTGCTACATTTCGGGGAGGTGGGGACAAACCGAACGAACTGACGAGTCGTGTCCTCCACACGCGGGCAGTTTGAAAAAGCTTCATGGACGGGAGGAGGAAATGGCGACCGGTATTCACTGGAACTTACTCGGAGCAAAAGTTTGAGCTGAGAAGTCCAGCGACATGCTATGCGCTGTAGCTTCTTGCTAGCTAGCCCGCTAGCCTACAAACATTATGTGAGTTACACCTTCCAAACAAATCTTCCTCCCACCAATTCACTATTTAAACATCATACACAACATATACACGGCTAAACTTGTGACTGGGATAAAAGTTCATTTTGCAGTTGATGTCACACATCGTCATCCTCATTGAATGACTATCTATCTATCTGTCTATCTGTCTGTCTATATGTCTGTCTGTCTGTCTGTGAGGTGTGGTTGCTTTCAGTGACAGTTCGAAAACAGCATAAGGCTTTCAATCAATCAATCAATCAATCAATAGCCTACATGCTTTTTAATTACACAAGGATTTTTGCTATTTGTCGTCTGCCCGGGTCCCTTTCACCCGCAAATAGCAGGGCCACATTGTATAGAATATATATTGTGGTGATATTTATTAGTATTTTTGTCTTCATGAGTATACTCAATATTGGAGTAATCCAAAAGTAATCCAGTTACATTTAATATTATGGTACTTGGATTACGTTACTAACTACATTTTTTTAGCAGGTAATTTGTAATTGATTACATTTTAAAAGTAACCCTCCCAACCCTGCCCCACATACACACCTCAACTTCACATCAGGCTGGTGTTACATGTACAAAGGACAAAACACTTTCTTCCACACTTATTTTGCATACGCCCGGTAAAGTAGGAAAATGTATACATTTGAGGCTGTGACATCTTTTGTCCTGGTGCGGATTTTATTTTGTTGTCACTCACAAGCTGGCTTGTTTGAAATAGCTCAACATGTATGTGTTTGTTTCCAGGGTGGACAGGACCTTCTCCAAGGCAAGGGCCATATGGTGAGTTTTTCGTTTTCCTATCGGTACATTGGTTGAGCCAAGGCATACTTGTAGATAATAATAATCGATAAACTAAAATTGGATCATTTCAGGTTGGGAATCGGAACTCAGTCTGTGAGGAAAACCAATGAAAGGGAGGGTGGGGCTTCGAATATAGGTTAGGGTTTACAAGGCAGGGTTCGATTTTCAAACAAGAGTTCATGGGTTTGAAATTGGGGATTTGAGCCAGGGTTCGTGCCTCAAAGTAGGGCTTAAAACAACATTCCAGATGATTTCAGGTCATGGTTTTAGTTTCGGGTCAGTGTCACGGTTTCGAAGTAGGGATTCGCTGGAGTTAAGGTTTTAAATCAGGGTTTCAATCTTCAAATTTGAGCCCATTTGATGGTTCTGAGCCAAGGTTAGAATTTCAATGCTGGGTTTAGTTTCCAAAGTAATATTCGGGTTTCTATTTGTCAGGCAAGGTGACACTATTGATATTGTTGTTGCGCAACAATGGATTCGTCCTTTTAATGAACAACGACGACCCCTCAATGAAATGTCATGCATGGCCTCAACAAAGAGCTTATGTTGTGCCAACAGTCTAAAAGTGATCGACCCGCGTGTGCTTTTGAACTCTCGCCTGCACTGTGACCATAACAACTCAAGTCAATTCATGAGGTGCTGCATACCTGCACAATTCAATAATCAACAATCCAATACAAGCGCTACAACTTGCCACCCTTTCTAAAAACTCCACTTCTGATCGACCCCTTCAAAAAGCTATTCATATCACAATATTTTATGAGAACTATTGCTTATAACTGTCCTGTGAAAGGATCCAGTTTTAAAAAGGCATATTTCACTGTCTTGAAGACGAGTTGGCAACACTTATGGCGACTCAAGTCTTACAGAAATCTCCTGAAGATGAGCTGGGTCGCAATAAATTCTAACTTTTCTTCTGAGACTGTTTGTAGACTATTTGAAGTCTTCAGCAGTTCTCTGGAGATGCCACTGAGACGTCTGTCCACACTGGAGGGGACGTCTCGTCAACATCCCTTGTTGGAGTGGGCACGGTGGACATGTCTCCTCTCCTTTGTGACGATGTCAACCTGACAACACTTGAGCCACTGATTAGATCACATGACTGAGCCCGTGGCCTTGCCCGGTAGGATAATTGAGACGCCATCCCTCAGGTACAGGCCTGTTTTTGCTCATCCTCCAGGTAGGGATCCTGCTCCAACAGCTTTATTGTCCTCTGCCATGGTAAGAGCTGTTGATGTCAGAAAATGGAATGATTTTGTTAGAGAAGTCCAATTTTCCTGGAGACGTCACTGCGACTTCCTGGCAAATTGGTCCCCACAAACAAAACATGTCCCCGTGTGAGTGTAAGCAATATTTTGTCTCCTGCGTCATCAGTGGTATCGACCCTTGACCTCTTGAGGGACACTATAGAAAATAGGATGTATTGATTGCATCTTTTTATCATCGGTAATCTGTTTTGGACAGTTTCTCATCCAACTCTGATGGTACATTTCCCCCTCATCACGCAGCGCTAATAAGTTTTTTATGAGCTCATGGGTTCTAATCTGACCTAATCTGTATTTAATGTCAGGAACTGCTCTGCTTTCGACGTGTGCACTTGATTAAAATGTTAAATGGTCATTGTGGGCCAACAAATGGTTCTCCGCTCTCTATGGGAGGTCCCTAATTGCTTGTAATCCTGTCTAGCTAAACTCCCCGGATGGGAGGACGCAACAGAAAATGGTTTGTGGCAATGACATGTTTCGTAACAGAGCCCAACACTCACACACACACACACACAAATAAAAGTGCACCATGCCTCGCTGTCCCTGCCGCATGATGGATTATTGTGGCCGGCTGTCCATTGTGTAACTCCCTACTCGTTCTTTCAAACAAGATGGCCTCTGGTGCAACCATGTGACCTTCATGTCGGTCAGGCTCGCGCACCCACAGGGGGGATTGCTCGCTTAGTGAGCAAGAATTCAAGGCAGATGTTCTCTTGACATCCGCCAAACAATTGTCAAAAGCATCTTGTACCACAGAAACAACACCTTTAAATACAGTTTAATTTGCTGTATTGTGTTATTTTATTTTACAAAAAGATCTGGTGAGGACTCCAGCTAATTAAGAAACACCGTCAGCTTTCCCTGACCTTGCACGGGGTGACCCTGACCTGGTGCTTCTCCACGCCGAGGGATTGCTGCTGTGGCCCTCTGATGACTTGAGAAACACTGCAGACCGTCTCTGCTCACCAAAATCCAATCAGATGTCACTCAGCATCACCCTTGTGTCTGCTCGTCTGTCGTCACATGTACTCACGTGTGTGCAAAGCTTGGGTCGGGTGTCAGCTCTCGTCTAAGGGTAGAGCAAAGTGTCAAGGACGGTCGGAGCGAAGCGTCTGCTGCGTCTCCTGCCGACTGACCAAATATAGAAGCAAAGTGACAAGCGTGCCCCCGACTCCCAAATCCAAATCCACCTGCCATCCAGCTATAGAGCGCAAGATGTCTTAAACAATCCTAAAGCCCGCGTGACAGCGGCTTATTGGAAGGATGACACAGTCAGGAAACATTTCCGTGTTATTTTTATCAGACTGTTGCGCTGCTTTTTTTTCCCCTCCTCTCCGTTGCTCATCAATTGTCAAGTGAAGCATCTACTGTTGTGCAGTGCAAAGGTCTTGTAACCCTTTTTAAAAAGAAATGCTTTTATTTTGAATACATTTTATGGCAGAACCCCCCCCCCCCCTGATAAATTTATGTATTTTACATTTTATTTTTTATATGTTATTTAGTTAGTTAGTAGTCCTTTTAGCAGCCTGGGTTTGTATAATTAAGAGATATAGCATGAGATGAATTGACATATATCGGTTGCGATGATATACAAAACAAAACAACAGCCTCAAGAGTGACATGACTTTTATGTAACAGCTCTACAAAGACCATTTATTAGTTCACATAACAAGCAACAACTTGTGATTTGCTTTGGTTCCGCTAAAAACAAACCAGCAAAAAGTGGCGTTCTCCAGCATCAGCTGTTAGCACATGCTAACTTAGCATCAGCATTGACCCCCAAAAAAAGAAAAAAAGCTAAAGCTTGTTTGACCATTTCACTTTCACAGAACGAGTTGGACGGATAATCCACTTCACGTCAAGTTGTGTCATGCTATTGCGTCATTTGGGCGCAAAAAGTTCCATAAAGTAGTCCAGAATGCAAAATGATGCAGCAAATGCGCGTCCGTTAGCCACACTCATGTTGGATTCAGTGAGGACTTTATTCTTGTAATATTTTCCTTCTTTTTCAATGGCCGTCTACTTTTATAATTGGGATTTAATACTTAGAGCCTGTATATTGGCTTTATTGGCTTTATTACTTGAAAATTTGAAAATGAAAGCCAAAAGCGGATGCAATGATCTGTTGGTGACCTTGTATCTATTGTAGAAGAGGCGCATGTGCATGGCTGTGATTTCCCCAGAGTGATGATAAGGGTGGCGGAGGTTTGTTTCCAAGGGAATCTGGATATATTGTTAGAGATGAGTGGGCTGATATAGGCCACCTGGTAGAATAAACACACAAAATAATAACAAATACCTGCTTTACCTGTCTTTTTGATGGAAGCAGATATTTTTCTTATCACAATTAAAATCCCTCATTTTTAATTATTCATCCACCCATCCATTATTTGAACCGCTTATCCTCACATTCTTTTTCTTGCCACATCTTGTAAACAGAAACACTTCTTGAAAGTTGCTGCTGAGTTGCGAATTCAGAGATTTGTTTCAAATACATTTTGCATGTTTGAAGATAATTGCTGAGAACTTGACTTCACACCGATCTGATCGACTGGATTGAGGTCGGCCAATATTTGACATTTTATACAACATTGGTGATCGACTGCAATCTCGTAATTTGCGCGAGTGATCTGTTACGTCATTGATCGCATCTGCGAAATGAGCACAAACAACCTTGTTAACCCCAGAGTCATTCTGTGCTGCCATAGTGTATATGTGAGCCCGAAAGCGAATCTATTTTTAACCTTGTCGGGTCTCGCGGGAGCGGAAAGCCTGTACGATGGGCGGCGGAAGTTTCTCAACCAACCAATCACAAAGTAAATGGTGAAAAACATTTTATTTACATCAATTAAAAGATAGAATATTATATATAATAGCTGTCATCACTCGGCGTAAGGTACATTAACTTGCAGCCACACTCATTCAGCCAATCGCAGAAGTAGCCAGCACGCCGGCGTGTTGTTTCAACTGACACAGAAATATAGACGCACTAAACTTCAGCATGGCACAATCTACTGTGATTGAGTGTCTTGCGATTAACGAAAATGCCGGCTGTACATCCTGAAAGCTGCCAAGTCAAGTGTAGACAAACTGTCTTCCAGGGCTGTTTTTTTTTTTTTTGAATTGCCGTGTTTGTGATGTAACAGTAAGGTCAAAATCCGAACAGCTTTCTTAAAGACAGGCAGTTCATTAAACAGCTATTGGTTATGTAATTTTACAAAGCCCCCAAACCTCCCAAATGTATACGTCAAATAAAATAATAATAATAATGGGTGGTAAGGCACTGACCCCACTGCCAGGGGTGGAAATCCCCCATTGAAATGAATGGCGGGTGACCAGGGAAGGGAATAGGGTTCAGATCCCCGAACCTGGAATGGCGGAGAGGGGCGCGCCGGCGATCCTCCCCCTCCGGTCGCGGTGGGCTTCCCCCCCCCCCCCCCTCTCACGGGGACGGGGTCATTTTGCCCGGCCGGGGGAATTAGTAAAATTAGGGTTCCATCCTTGTTTAATGGATAAATCTTGTCTTGCAACCCTTTCATATTATTTCCATTCAATTTTCCATCAACAAAAAGTGGTCCAATCATTCTTCCATCCCAAATCCATGGCCATGTAATGTGACCTTGCAGCTAGTGAGGATTAACATGATTTCAATACTGCACATTTGCAGATTAATCTAGGCTAAATACCATTTACCATTAAAAAAAAAAAATATTAATAAATTACAAATATGTGACTGCTTCCTGGACTGGCCCTCATTATGATTTCAATTTGTCGCTCAAACGCATCTTGTCGAGGATGCTAAAAAATTTGAAAATGTTACAAAATAACGTATGGAAGTTTACAAGACACTCGTAGAAGAGAACACAATAGAATAACTTTATTGCTATTGTAGCATATACAACAAGATTTTAAGTGCCACCTGGCCAAAATAAAGCACAAACGCTAATCTAAGCCATAAACAACAATAGTGCATCAAGAAACTAAAAGACACAAAAATGTTGAGAAATCGAGTCATGTTCAATTGCACCAAAATTTTGAAGACCTTTAAAGGTAAATTCAGAGATTTGTTTTGAAATACATTTGACACGTTTGAGGATAATTGCAGAAAAGTTACAAAAGACTGAGAACTATGTAGCACTCAGTTGTGGAGCTACTCGATTAAACTGTTATTCACCATTTCACTTTTACAAATGTTTTGGCTGTGGATAAAATAAATCCAATTACGCTCTTGGGGCCCCAGCATTAGTTGCCCCACTATGTCAGGGCATGACCGCCTTTAGTACAGCCATGCCCACACTCTAAAAATACATTTCCCCGTCGCACACTCTGTTGGTGTGACTGCTTTAGAGCGCCTCATTGTCAGTCGCGAGTGTACACATGTTTTGCAGTTTGCTGCTCAAAGATGCAGTTATGTGTAGGCATAAGAAAGACGCGATCGACTCGGGCTGTTACAAACAAATCTTTTTGTAATTGATATTTTTATTGATTATTCTGTTGATTGAGTAAAAATGTCAGGTTTGAAGCCTCTAACTCATTTGCTCCCAAAAACGTATAAATATGTTCTAGTTTGAGTATTGCCAGTGTCCCCAAATTTTTTTTTCAATGTGTTTTTTTATGCCAAGCATACAGAAGGCTTTGATGCAGCAGAGAACAGTTGAAGCAATGGTAGTTATTATAAAAACGGCCAGCAGGTGGCAGCAGAGTATAAGAGATCAACCAGGGCCATGTTGCAAAAAAAGCTGTTTTCCCCACAGTTTTAAACAGATTTGTGAATAATGATGAAACTTAGCTATATTCTAATGTTAATTGCTGCAAAACTGAAACAGATAGAAATATACTTTCCTGATGAAAGAAGAGACTCTAATCTTTCTTTTGGTAGGCTCCATGTTTTTATAGCAATAGAACACAATATTCAGCGGGCCTTGCAAAATCAGTCAAAATCCAGTAAAACAGCCAGGAGCGAAGGGGGTTGCTTCAGTGAAATGGCTGGGAGTGAATGAGTTCATATATATTTTTTAACCATTCAAATTTGGCATCAGTGTTAACTTGTTAAATTAATTCTCTCTAGTGTGTCAAATTTATAAGAAATTTACATTGCGACTTAGCAGGCATTTGAAAATAATTTGATTTGACTGGATTGGGTTTCCTATAGTGGCTGGACGCAGTATTGAAAGAGAAAGTGAGGCAGCCTGGTGAGATGACAGCCGCAGCAATCGTCAGGGGACGAAGGGTGTTGGGCAGGCGAGGGGAGTGACCACAACCCAATTTGAGGAGGCTAATATGCCGTGGAATTTGCGGCCAGAGGGGCCAGCTGGAGGGGATTTACTGAGGGAGGATGCTCCTAATTCCTGCCCGAGTATCTCCCTGACCACAACAAATTCAACAAGAGCGTTCTGTTGCTCTTTCTGATTATTATTTTTCCTTCATGTCTGAGTTCACAGGGGCCTCGTTTTATAAATGCATGCGACATTGATTCGATAGACCCGCTTGCAACCATCCATGTTTGAATGCCACTCGTTGCTAAACAGAATTGAAGCAGGGCATATCAAAAGCCGTCTGCATTTATCAGATAACGGCCTTTTTACGTATAAACACAAGCTTAAAGGCAGCGTAAGCGTTTGCTGAAAGCATTAGCCTACAAACTGAAAATCACTCAATGAAAGTTTGGGAATGAGGGATTATTATCCAAAACAGCACTTTGCCTTCCCTCGTTAAATCCAGAATACAAACCCCGAAACAGATTGTAGCTAATGTGACTGGTCAACTTTGTCTAGTGCGATAATACTGTTTGCTTCAAAGAGTGAGCAGATTACTGTGTTGTTTTCACTGGCGCACATTATGTTGTAATCCCCAGTTAGCACTCTTCAAGTCTTCACACAATGGAAAGTCTGGGCCTGTTTTTTTTGTAGTGGAGGAAGCACAAATGTTGAACAGGGAAAAAAAACAATTTCCAAGGATTCCCTCTTTATCTTAACTCCAATTAAAAGCAAGACAAAATAGCTTTATTTAGATAGCGCATATCATGCACAAGCTAACTCAATGTGCTCTACATGATTAAAAGTACAACATTTTAAAACAAAGAACTAAAGACATTTAACTCATTCACTCGCAGCCATTTTCACTGAAGCAACCCCCTTCGCTCCCGGCTGCTTTACTGGATACTTGACTGATTTTGCAAGGCTCACAGAATATCTTGTTCTATTGCTAATAAAAACATGGAACCTACCAAAAGAAAGATTAAAGTCTGCTGTTTCATCAGGAAAAAAATGTTTATTTGTATCTGTTTCCGTTTTGCAGCAATTAGCATTAGAATATAGCTAAATTTAATAATTTTTCACAAATCTGTTTAAAACAGTGGGGAAAACAGCTTATTGCCACCGGTCCCTGCTTGGTCTCTTATACTCTGCTGCCACCTGCTGGCCGTTTTTTGTAATTACCATTCTTCAAGCGTACCTCTTCAGTTCAGAGGCTGAATCAAGCCTTCTGTATGCTCTAGCATATAAAACCCAAACATTAACAACTTTGGAACCATGGCAATATTTAAAATAGAATGTTTTTGTACGTTTTTGGGAACTAAAACAAGGTACAGAAATAAAAGATAGCTTATTCAAATTATTCAAACCTCATACGGTGCAAGAAAAAGATGAAAAAATGGTTTTATAAAGGCTTTAAAAGTGCTCAGGCTGGCTTCAAGCACAGCCCAAACTCCAGCTCAGACTCCAAGAAAACTGAAAAAACAAACAGTTTATTCAAGCGCACGTACTTGACACAGAGGCTGCAGTTACGCTTTAGGCCAGAGATGGCAGTCATGAGTAAAAAAAGTGACAAACTCCACAAAGCACCTTTAAATTTATCAAGGGCATTCAAATGAGTCAATCAAGCAATTGCAGTGTTTATGAAAAACTGCTACCTGAACAGTTTTCTTTAAGGCAAATAGTTTAGAATTTTACAAGATTTTCGGGTGGCCGAGACCCTGTAACCCACCAGAAAATATCAACCCCCTATCCTGGACATCAGCGGAATCCCATCTCGACATTCAGAAGCAAAACAGGAGCAATCTGTCATGATAAGGGGTGCGTTGGAAAAGGTGGACATAGACTGGAGGAGACCAGAATTGTGAACAAAGTGAGAAGCTTTATTAAAACTTGTAGGAACCGGTGAGAGGACGAGGACTGGGGAAGAAGTGACTGGAGGAGACGGGGCCAGACGGGTCGCAATGATTAGACTGAGCGAGAGAACTTTGCAGGAACGTGGAGAACGTCGCAGGACGTAGACAACTAGACTGAAACAAAGACGACACCAACACTAATGAGAAACACCTGGGAAACACAATAGGGTGAGGGCACTGATTGGTCAAACACACTGGGGAAGGGGAAAGACACGCAGGTGGACGTAATCAGACATAACGAGACAGGGGAAACATACAGGAACACAAGACAAACACAACAAACCCACCAAAATAAAACAAAATCCCAACCCCTACAAAACCGAAACGTGACACAATCTGTGGTAAGAAGACCATTTTTAAAGCAGTTACTTGGTAATCATTCATGTGATCTTTTCTCAATTCGGTTTTCTTTATTCACCACAGTGTTACGAAGAGAAGTGTTACTTGATTTTCATATTCAGAAAAGCTCTACAGTGTATATAACAATTTTAATAGTAGCAGATGCCATTTTTAGTATATGCCGCTGGCTGTATAAAAATGGATGGTGGGCCACAAATGGCCCCCGCGCCATAGTTTGGACACCTTGCTTTAGCGCCATGAAAACCTTTAGCACACGCTTCCTCCTATGAACATATTGAACCAGTCGCACCATTAGAAAACACGCACGTGGGTGTTTCGACCATCTTTTGGCTGATGCGGTTGCCACGGCAACAGCCCGAGCTGACTGGCGGCGGCAAGCCCCGTCAGTGAGTGAAATCAGCCCTGCTCGCTTTTCTCACTGTGAGCGTCAAGAGTTCCGTCGACACTTGAAGGCACCGCGGGGGAGGGTCTCCCGATTTTCAACGGGTGTTCACACTTGTGCCGATTGCTCGTGCGGGCCACATAAGAGAGAGGGAGAGAGAGAGAGAGGGAGGGAGAGAGGGAAGGGAGGGTCAAGCGAGGAGTGCATATGTGCACGCGAGAGAGTGGGAGGAGGGAGGGATGAGACGAAGGAGACGCTTCGCTCCACCGCGGCGAGCATCAGTGTGACGAGCCGAGCGAGGCCGGCAGGTGCCACGTCGGATGTGAGCCGAAGGTGCGGATGAAACCCGGCCGTGACACCTGCAGGAAGGAGAGAGGAGGGTGAGCGTGACAGGGGGCGAGAGCTCTCGTTGAGTGCTTAACTGCAAGGGAGGGAGACGGAGACTGACTGTGAGTCATCCGCCCACTGCGCACACTTTCCACGCCGCCAGTAAGTTTGACTGCTACGCTGCACTCTCTCACGCACACGCACACGCACACGCACACTGAGGACGTGTGTGCAGACGCCATGCTGGGACTTCCTAGCGCGACGCTTAACCAGCTTGACTGTGTTATGTAATTTGTTGTGTTGTCGGGATGAAGCTGTGGCTTAGTGCTGCTGAGCTGCAGGAGGTTGGACAGTACGTGCTAACTACGCAGGTGTGTGTGTGTGTGTGTGTGTGTGTGTGTATTGGGGGGCGGGGTGTCTATGCAGTGCGGGATGTGTGAGCTGCGCAACAGTGGACATTTCGTCCCGCACTCTGGATACGATGGGTGTCTTAACACTGACAGAAGCAGACAGTGTGTCCTGTAAGTATCTTCTATCATCAAATGGGTTTGTGTTTCTTGGCATGATCAAGTTATGTGGGGGTAGCCCTTTTTTGAGAGCTCTTTCTAATACGAGTTTGATTCGTTTCATGACTCAAATCCTCTTTACCCGTTCAAATGAATAGAAGTGGCATCAATCCGTTCCGGCCTCTCCCCCAAAATCACCCAAATTTTGTAATGTGTTTTTTTTTCCACAAGGAAAAATACCAAATTACACAGAGTACATTTGACTCTATTTAGAGTACATTTGATTATATTTAGGGTGGGACCAAATAGACTCAGTTTTAGAGTAATATTTACACTTGGAAGAGAGTAAAATAAAGAATTGGAGGGAAAAAAGTCACTAAAGGGTTGAGGAAGGAACTCAAGACCTTCAACTTGGGAAACAGCCACTGAACCACCTGAGCTATGCCTCTTCTACTACTGTTTGTTTATATCCAAGAGGAGACCAAACACATTGTTTGGAGTAGATTGGTTGACTCCTAAGCTGAATGTCGTGAGTTCATTCCTCAACCCTCGAGTGACCTTTTTCCCCCCAATTCTTTATTTTACTCTCTTCCAAGTGTAAATGTTACTCTAAAACTGAGTTTGTTTGGTCCCACTCTAAATAGAGTCAAATTTACTCTACAGAATTTACTGTGCATAATACTGCAATTTATTTTCTTTTTAATATTTATTTAACGAGGGGAAAACAAATCTATATTGAGATATAAAATCACCCCTTAGCGACTTGACCAAGAAGGCAGACATTTTACATTGCATAACACAAACATTTGCACAATAATTAAAAATAAAGAATAGAGATGTTAAAAAGAACATGCCAACTTATTTAAAAAAACATGGATTCTGAGATGTTCAACAAAGGTGTGAAGAGGGATCAGGTCCGACAATTTGAATTGAGCTTGCAGGTAGTTCCATGCAGAGGCAGCAGCAGAACGAAATGCATTCTTACACAGCTCTGTTACAATGCACACTATGTAAAGTTATAAACTGATATAATAAAAATAAAAACACCATTCAAAAAATAAGACAAAAAAACATGTTAATTAATAAATAAATAATAATAATATTATTAATAAAGATAATAAAAGTAATAAAAATAATAAAAATATTTTAAAAAAATAATAAAAATAATTAATTAATAATTAAATCATCTCAAAGTCAGGATTCCAAAACACTCGGCCTGTGTTGGTGCAGAAGCAATTCATTCCACAATTTGGCAGCCGCAACTGAGTGCGGCCCCCTGAGAGTTTTCTCTTTGATTTTGGGATGACTAGCAAGCATTGATCTGTTGTCCAAAGAGAAAAAGGGAACACGCTGAAGCAAGTCAGAAAAATACTGTCGGGCCAGACTGTGGAGAGATTTAAAAGCAAGTAAGATAATTTGGACATTAATAAGCAAACAAGGCCAACAACAACCCTCTTGGTTTGCTCAGCAAAACTCGGACAAGTTGGTTTAACATCAGCACAACATCCTGTCAAAAGTCAGACCTTCAAAATAAAAGCATGTCAGTCTAATAACAGTTTTACCACAATTTCTTTGGTTCCATGGTGGCGTGTTTAGCAGTCGCAATGAAACCAATTTTTGTGTATTTATTAAGCGAGACCGGTCAATGGGGTAGATGCCACGGACTTCCGGGTTTTACACATCAGCGCCGTTTCCGGCCACTGCTGGCCGCGTTCCAACACTCGCACCCCCACCCCTGCGCCCCCGAACCGCGTGCCTCCCGCTCATCGGCGGGAGGGCGTCTCGGCTATCTGAAATGCTTCGGACACTGAGACAGACACTACACACTCAGCCTCGCACCCGTCGACGGGAACGCGCAACCGAGGGGCACAAAAGCGGAAGCGCAAACCACACGTCGCAAACCGGAAACGGAAACAAAGTTGATGGGTGAAAACCTGGACGTCGGAAGTCCCGCCTCCTCCGTGGCATATAGTCCACCAAGAAAGTTATTAAACTGAGGGCATTTATTTTGAAGGTCTGACATTTGACCGTAAGGGTTGTTATTGCTTTGAGTTGTTACTAAAAGCTTGCATTGTGCAATACACATTTCTTTTTGTTGAATAAACAATTTTTACACAACTTAGGAAATATTTTGGATAAATAAATAACAATTCCAGGAATTTTTTTTATTAATTTTTTTTGTATGAAAAACGAATAGATGTATGAAAACTGGGACAACATTTAGATGGAAAAAAAAATCTGAAACTGAGTCACAATAATGTTATTTTTTTTTAAATCAAAGCAAGCAATTCTACAATTCTTCACGTTATCGGTTCTGTTGATCTTGTAATTCATTTGAGAAGTTTTTTGGTAAGGTTTGCAACTGCCACCCTATAGTCATGTCTTCAGAACAGCCGATCCGTCTTTTTGTCTTCCTGATCCTCCTGGAGGGGAAAATGGTGTGCCTATCAGTTAATATGAATGAAGCAGAACTTCCACTTGTTGTATAACAGCTGCATGTTCAAGATTGGAGCTCGCCTTCGTCACCTGTATTCTGTGCAACCGCTTTTTAAAATGTACATCCTCAACCCCTCCGAGACTTTCAAATGGGACGACATTGTTTCAGTGCTGCCAATGATTTGTTTCAAGGGTTGTCCATTATGGCTCATTGACTGTTTATCAGTGCATGGAGCTTTTGGTCCGCTTTTGTAAGTCCGTGGAACTGTTACGGAACATTAGCTTGTTACTGGGATCCGCATGAGCAGTAATTAAAATGTTTCTAGGTCCACGCTGAGCTGATGGAGCGTGTTGCGTGTTTGAGACGGACCGAATCAATGGAACAAATAAAAGGCCGCTGTACAAACCGTCCAGTCGGTGTCAACGGAGAATCGAGTATCAAATCGGCGGTTGTGTGCGGACAGAGCCATCACGGTAGATTTGGAATCAAGAGCAAAGGATGCAAGACAATGTCATCGCTCACTCGTGATGGGGAAATGTGCATGTGACCCTCTCGGCTTGGAGATGAGAGATGTTGTGTTACACGAGGTGTTTGTCTGCGTCCGCGTCTATTGAGAGTCACGTTTTTAGAGCAATCCATGAATAAGTCATACATGAAGATACGGAATGCAATACAGTACATCAGAGGCTCAAGTGAAAACATGCAATATGGATTCTATACATGTAAGGATTGTTTCAGTTCATTTCTCATTTGTGTTTATCATCATACATTTTTTTTGCATGATTGAACTTGTTGACGGTGCATGGATGGTTTGCGTAATGGATGAACAGACTGATGTCCATAAATTGTATGCATACATGGATGAACAATAATATTATATTTAATTACATGAAAGAAAAAAATAGACATATTTACATGAAAAAAACTTTTTTATTGAATGAGGCTTTTATTTTCTGCCCCTTTTTACAGGAACATTTTTACATTTTACATTAAAATTTTTCCCTTTTAGCCTTTCTCCTAAAATAATTCCACCAAAGTCTTCTGAATATTTGTTAACCTATGTTGCAGAGTAATGCTATAATTATGAATGATTTCAAATTGATTTGACAGCATTGATTTAATGAGCTTGACTCATTTGATTCTTAGTTGAAGTTATTTTATAATATTGTACCTTTTCAGGCTTTCACTACCATACCCATTTCCATCACTTTAAATTCTCAACATTGGTATTTTAAAAACTCCTGTACCTTTCCTGTGCCTTATTCTTAAAAAAAAAAAAAAGTGTTGCTGACTAAAATCTGTTGCTAAACAAGAGCAAGCGAGCTCCTCTCAGTTGACCTGATTGTGAGGGTCCTTTGCTGACTGATATTCTCTGGTGTCTGATTCTCGTTGCAGGAAACACGATGGGAGTGAGCCCAGAATTTGTGGCGCACTAGAGCCTCAGCTGTTCCAGCCAAAGCTCGCGCACAGCGCCGTGACAACCCAAAAGGTAGGTTGTCATTAAAAGCAAAAAGAACACAATAAGGTTCATTTGAACTATACTGGTGCCTTGAGATAAGACAGACCTGATTTGAGAGTCTTTTAAGAAGTGAAGTAGTTTTTTTGTTTTTGTTTTTGCGTTGACATGCAAGACCAAACTTAAGACACAAATGCTGTAGGTGGTAGCGGAATTAACTCATCTCATGATATCAGCGTGTTTTGTAAATAGTCACAGATTTGGAAAGTCTGGTTAACTTAATGTTAACGAACAATGCAAAACGCCTTTGGCATGCTAACAGTTAGCATCTATAGCTGCAGAGATGCAAGAAAGATCTCACAATACTCACAGGCATATATTCTTTACAAGTACCAGTACAAATAACTGACTACTACTAGTATTAGTGGAAGAAGTTTGACTTCTTTTTCATTTGTGTCTGCATTACTGTATTATGCTACCTCCCAGTGGCCAAAGCGGGCACACGAGACTGAGCGGCATAACGCAAAATTAAATCTGGATGCACAAACTCAACTTTATTTATAGAGTGCTTAAAAACAACCATATCTGCATACAAAGTGCTGTACAAAAGTACATAAAGTACAAATTAGACATAAAAAAAAGACAGTTCAAACATTTAATTAATAACTAATAAAGTCAGAAAATTCATTGCTATCCAGGCTTTGATTTTTCCTTCAGATAGGACAAAAGTGGCCTTAAGGAGAAAGCATCCTTTTTAGCTTGGCTTGGCATGACAGATCTGACCGTCATCCTCAAAGCAGTGAAAGGAAAAGCCACACTTTCTTAAGATGGGACCCAGGGCCAGCAAATACAATGAAAACAGCACGGGCCCCAACATTGAACCCTGTGGAACACCGTACGACATTGGGGCAGAGTCCGACTCAGAACAACACAAAAAGCCCTGCTTGCCAAGTAGAATCTAAAACCACTTTAGAGCACTACCACTAATAGCCACAGAAATCCGCGGTCCACTGTATCAAACGCTTCCATTTAATTAGGTTATTACCCTGTTCTTTGTAAATTTTTATAGAGCGCTATTTTTCCTTAATAAAAAAAAAAATCACTCCTGGGTAAATGGCATTTCTAATATCTAGTCTAATTGACTAGGAAAAGATGATTTAAGATGGGAGTGTTTTGTGTTATTATAAGTATGGTATTGTATTTAAGTCACCAAACTTGTAACTCGGTTTATTGGTGTTATAAAATATTATTTATGTGAAGTTCTGAGCAACAAGCTAATTAATTTTAGTATCAGCATGAGGCTTTTAATCATTTTTTTCCCCACATTTTTAATTAGGAGGAAATAATATTGGAGCTATAATTAATAAATATAAATATAATTCTAGCGTGTCAAATGTCTTTTATTATTTCAAGCGTCACACTTCATATCAGATCCATTTCCTCATGGTTGTGCTGCCAAGACCGTACGTCTTATCATTAATAAGCAGTGACTGGCGTGGGAAAACTGCCGAGGATATTTTGGGAACGCCGAGAGTGAAAAGAGCTGAGCTCCGTGGTGATTAAAAGAGGATAGGATCTCATTCACGTTGGAATGGTTTCATAAGGTCCCGCCAACTTTGGAAAGGGGCTTACGCCAATGACTTGATCTATGAGGAGCGTCGGGAAGAGAGAAGGATTAAAAGAGAGTTTGGATCCAGTTGTTCCGAATTGCTGATGACGTTGATGGACTTGATGCCATCTGGAGGCTCCTCTGACACTTAATCTGAATTTAAGGGAGAGATTTGGTGAACTTTTGTGCCTATTAAGGCTGGTCACAGGTATTTACCATCTAGCCTACATTTTCTTAAGAAGGTCACTTATGAGAGTTAAGATGAATTTGTTTTCTAATACGTTTTGCAGCTCACTAATGATATAAAAAAAAACATACAAGAAAATTAATTAATACATACAGTTGGGTATTTTGGCAATTCGCCACTAAATGTTTGCAGTCGTTGGATCTCTATTGAGGTGTTTCCAAATCCAGAAGCAAACATGGCTAAGGCACATGGGACAAACTTAAGGCCCGGGGGCCAGATCTGGCCCACTACATCATTTGATGGGGCCCGCGTAAGCAAACACTGTTTCTATTGCATACATATATACACATACTCCTAAACGGAACCCAGCACATGAGAGCTAACTGACTTTTTTTGTAACTAGGAAACGTTTCAGGTGGTCAGAGACAGCACCGCTGTCCTCTGTTTGGATTGCAATGAGAAGACGCTAGCTGTTGTGTGTCATGTGTCAATATTGGAAAGTCAAAGTGCGACTGCCAAACTACCTGACTGGATGCCAATTAACATAAATGGTGACAGTTGAAACTTTTGCTCCTGAATTGAATACCACATAGTTGTCAAACGTGTATAATGTTTTTGGAAACAAATCCCTGAATTCACTTTACAGCAGGTCTCACCCGCGGGCCCGTTCCACAAATAGCTCACCAGTGATGGGGAATTGTGATTTTCTAGTCAATAATTTAAAATATAAACATTGGAAAAGATTTATAGATTTATAGAACATTTTTTCATTCTGTTTCCTAATAATTATAATAATAACTAGGGCTGTAACTAACAAATCTTTTTAGAATTGATTACCCTATCAACTTACTCTACCGATTACTCGGGTAATCGCCTTGCCCAGGCTCAGCGGCAGATATTTTTGTCTCGACCAATTTTTCCGGGGCCCTCATAACAACATATGATTCAACGTAATTTGAGCAAATTTCTTATTTCAGGAGTTTGTATAAAACTGGTAGCCTGTTGCACTAATCAGTAGCCAAGAAGCAGCACTCGGCTTAAATGCTGTTGATGACCTCCTGCTTTAGTTTAGAGCAACTGCTACTTAACACACATGGCGCAGCAACATGTGAAAACAGAGCATATGACATGGTATTACACTGAAGACACACAGTTCTAAATTCAGACTTGCCTGTTTTTCTGAATGATCAACTATTAGTTTATTGTGTCAGATTCCACAAACTTGTTGTTGACTAAATTGATATTGTTACAGCTCATATCCAGTTTTTGCATTGATTGTACCAAATCCGCAGTATGGCACCACACCACAAGGTGGCGCCTCCTTGTTTTTATTATCCCTATGCGGCACTTTTTTGTTCGGCCATCAGTGTATTTGACTTGTAAACGTGACGCGTGGTGGCGGCAAGAACCCTACTTTTTTTCCTATTAATACACCTGTGGACTTCTAGTCCCTTGGTTTGCTCTCCATTTTTTTGCATGTCCACGTCTTCCAAATACTTTCACGCGATTTTGAAAATATTGTCTAAAAGTGTCGTTTGTATACATCTCCATGAGAGCTCCCTGGTAAGGTTTCATACAATTGAGGCTGTCCTCAGACAAACGCAGACCACCCCATGCATGAAGTCAACCATTTGCTGTTAAAATGATTGTTGCTTCGAAGATTTGACCTCGCCGATATACACTGTACACTGTCATATACAGTATTTATGTGATGAGGATGCGCGAGGACAGCGTGATAATGGGTGCATTGATTGTAACTGCTTTCATCGGTTCCTACAGAAAAGCAGGTCAATCTGCAATTAACCCAAGTGGCCTTTATGGTTGCTGCTTTATTCAGTAATATAATTACACCGAGGTCCTCGTTATACACACTTCCCCGGTGATAAACTCCTCAAAAGCAACATGTGCGGCGTGTCAAGATGATTGCTATCAGCTCCACGCATATCCAAACTGGTATAAAAACATGCAGTTAGCGTGACGGCAAAAAAAAAAACTTGATTCGTCACTGCAGTCCTGCTTGGAATGAGTGATGGAAAATAAGCCTGCTGGAATCACATGGCACGACAAGCTGAACCTAAAATAATCGCTCACATTTAGTGAAGACATGCACAGCTTGGACGACGGTAGACTGTTGGTGTCTTTCTCCAAGGTGCGTCACGCGGCACAGTTTTAGCCACACAAAAAAAGAAAGAAAGGAAAACACAAAGGGTTAATAGCAGTTTTCTTGCTCTCAGCTCCTGCATCATTTTTGAGCCGAATGAATTCTGCCTAGCAACAAGTTACTACGCCTGCTGTAAAAAATAAATAAGAGTTTATCCCAAGTTGTATAATAAATCTGGATTTATAACACTGTAGATGGATGAGTCATTGAAATTTAAACACAAGATAATGTAGTCGTGTCATTTTCTTAGTATATAGAGTCCAAATTTAATGTAATTAATTGCTTTGTAATCTATGGGCTCTTTGCAAAGCTCGACTACTTCCTGAATTGAATACCACTCCTTTGTTTCTTGTCTTTCATGAGTGGACAAATTGATTAATCTAGGTGTGTCTGGCCATTGTCGTCGTGGTTACTGAGGTCAGGCACACCTGGATTAATCAGCTTGTCCAATCATGAAAGACAGGAAATGAAGGAGTGGTATTGAGTTCAGCCAAGTAGTGGATTTGTGCAAAAGAGCCCATTACAATCAGTCTCGTTGTAATTGAATACAAATATTCAACAAAATGAGCTATTTCTTTAAATTGAAATGGATTTTTGTCAAAGAAAAGACAACATAAAACTCTATCGTTGCTCTTCCACTTAAATCCTGTAGATGCCAGTAGAGTGCTTTCAAAGGGATGCTGACTGTCAAAACAAAATGACACGCAATGCTAATGCTGAAAACTTTTAACAACTTTAATAACTGTGCTTGTATGTCAAATCCCGAACCAGAGACTGTGCGCCGGAGTAGTAAGGAGAAATCAATTTGCAAGATTGGTGAAAAATGCTTATGGTTCAATCAGAAGTGTGATCAAATCAATAAGTTGGTTCAATACACTAAGAATTTGTTTACGATGATAGGGTTTCGTGTTTCAGCAATTGAGAAATACTGTAACTTGACATCACTTATTGCTGTGCCAGTTATTATGGCACCGAGGAAGACGCTTGCTCACTTGGCGTGCAATAACCGAAAAGTGCGATTAAATGCCTTATTTGTTCTGTAAATAATTGAAAACTACCTTGATGTTTATTTTACTGGTTAGATAAGCTTACTGATGTTTAAACAGGAACTGATGGCTTTCGACCTGAGTGATTGTTTCCAATGTAGTACGAGGAGAGTAGCTCCACCTGTGGAGAAGATGTACATAGGTGCGAGGGCTAACTTCAATTCAGGTGTGTGGCTCGTCATACCACAAGCAGTTGGGATGAGACACCACTGACATCTTTTATGCGACCTCAGACCAACTTCTGCCCGCTTTGAGTGTGGATCTACAAGACGGATGTTTTGAGCCGGGGAATGGTGCTGGTCTCGTAGAAAGATAGATTACATTGTGGTATCTTTGAAACATCTTAAAGAAGGATGGCTAAAAATCCAAGAATCCCCTCTGCAATGGTGACTCGGGCTCACTGGATCAAACCCAGACATGTAAGTCTTCTTATTTACTATCCTAACTACAGAATTTGGCCAAAGAATCTCACTTCAAACTCTGATCTGATCTCAGGTTGCATATGTGAAATCGGGTCTTTTAATTGATTGATGGATTTGAGGTTTGAAGGTAAATCGAAATGAGCGGCGTATACTTTCAGTCCGCAGATGAGGTGTATCCGCTGTAACTTTAATCTCTGGTTAACATGGTTGAAGTCTGCTTTTTATTTACCTTGAGGGTTTGTGGCGGACTACTGTTTGCACATGGTGGAGGACTTTAGCTGTACGCACACTGAAAGCTAGCGCGCAATCGCTCTGTACACGCGTTACTGGCTGAATTGACCTGCCTCCACTCCATGTGGATTGCGGTGCTGTCTTATAGTTGGTCAGCAAACATATTTGGACAGACAGCCTTGCTGGTTCTGGCTTGTTTTTTTTTTACTTTTCTTTGTTGTCTGTCCCATTAAAAGTTAACAGGAAATGCCGGACGACAGCTTTCTCCTGGGTCTAAAGTCATCAACATGCATTGTAGGCGAGATGGAGAACGTATACTGTTAAAGTTGAACACAACTTAAAACAAACAGAGAACTGTAAGAATGACATGTTATGTATTTTTTTTTAATGCAAAATGTCGTTAGCATTAGCAAAACAGTGTTTTAACGCAAATGGTGGAACAATGCATGCACTGTAGACAGATATAATAATACTCATGACTCAGATGGCAGTCATTTCCAAACCCAAAGGTTGTGGGTTCAATCCTGAGCCCTGTGACCATGTCCAAGCGTTCGTGAGAAAGATATCGAACGCCCAGCTGCTCCTGACGTGTTAAAGCCCTTTGACTACCTTAATGTCGGGAAAAACACTATATAACTCATAGCCCAATTACATTTACTCACATGCATATATTCTTTATCCTCGGCGAGGATCTACTAATTTTGGCTTACTGATCTTAGTTGTGACATTTCCAGCAACTTTAGGTCCGTATGTCTGTGTTATACTGCCCCCAGGTGGCAAATGCGAACACATAAGAAGGAGCGGCACAATTTCTGCTGAAGTGATGTAAAAGATGTGGAAAAAACAGTTTCATGGTTTACATTCTATTTACTTATGGACCCCTTACTATATATTAAGTACAATAAAGTGTTATTTTTTCTTTCTTTTTTTTGCTAAGCCAAAACACATAAATTATATTTCTATTCATTTCACTGGGGAAAGATAATTTAAGGTCGAAGTGTTTTGAGTTGGTCTAATCTTTTGTTATTTTAACACTTGATGGACCAAATGGTAGCGCACATGTTAACTGAGGCAGCGCCAGCCTTGATGGCTTTGTCCAAACGCACGTCTGAGTCGATGAGAAACTAGATTAGATTACATTTGTTGTATTTGTTCAATAAGGGAGAGTGTGCATCAATGAACATTTCCATAGTGACAGACAAATGTAAATGCACTTATGTACTGTTACAGTCACAAGGCAGATTTTCATAGTTGGCCCCCCCCCCCGCTGCCAGAAAATACAGGCTGTGTCCTGGTGGGAAGGTGGAGTACGGATTTACATACAGCGCATCTCAAGATCAGAAGAATCAGCCCCGTTTTTTTTAATCTACAATGTTCTGATGCCCCTGCCAGTCCTGTCGAGCTGCCACCTCAGTCATACAGGGATCAACTGATTTTTTTCAAATAAAATGCTAAGACTCTTGCAGTACCAGAGTAGATTTGTGCGTAGGCGTGGCGCAACGCTGCAGTGCTTTGTTTTCTGTCTCCTGAATGGAGTGCAACGATGCTAGACGTTGAACATCAGTCCGAAAAGCGAGTGAGCAAGCAGACATCTCAAAAGCATTTCCTCTCCTCTCTCCAGACTGCCGAGTTATTTGAAATGATTGAAAAGATGCAGGTAAGGTGGCTACATTTTGTTAATGGTCCCAGCAACTAACACGGCATCAGTGTGGCTCCTAATCCGTCTTGAAATTCGATTATTAAATTGCTTTATTAACATTGTTTGTTCCTGCACGGTAAGCTTTTTATCCCACCTCACAAACCCTCCCCTGCGCTCCAACAAACCTTTAAACCATGTTTGTTTTAATCAGTCAATCTGGCCCACGACAAATGACAATTTTAAATTAGAGCTCATTTCATGTGTGCGTCATCAATTCCTAGGTTATCACGTCATCATCTAATTAAAACTACTTGTGTGGTAATTTTTCACGTCTCTTTAGAAAGAGGTTTAATGTAACACTTAGATTATAGACTATCTAATGTAATGAGTTTCTCAGAAAAGAAAGATTATAATCTGTTTCACTTTAGTAACAGACTATCTGAGTAATATTTGGTTTTCTATACCATGTCTTTCCTACTTTAATTTGCTTTACATAAAAGACAGTAAATCAAATAAAAACTCAATTAAATATTATTTTCTAATTAAAATATGCAAGAGCTCCCTTTATATTGCCATTTAGAATACAAATGTTAGTAAATGAGAGGAGCAACAATGAAGTCGCCAATGACCAGTATGAGGACGCCAGGATGTTGAAATGCATGACATCAACCGTGTTGGCTGAAATTTGAATGTAAACAAACGATGAGTAACACACATACAGAAGGAACGTTTCAAATCCCCCGTCACATTTAGTCGCCTCGATTTACATCATTTCACCGCCAGCTCTCTTTTTGAACTCTCCTCCAGGATGCATTCTTGGCCAAATGGACGACTTTACGGTTGAAGCGTTGTAAACAAAATGGTCAAAAGTCCAGTAGCCTCAGTAATTTGCGCTCAATAAAATACCACAGCCAAAAAGCTGCAATAGTGCAAAATGGCCCAGCACGAGGCTGGAACGATAATGGAGCTGTTGCAAACAGGCTGCCACCACAAGCGCTGAAAGGGAAGACCAGGGGCTAGTTTTATCACTTTTTATACTTTTATATATTTCTTGGAATCGATACATCATATATAAACAGATGAAAGACTAAAGTCTTAGGTATATTATTTGTATTTATGTCATTTTCATACTTTGTTATAAGCCATCAAATAGAGGGAATGAACATGTGACATGTTGCCCCACCAACGGGTAGGTTGTCACATTATATGGGGTAAAATGTCACATTGGATTTTTCAACTCCTGTTGTTTTTGTTTGTTTGTTTTTACAGCCAGATAAATTGTTTATCATTGATCATGAAAATGTACCATTGTCATTGAGCAAACTTTAACATGAAATATTATGAAATAGATAAAAGTCCTTAGGAACTGCTGGCATATAGGTTATAGCTCTTAGCCTCAAATGCCTGTTTTGCTTCCCTTGAACTGGAAATTTGAGATTAAATTGAATTTGATTGGAAAATCTATTTTTTTAACAATGAAACAGAACATAGCAAATTAATTTCCTCACTCATCAGATCAGCTGTTTCTCACACGGAGCCCGTCGCTACATGCAGATCACGCACAGTGCCATCCTTCATGGCGGGGTCCCCCATCGTCCGTCGACAATTAGTTTTTTTCCCAGGCCATTAAATATGGCCGTTGTAGGGCCCCACAATGAAATCTTGCTCAGGGGCGGGGTCTGATGTCACATGACACAATATTTAGCCTTCGCAATCACAGGTCTTGAATGACGTCTCATGTAGCGACCTGAGAAAGCCAACATTTAAATAGAGCGTTATTATTTGCATTATACTTTCTTCACTACTGTAAAAAAAAAAAAAAAATCCAATGCTGTCACGCCCAATGTTATGGCTATTAATTGTGTCACCTTGCATATTTGTCCGCAACATTCCTGCCGTTTCTCTTTTAAACTTCCAACAGATGCTCGAGCGTGGAGGCGTCACTTATCTCCGCATCTTTTTAATCCCCTCAGAAGTCACTCATCGCACTTGCTCTACGTGCTAACAGACTCTTTAGCGCCCTTAACTTCACTCTGCCTGTCTGTCTGTATGCCTCCATCTGTCCCTCCCTGACATTTTTTTTCCCTTTGCCGCCCGCTGTGCATTCTTGGAGAAAACCGCTTTGTCATTTTGTTGCAGTTGTCACTTTTGTGTTTGAATTGAGCTTGATAAATGACTTGTCGCTCGTCTGTTTTTTCTTCTACATCTCGCAGGGGAACAGGATGGATGAGCAGAGATGCACCTTTCCACCTCCGCTCAAGGTACGAGTCTTTATGGAGACAGCGGGATATTCATCATACGGCAGAAAGTAGCTCATCTTTTGCATAGTCGAATACGTTCATAGTTAAGTCTTGTGGTAATTTTTCAGTCAGTTCTTCCAATTCATTATCCTCTGGTCTAATGTGACCCCCAGTAACAGCAAACATGATTAAACCTGCAAGTTTACAGGCCTCTCATTAACAACAGCTCAAAACTATTTGAGGTTGGAAAAAAAGCAATGTGTTACTGAAGAATTAACTTGCTCTTTATTTTTCAACTATGAATCTTTGATGACAAACCAAAGCTCTCTTTTCAGACCGAGGAGGACTATATTCCCTATCCAAGTGTCCACGAGGTAGGATGCAGCACTCCCATCCCCGGTGCTCATGTAGGATTTGTTAAAGACCCTATGAAGTCATTTTTGTGATTTTTTTTTTCTTCTTAATAGAGTACATTATATATGTTTGAGGAAACCACATGCAAAGACTGAGAACAATTGAGTCCTGAATTGTTGAGATAAAGCATTAAACTAATTTTTGCCTTCTCCGGATTTTTGGGCCGTGGCTAAATCGAAGCCCAGTGACACACTTGGGCCCCTGGCATGTCGTGGGCCGTCCCCCTCAGCGCTATCATTTCCTCTGTGGCTATCCGTTGCAATTGCGAGTTTCCTTGGCCCGTTTATAACTACTACAGTGTGCATTTAGCCATCTAGCTATGCCTACGACCCCACAAAAATGTATCTTCCCTGAGGTGTTAGGCCACACGCGGCATATGTGGTGAGCCGATGGCGAGTTGGACGGCTGCCCTGTGAATTGGCAGTCTACTAGCGCCCAGTAACTTATTAGCTGCTAGTGTCACAGATATGAACGCTAGATACGCAAGCATAGCAGCCTGGCTAACCGCCATTCCAACGTGGCGGCCATGTTGGCAGGGGTGACATTCTATCAAAGGTGGACATTGAAAACAAGTTGTAACTTGTTCATTTGTCAATTGATTTTCTTGAGGTTTATTTTTTTGTCGATGCCATGTGCCATCAATATTGAACATAAAAAAAGAAAATTAAAAAAAATGCTCTTACTCGGGGTGTCAAAATTTGTGTGTTAATTTTAAGTTCCTTCAACGCCACTATTTTTTTTAACACGTGAATAAAGATTGACCCTTACTTGGAAAGCGTGTTCTGAGGGAATCGCAACGCAGCAGACACGTCAAAATTTAGCAGTAATAAATGTAATAATATGCATATATTTGTGGAAACTGGGGTCAAGTTGTATTTTACAATTTAAAAAATATGCAGAAATTCACAAGTTACTTCATGTTAAAAAATTGATTGCACCAAGGTCTTACAAATGCAATTATGCCATCTAGTGGCAGAAAAATGACCCCATCACAATTCAATATCACTCATTTCACATTTTTTTTACAGTAGAGTACATCCTTTTTCATTTTAACTCAATTGTATGAAATATTATTAAATTACTGAATAAATTACTAAATATGCAGCCATATTTCTATTAGTTTAACAATTTTTCCATTTTTATGTTAAGAGTATAAAATTAGAAAATATATTTTATTGTACATTTAGAACAGATATAAAATTTGTGATTAATCGTGAGTTAATTTTAGAAGTCATGCGATTAATTACAATAAAAAAAATTAATCACCTGACACCCCTAAATTTTACCTGTGAATTTTTTCCCCCAGTTTTTTTTGTAGTAATCGTACAACGTTGTGTACAAGCAAGAGCATGCCCCACAATGTGCAAAATTGCCAACATCGTTCTTTTGGTTTTCTTGTCATCGAAACAAACAGAAACCACTGATGACTTTGCGCCGCCTCTCTTAGCATTGCTGCAACTCTAGAGAGAAAGTTAAGACATTTTAGCGAATTAGCGCATATTGTATGAACGAACGTATAGTACTGTATTCGATGGAGGGCTAAATGTTAGCTTCAGCCGACACATTGCTGAAAGGCAGGCGCTATTTTTTTTCAGGCCTTTGGAGCTTTATTTTATATACTTGGCGTTTTTTTTTTATTCATTCAAATTTAGCAGGCTTGTTAACAATACTCTTCTCTGTGTTGTGTCAAATTTACAGGACATAGTTTTTGTCCCTTTACAGGTTCTCTAACTTTTTTCACTTGTCGCTGACAGATTTTGGGAAGGAAGAGCCCCTTTCCTCTCATCCTTTTGCCACAGTTTGGCGGGTACTGGATTGAAGGAACAAATCACGAGCTGGGTAATAATCCGGACTCGTCGGAGCCGTTGCAGACTTTGTCCCCGGACACCCGGACAAAGCTGGAATGTAACACAACGGCCACACTCTACCGCAAACACTTCCTGGCAAAGGTTTGTCATTAGTACTGTATGTTTGGAAACTCATTCTGATGGCTCAGTGGCATTTCCATTCATTTAAAAGGGGAAAAGATAATTTGAGCCACCACTACTCGAAAACTGCTCAATAAGTAACAAGTGCACTTCCTGCACAAATGAGCAAAATTTCCCTCATGAAGGACTCAACAATCAATTTTACTTTGTGCTCATTACTGTAAGCTAATGAATAAGCAATTGTCTAGCATCATGTGTATTTTTTCTGCACATGTGCAAGTGAAGATGCATTAACCTTCGCCAACTGTTATTGTTAGTGCCTAATATGAACAAATTTGATGGGGATTTGGACGCTGCGGAAAGTCTGTGCGTGCGTGTGTGTTTGTGTGTGTGTGTGAGGTCTTGTTTTTGTTTCATAGTGGGGCCAACATTTCGGGATTTCACAGAGTTGTGGGGCCCACCCGTCCATGTGGGGCCATTTTGCTGGGCCCCACAAGTTTAGACCTTTTTTCGAGGGTCAAGACTTGGTTTTAGAGTTTAGGTTTGAATTGGGTTATGGTTGAGGTTCGGGTAAGGAATAGGGGTAGGCAATAATTTTTGATGGTTGGGGTTAGGGAAAGGGGCTAGGAAATGCATTATGTCAATGAGATGCCCCACAAAGATAGAAAAAACAAACCTGTGTGTGTGTGTGTGTGTGTGTGTGTGTGTGTGTGTGTGTGTGTGTGTGTGTGTGTGTGTGTGTGTGTGTGTGTGTGTGTGTGTGTGTGTGTGTGTGTGTGTGTGGTCTTGTTTTACATAGTGGGGCCAACATTCTGGGATTTCACAGAGTTGTGGGGCCCACCCGTCCATGTGGGGCCATTTTGCTGGGAAATGCACTATGTCAATGAAATGGCCCCACAAAGATAGTAAAATAAACGTGTGTGTGTGTGTATTTCCGGGTATGATACTGTATTCATTTTCAAATGGCCGTACTCTTGCATTGTGCCCTCAGGAACACTTTAATTACTATTCAGCGGACAGCGCCCTGGGACATCTGGTGTTTTCTTTAAAGTACGACGTGATCGGCGACCAGGAGCATCTCCGGCTAATGCTTAGGTAACACATACACGCTGTAGAGAAGTTCAACCGGTCAGGACAGAAGAAGTCGAATCGGCTGGGCCCCTAGCAGTGTTATCACAAAAGTCATAAAGCATGAGAGAGTGTCAACACAAGTGTCATTTCCACAGTAGGGCAACAGATGGACTATTTAGGCCAGTGAGTGGGTGGGGATGGAGCGAGCGAGCAGGAGAGAGGGGAAGGGTGGGGAAGTTTGATAATGGCCCGTACCGGATCCTCTCCATGCCATCTGATTGATTCTGAGAAATGTTACATCACTTTTCATTTATGAGAGATTTATTTTGTACTTGACCAGGACCAAGCAGAAAACATACCACGATGTCATTCCCATCTCCTGCCTGACGGAGTTCCCCAATGTGGTCCAGATGGCCAAGGTGAGTCTTTGATTTAAGGATGTAGGCCACAACGGTATATTTGACATGTCCTGTTTATTTATCCACAGCTTGTCTGCGAGGAAGTCAACGTGGACCGCTTCTTTCCGGTGCTTTATCCAAAAGTAAGTCAATTATTTTGGAATAATTAAAATCCCTGTAAAGTGGAAACAAGTATAGCGAATAAGGCTGCAAAATCATTTCAAATATTTCCACTCTTGTGTGTGCCGCATGGATGGAGGGGGTGGGGTGTTGTTTTAACCACGCCCCCCAAAAATTGTAAAACCAAAATAACGAAAAACGGTTGTAATACTATATTTGCACAATTGAGTGCTAGCTTGTTCTCAGTCTCCAAGCATGTATAACGTTTTTAGAAGCAAATCTCTCTGACTTCACTTGACATGTTCTTTTCCGTTGCTGTTTATTCACTTTCCTGTGCCACACGTCGCTTGGTGCTATTTCACAGGCCTCGCGACTTATTGTGACCTTTGATGAGCACGTCATAAGCAACAACTTCAAGTTTGGGGTCATTTATCAAAAGTTTGGCCAGGTAAGAAGGAAGAAAACCTTATTTTCTATTCTGCAATATTTTAATGTTGGTACTGGAAAGCGTAGTACTTCTCTTTATGTGGTACTACTTAGTATTCAAATATGAACCAAGCCATTTGTTTATATCAATCACATGCAGTGCAGGAATGATGAAGCTGGTGTTGTAAATTCTAATTTTCCATTTCCTCAAGGAACGCTCAGTGCTTTGGTCCTAATTATGGCGTTCCGTAAGCGCAGCTGTTTTCAGTAATCCTTCACTGCCTCTTGCCTACTCTGTCGGCTGCAGAAGCGCACTCGTAACTTCAGATGGAAAAACTCTAAATAGAGTTGGACACTTTCCAAGACAATAGATGAAAATAATTGTTAACTGACATAAAATCCTCAATAATTAACGCAATTTTGTTTTGTTTTGTTTTGTTTTGTTTTGTTATAAGCAGACTTTGCTGTACTGAAATACAGTATACATTTTAAGGTAACATTTCTGCCTTTTGATAAGGAATTATTTCATATTTCCCTATGTTGATTGGTTGTTCTACAATGTAGACAAGATGAAGCTGTGACATGTTTTTCCCAACTACATTTCAGTTCCCCCTTTTTTTTTTATACGAGTATTTCACTCCTATGCAATCCATAGTCAAATGGAACAATACCCATCAAGTGGACATTTCCCCAATTTCAATTTGCATGGAACTTCAAATGCAAATTATATGTGAATGCCTTTAAAAATACAACAGGATCTTCACTTTGATATTAAAAAGCCAGAAGAAGCTAACAAGGCGTCTACTTTTGTGCGTTGCTGCTATGTTCACAGTTGATAGGCAGACATGTCAAAGAGTGACTTCATTTCATGGTCACCTCCAATCCTGTTTTTCCTGTTTGTTTTTTTTAATGCAGACTTCAGAGGAGGAGTTATTCGGCAATAGCCAAGAGAGTCCGGCCTTTGTGGAATTTCTGGAGTTCCTTGGAGAGAAAATCGAGCTTCACAACTTTAAAAGGTAACTATGACTTGAAAGCACAAATGAATACATACTGCATCGCCGAGTTGGTTATAGAGGGAAAACAACGAATCATCGGCTTTACCACGCCATGACAGATTGAGGTTGAAACTGACTAATTGGCAATCGCGTGTTTTTGGTATTGTTTTGTTTGACCCTTTGTCCGCCAGATGTTCTTCTCTTCCTCTTCCTCCTTTCCTTTGCCCCACCCCTGACGTGGTGCTACGCCTAGTGGGCAATGATGATGATACAGTAAATATGGTGATTCTCAAAGGGTTCTATTCGTATTGCTAATGTTGTGCAGGATCCCCCTAGTGGTATTTGATGGAATCACTGTCAAAGTACAGTTTGGTTGTTTAGATTTTAAGTTCATTGCGTTTGTGTTTGTTTTTAAACAATTATTTAGGCACAATTTCTCAAATGTATGTGCAATACATTTTAATTGAGTCATTGTTTAAGTAATATTTTTTTTCTATGTTTAAAATAATGCCAGAAATGTTCCAAGCGTGTGTTTTATTTATTTATTATTAATATATATATATTTTTAAAGATATATAAATGTATACCTAGGATTACAGTAATTTCTGAACTATAAGGCGCACCTCACTATAAGCTGCGCAGCTAAATTTGGGGAATACTCAACTTTGTTACGCATATAAGCCGCACCCGACTGTAAGCCGCAGGTGTTTTAATGTTACCGCACCGGGTTCCCGCTACTTTCTTGTCCATAATGAGGGTGCAAATTGTCTCGCTCTCGTTCTGTCTCTCCTACTGTATTTGGACTCACTTGGTTTGTTTTGCTCTGCCTGACGCTCTTGCGCTTCCTTTTATAGTGCGCCCGCTTGTGATCTGACGGATAAGCCGCACCTTTGTATTAGCCGCAGGGTCAAATGCAAGTGATAAAAAGTAGCGGCTTATAGTCCAGAAATGACTGTAAATATTTTGATTTTTAAAAGACATGAAAATATATCCCTTTCAGTGCGACGTTCATGTTCAAAACTAAATAATGTTACAGTGACATACAATAACAAATGTAGCTCTGTATTTTTGTAATGTAGCTCATCATGCTGCTCGAAGAGTATTTATTAGATGGCGCTACTTGCGTGTAAAATGTTTGAGAACCATTGCTTTTAATTTGTAGATGTTGAGCGAATGACTGGGTTTGTGCGTGTGTTAGATTCCGCGGAGGCTTGGACGTGACTCACGGCCAGACTGGCACAGAATCCGTCTACTGCAACTATGGCAATAAAGAGGTCATGTTCCACGTGTCCACAAAGCTGCCTTACACCGAGGGGGACACGCAGCAGGTACCGTAATACGATACTGACACACCTTTGTGTGGCTGACGGGTCATTTTCTTTGTGCACTTGTTTTTTTTATGCTGTCAGCTGGACGAGTATGTCTTCAAAGAAGTCATAGGTGGCCGTCTGCTGGAAATGAAATGTCGGCAGCAGTGCTCTCTCATTGTGATTTCAAAGCAGGGGCCACCACTTGAAATCACAATGAGTTTGTTTCCGGCATATAAAGCAGTATTTTGAACTAAAAATAATAAAAAAAATAAAACTCACCATTATGCTGAATGACGTTGTACTTAGTTTACTTACTTGCTTCTCTTCAACAAGTCGTCCCATCTTGGACTAATGAAGCGCCTTACTCATGTCCAGTCTACTGCATTTTTTTTTTTTTTGCTTTGGTCATCATGCTTCACAAAGATACGGTCGTGTAGGATGGAAATGGAATAAAGTAATTCTTTTTTTTAGCCTTCAGCCACATATGCCGAGTGAGCTTGGTGCGTGAAAAGCACCTGTACCAAAAAAAAAAAAAAACATTACAGTAAGTGAAGTACTGTTGCTGATACTTTCTCTTAATGCAGGTTTCTTTTCCTTGGAAGTTGTATGCTCGTCTTCTTATCCTTCTTCTGTCTTCATTCAGTGCAAAGAGGCCATCATTTGAGTTACTGGATGTGCTCCATTTTAGTTCAAGAGTACACATCAGGATTGTATTTTTATCCTTTTTTTTTTTTTTTTACTGTGACAAAGAACACTCATAAAGAAAAAAAAAACAGGTCTTGAGTAGTTTTGATTGAACTGTGTGTGGTCTGCCCCGATAATCTCAACACGGAGCTTTACACACATGTGACTTGATGGTGGCCAAATGTTGTGAGCTTTGCTGCCGCCATCCAGCAGTGGGCACTCAAATCTTCTGTAGCCGTCTGCAGTGATGCCAAAATCTGGCAAATTCCCAAAGCTTCTTGGTAATTTTTTTCCCGTCAAAAGTGACTAGCTCCAAACTTTTTCTGGAGATTCTGCACACAAGTCTTTTGATTAAATTTGACGCTCTAGTATTTAACAATACTGGACCAGATTGATTTCGATATTGTTGGTCTCGACAAAGCATTTAAAGTTGCACTATGTAACAATTTGTCCCAAAATATGTTTACAATAGCCTTTTCATTTGCCTATTTATGACTGCAACATCTTCTAATTAGTAGATTAACACCTTAGCTGTTCACAATGGGTACTCCCGCAAGACTCTGGCTAATAGTTTTCAGACTGGATTCGAGTTTGAATTAAACTGCCCTCTGTCTGCGGATGTGACGTTGTTCTCATCGTGTACTTGTAGAAGACAGTGTGCCGTTTCATTTTTTGGCCACAGGTGGCAGTAGCGATTCAAAATTCAACTCATTGCATTCAGCATCTTTAAGTCATGAAAGTTATTTTGAGAAGTGATGGTCTATTTCAAAGGCAAAAAAAAAACCTAACAGAAACAAGTTCATTTGTAGCGCTAAACATATTTAGGGTGTTTTTAACTCACTTTTTGCCTCTCCCATGACGTTATTATTCATCTGTCCTACAACGTCCAGGTATCAAATACACGGCCGTCCAAAGGGTGTTTTTTGATCTGTTTCTTCTCTAAAGGAATATTTTAAATGGTCAAACCACTTGCTGTGTGTCTCTTACCTTTTATAGTTGCAGAGAAAGAGACATATAGGCAACGACATTGTGGCGATTGTCTTCCAAGAAGAAAATACTCCCTTTGTGCCAGATATGATCGCCTCCAACTTCCTCCATGCCTACTTTGTGATTCAAGTGGTCAACCCGTGTTCGGACAATGTTCTCTACAAGGTATACAACCTTCCTCACCTATTGCATCGTGCGTCCTAATACCTTCAGATAAATTGTTGGTGAATTTCATCTTGTTTTGAATCACGTTTTACTTCACTATATTTATACTTTCATCTGTAAAAGTGAAACATAAGAGAGTCTCTGTTGCAGAAATGCTCAAGTGCTGTCAATGAATTGGGTGACCATTGCCAAGAGCTTCTCAAATATCCACTCTCTCTTTTATTATTATTATTATTTTATTATTTAGTAGTTTATGTTTAATATAAAAATGATAGTACAGGATATGTGTGTTACATTGCCACCAATTTATAGAATAAGACAAGAGTGAAGTCATTCAAGTCAGGAGGTGACAAGAGTGAAGTCATTCTTGATCCTTGCAAACTCTTTGTGGAAAATAGAATTTACATTGATCTGATCGGCTGGCTCGGGATCTGACGATATTTGGCATTTTATGCAAAATGATTAGCTATAGTGTCTTAATTTGCCTGATCGATCACTAACGTCATTGATTGGCTCCACAAAGTAAGACATTACATGTTAAATTTGATGTCTATCAGTATTTTTTTTGAAGAATATTTCCCCCCCCCCCCATGCATTTCAATTGACGTCAGTTATACGTGGGTTTTCGCTATTTGTGGGCCGGGGCAGTCCCTATTCCCCGCGAATGGCGACGGTCAACTGTAGAGTAAATATGAAAGTTTATAAATCGATATATTGCTTCATCTTTTGATCGAATCGGTGATCGGTCATTGTTTTTTTCCAAACTCATTTATCGCTGATCGGCCGAAAGAAAGAAAGATTACGTAAAGCCTAGTGGAAAAATTGCATCATATTTCACTTTACATCAAACTGGCAGGTGTCCGTGACAGCACGAGATGACGTACCTTTCTTCGGTCCCGCCCTCCCAAACCCGGCTGTCTTCAGAAAAGTAAGAAAGTGACAACTTGTGATCACATCCCTCCTTCAGGTGTTTTTGTTTGATACATTTTTTATTTAATTTTTTTTGCAGGGCCTTGAGTTCCATGAATTCCTTTTCACGAAACTCATCAATGCTGAATACGCCTGCTATAAAGCTGAAAAGTTTGCCAAGTTAGAGGTGGGCCTTACTTACATACTTACTTTTATTTTCAGATATAAATGATATAAAGTGTGTCCTTTTCACATGTGTGTGTGACCGAGTTAGGAGCGAACGCGGTCGGCCTTGTTGGAAACGCTGTACGAGGAGCTGCACGTGAACAGCCAGGCTATGATGGGCGTCGGGGGAGATGACGACAAGCTGGAGAACGGCGGCGGCGGCGGCGGCGGAGGAGGAAGCGGAGGCTTCTTTGAGTCCTTCAAGGTAACTGGCGAGGCGGCAGCAGAGGCTTCCAACAAACAGTCTCACTTCCTTTCCAAATGATGCTGACTCAGTGTGGGGGGGGGGGGGGTACACAAAGGAAATTAATAGTTTGGCGTTCTTGGAAGATGAAATTGGCAAAAAGCCTTTCTCAGAATGTGGAACTATTCTTTGACGAGAAGCGATTCAGCAGCGGTCCCCAACCTTTTTTTGCGACACTGACGGGTTTGTGAAAGGCAAAACAGCCGTGCCTTGAGATGCGAGTTGATGCAGTGGAGAAAGAAACAATAAGAGTTTAGTTGATTATTTTATTTATTGTTGGGTTTTTCTGTACCTGTGTTGCATTTATTGAGAGGGTTCGTGTTTGTGGCTTGACTTGAATTTTTGGACTTCGGCAATGAAATCACTGTTAATAGGCCATATCTAATTTCTCTGTTATAAGTGAAAACCGCATGACAAGAAATGCTCGTTTTGTTAATGTGAGCTTCACGTTATTATTGCTGCAGCAATAAAATTTTTGGAGGGATACGAAAGTACGGAGATATACGTAATATATGATTTTAAGACAGATTTGTCACTTTTTACTAGAATCATTCCTGCAATGCCGTAACCTTTCCCACAATACGGCAACATTTATACCATGAAATCAATACTGTGTGATAACCGAACTGTGAGCTTTAGATATGGTTACGTCCCTACTTTTTACCCAAATGAATAGAAATGGAAATTAATCTGCTTGAGCTTCCCTCCAAAATGAAAGTATTTCGTAATATGTTTTTTTATAAGAAAAAGAGCACACAATAATGTATTTTGCAGAAATATACAGTAATGACATAATAACATTTTTGCAACTTTTTTGCTCCAATTCAAAAGACATTGTTCTGCTCCTTCTTGTGTATGCACCCTGGCCGCTTGAGGGCAGTCTCATATTACAGACGTGGATATACAGTTGTTGTGCTCATGAGATTATGTACATTCATAAGCGCAGCTGTATGTACATAAAGGAGAAATTAACCATTTCTCAGTAAGCAGCTGTGTTTTTAGTCATTCTTCACAGAGGATAAAGAATATTTGTCTTTGAGTATTTGTATATTATCTGTCTAAATCTGTTGCTCTAGCGCAGGGTTCAGCAATTGCATGCTTTAGATGTTTACGCCTACCAACACAACTGATACCAAAGATCAGGATCGTTATCAGGTATGCTGATCAGCTGATTATATGAATCAGGTGTGCTAGTGGGCGGAAACATCTAAAACCTGCAGGACTTATGACCTCGAGGACCGGAATTGATGAATCCTGCTCTAGCGTTTATATTCATCGTGACGTGTTTATGGCATTTTTGTATTGTTTGTTGGCATTAAGCTATATGGCGTTACATTATCGAAAGCCAAGCTTTAAAATTGTGTTTAACTCATTCACTGCCATTGACGGCTATAGATGTCAAAAATTCATTTTAATTACTGCAATTCGTTAAACATTTTTTCAACTTTTGTTAACAAGAGTATGAAAACCTAGAAAAACTTGTGATTAATCGTGAGTTAACTATTGAAGTCATGTGCTTCATTACAATAAAAAAATGTAATCGCCATTAGGCCATACATTTTTAAAATCATAATTAATCGTATGAAATCATAATTAATCGTATGAAATCACTAGTTAACTCACGATTAATCACAAATTTGATATCTGTTATAAATGTAAAATAAAAAAATTCTAGGTTTCCATACTCTTGTTAACAAAAGTCAAAAATAATAATAGAAATAGTTCAAATGAATTATTGACGTCTATAGCTGTCAATGGCAGTGAATTAGTTAAATTGACCACATCGTTCTTCAGCCTAATGACAGCTCGTATCTTGAAAAATCGAACTTGGGTCACTTGTATCTCAAGGCACCGCTGTATTTTGACGAATTGGCATAGAAACAAAATCAAAAAATCAACAACAAATAAAAAATTTCAGTGGAGGTTGTTGTTGAATGTAATGAGTTTGTTTGTATTCAACATGGCTGACTTAGTGAGACCAAGGCCACGCCCAGCGTTTGGGGACCGCTGTGATGCAGGATGATGCATGAAACGGCCATTTGTCTTCTCTTCTCTGTCTCCTCTGTGGCTGTCGATCTGTTCTTTCATGACTCTGAGGACTTTAGCAGGAAGATGCCGTGTCCCGCTGCATCACGCCACTCTCCTTTTTGCTCCCATGCTTCCTTGCTTTCTGCGTGCCTTTCACCTCCAGATGTGTCCGCTTCTCCACTTCTCACACTTGGCTTTTTCCCGTAGAGCTCCACTTTCCCTTGCTTCCTTTACAAGCTCACTAAACGTCACGTGAGCCACCTGCGGGGCTAGTAAAACGTAACGGTTTCTTCATTGTTTGTCAGAGTGAATTCGCTGCACAATTAATGGAATTGTAATCGGGATCACGATTTAAGCTCCAAACGGGAATGTCACTGATATTCATATTTAAAATACAGGGTCTGCTACGCATGTTACTCAAGCACTTTTGCAGCGTGCAGTCAGCTAACCAGGGGCAAACACATGGTTAAGGCTTCATGAAGCACACACTTTAGCGGGAGCCTAAAGTCATTGGGTGGACTGATAAAAGTGTGTCACGACGAGAATGCGAAGAATAGCAAAAACTGGAGATTAGGAGCATTGTGGTGAGAAGCAAGTGCCTCCAAAGGGATCAGCATCCGTTGTCTCAACGTTGTGACTGCACTCCCTATTAACATATTCATTTAGTTAACCATTTGCAATTTTTTCATTCTAGTAGGTTTTTTCTAAATTACCGTATTTTTCTTTTTTCATATTTATTTTACAGTTTGAAATACAAAATTATTTTTCTAAACTTTTTTTTTTAAAGTTATTACTTTTAAAATATATTTTTAGATTTTATTTTTTTTAATTCGTTTTTATTAGGGGGGGAGGAGCCACTTTCCGTTTTTCATGGATAACGCCTATTAGCCATTTATCCTCGTTTATACAAGAATTTCCAAGAACTAAATAGGAGAGCTGTGCAAGCAAGAGGTTTTTTTTTTTCATCTCTTTAAAGTGTTGTGATACGTCTCACATTCATTGATAGCAAAAAAAAAAGTAATTTGTTCATAGTTGCCTATAGATGCCACAAAATGGAAGCAAAGTACTACCTATTGGCTATGTCTGTCTCAATGAAGCTTCTTTTCTCATAGTTCCTTGGCACCAAGGTGCCACAAGACAGCGCAAAAGCTACGCTTTTTCATTAGACGGCGAATAGGATCAGTTTTTCAATTAATGTTCTTTTGTTCTCATGCATTTATAATGTGCATCGAATATATGCAGATTTTTACTAGTCACAGGACCAGGCAAATAGTGAAAATCTGCATATTATTATTATTATTTTATTTAATGTTACACTAAAAACTTTTTACATACTGTTTGTTGAAAAGTAGTGCAATAAAAATATGATTTCCCTAACATCATGACTGGAGATAGATTGATATGTTTTTTTTTTTCAGGGCTGATACCGATACTGATTAAACTCCAACTCTTAACTTTGTTGTAATATCTGTAAGCATATGTTTATCGTACAACATTTCAGATTTGGTAAAAAAATAACATAAATCTTAGACAATAGGCATTTTTGTTTTAAAATTGTAGCAAGTTCAGGGAGTTCACATATATATATATATATATATATATATATATATATATATATATATATATATATATATATATATATATATATATATATATATATATATATATATATATATATATATATATATATATATCGTAAGAAGTTATATGAAAACTTAAACAAGTAAATAGCTCCCATAGGTTTTCTACAGTAAATAATGTTCTCCGAAATGTCAAAATAATTGAAATGTTATGACTTTCACCTATCTTTGTTTTAATTTCAAACCAAAACAAAAGGTGCATTGAGTTCCCAGGGTCAGCAGCATCTCTCATAAAGTTAACTGAAAAATGTAAATTAACTCATTCACTGCCATTGACGGCTATTAATGTCAAAAATTAATTTGAACTATTTCTATTATTATTATTTCTAACATTTTTCTCCACTTTTGTTAACAAGAGTATGAAAACCAAGATTTTTTTAGAACAGATATAAAATTTATGAATAATCATGAGTTAACTAGTGAAGTCATGCGATTAATTCCGATTAAAATTGTGATCACCTGGCGCCCCAAGTTTTTAATAATCTTTTCTTCTTTTTTTTTTATTCATTCACTGCCATTGACGTCAAAAATTCATTTTAATTATTTCTATTAGTTTAAATTTGTTTCCACTTTTGTTAAGAGTATGAAAAATTTGATATTTTTGTCATTGTACATTTAGAACAGATATAACATTTTTCATTAATTGCGAGTTATCTAGTCAAGTCATGCGATTAATTACAATAAAAAATTAATAATTTAATAATAATAATCTTTTTTTGTCTTTTTTTTAATGAATTTATGGCAGTGAAGTTAATAGTTCCCTGAACTTTTAAATTCATATCTTATCGGCCGATATTTGTCAAGATGCTGAATGTCGTCCCAGCTGATAATCGTCCCGGCCGAGTATCAATCTATCCCTTGTAATGAGTAATCGTGAAGAATAATCGTCATTTCATTATTAATGAGAATAATGGTGAAGATGATTATTTGGTGCAGCCCTACATCAGGCTTTCTGCCTGTAGCGTTGACTGTTGAGAATCAGCCCCGAGGCTCCCGTCGTCCAGCAGCGATGCCGAGGGGTGGTCGCCATCTCAATGCATGTCCTCCTCCTCGTCTCTCTCCGTAGCGGGTGATACGCAGCAGGAGCCAATCTATGGACGCCGTGGGTCTTACTTTCAAGAAGCCGCACGCGGTGCCCGCTAGCCTCAGCGGAAGCTTTAACCACAGCACACCCGCAGACAGCCCCAAATTCCCAGGGATAGTAAGTACAGCCCCGCTCCTCTTGCTCTTTGGGGAGCTGCGCAGCGGGCCCTCTTTTCTCCTGTAGAACTAGTAGAGCTCGCTCACTCGCTCGCTCGTGCCTTCCCCTCCTCTCACTTGCCTGCTGCACTAACGTCTCACAGAGAAGCGCGGCACACTCGCTTGGCAGAAGCCGTGTGCCTCGTGGGGCTGGGCTCTCTCTTTACAAGGCTTGCACTTTTGTCTGCCAACACAAGCCACTCGACTCACAGCAGCGGCAGACTTGCAGCAGCATGAGGTGATGAGGTCATGAGGTCATGAGGTCATGCACCTGAGACTTTTGTTACACTTTGAGCAACTTGTCTCTTAGATGCTGATGAACACAGTAATCCGCCCTCCATCGCGGGGGCTACATTCCAAAAATCCCTGTGATAAGTGAAATACACTATTAAAATACCCCCCCAGGCATGTTTTTATAGCATTTTTGGCACAACATTTTTTAAAGGGCTTCAAACAATGCAAACACATTTAAACAAGTCGATAGAGAGTATGAGGAATGGATAGGAACAAATATTAGGTTACAGTTTACCAATACCTCTTGTTTACATTAAACAAATTCTCTTTTTCCCAAACTCACAAACTAAACTTACGATCTCAAAACATATCAATAATCATGCCCAAATATGTATATTATAAAGGGAATCTACAGCCGTCACTTTCTGTAGGCGTGAAAAGCAGGATCGAAGAGAATTTAACATTCAATACTATGCAGCAAACACTGAGCTTGAAATGGGCGTGCTTCCTGTTTTGATCTTTTTTTTTCAAATTTACAAACACAATAGTATGCCACCATATAGTGGTGGGCAGTGGACAAAATACATTTACAAACTGGACAAAATAAAATACACAAAATAGCGGGGCCGCGAACCCAGAACCCGTGATGGAGGGGGGATTACTGTACAGCCTTAATCTGGGTGTGGGGGTGCGTGTTCATTTGTTTGTTGTGTGTGTGTCACATTATGACAGTGTTTCCCGACCTTTACTAAGACAACTCACATATTACACATTAGAAAATTCTCACAGAAACCACCAAACGAAAATATCACAAAAAGTACGTATGCAGATGATCTTGTCTCATTTTATTCACCGGTCTGAACACGAAGCTATTACCGGGCAACTAGTTACCTGGTGTACCTTCTGCTTTGTAGTTGATAAACGTTTCATTTTTGCGGCTGTCAATATCTGTTGCTGTTACATAAAGTGTTTTTCAAGGTTTATGTTGAGGTCCCTAAAAAGTGAAATCACTGGCTTGTTTCTAACATTTTTTTTTTTAGGTGTTTGAGGATAATTGTCCCACAGCTTTTGTCCATTATGTGTACTGTATATAATAAAAAGATCATAGTTGAGCGTAAATCTGTTTAGCGGTCCCAAGGCTCTCACTGTTTTACATGGACACAAACATCGCCATTGCCATGATATTTTTTCCTCTATCAGTTATTGGACATCGTCACCTTCCTGAAATAAAGGCTTAAGTCTTGAGCAGAAAACACTATTATTATTATTATACATTAATTAATTTCATTTTATTTCTGGGGTCAAAATATGTCTTTTGATATATATAACCATTATTTTAGGAAGGTGGTGTTATGTATTTGAAAAATGAGTTCAGTATGTATTTAAAAACCGTTGTGTGTCACTTCCAGGTTGGCAAATGAACACTAACATGGTCCTTTCAACTAATTCCCTAGAAGCGCTGCTTTGGTGTGAAGCCGAGTGTTTAACTGCTACTTTATGTGCTCTGTTGCATTGTTTTATTTTTGCACCTTCTTCTCCTCACAGGCTGACTTATCCGGCTCACCTTTTCTTTCTCTCATCCAGTCCGCCTGTGTCACACCACGCGGAACCCAAACGATGCACGCTTTGTATTTTGTTTGAAGGACACGACATGCATGGAATCTCATGTTTGTTTATATCTCGTTTTTGACCCTCCTTGTCGACTGTCACCATCCCCCCCCCCCTCCCTCTCTTTGTCCCTCTCCATCTCTCTCTCTTCCTGCCTGGCTCAGTCATTGCTTGTCCCAGGCAAAAGTCCCAGTAAATATGGACGTCGAGGCAGTGCCATAGGAATAGGATCAGTAGAAGAGGTTCATGTTTAATTCTCAACTCTTGTTCTGTTTGTTGTTTGTCTGCTCAGCACCGTTGCATCATTGCCAAGTCCTAGACATGTTCATGACAATTACAACAACAACAAAATAGCCTCAATATCTGTTTTTCCCATTTTTATAGTTCGCTGGTGTTGGGCCGAAAGCTCATAAGTCGCAGTTTGGCAACTTAAAAAAAGAAGAAAAAAGTCACAAATGTAGACTATTGGTCAATCCACACGTGTGGGTGTCATTTTTTAAATTACTGGCCAATCTAAAGTGCTTGCTCTCTTTGATAATGCAGCGTTAATGGTTGAACAGACATGCCATTTTTGGGTCTCCTGAAAAATTATAGATTTGCAAGTACAAAGCGATTTATGTATGTAATTGAGTAAAATGATTTTTTTTTAATATTCTATATACTACTACAGTACTAACAAGGTAACACCCAAATTCCAAATACAAATACTATGGTGCCTTGAGATACCAGTCCGGTTTATGTGACCATTAAAACTCACAACTCAAAACAGTCTTATCTCAAATCATCGTTTCCCACTGAAATGAATGGAAATGCTATTAATTTGTTCCAGTCTCCCAAAAACAGTTGTCTTTTTTTAACTAGACTATACTCGGCTCTATAATATTGTATTATATGAAATTAATATATAATATTAACAAATACAATATAATTTAATAGAATATATAGAAGAAATAGTTAGTATCACCGTTTTGTTTCCTTTCAATGGACATTGGGCTGCTCCTTCTGGTGTGCATGCTAGAAGGTGACACGGGGGTGGATTTTCATCTCCGTCCTATCCCATTACCTCAGAAAAAATATTATCCCATCCCAGTCCCGGACCATAGTGGGGAAAAAAAATCTTCTCCCGTCCCACTCCTGGTGGAAAAAGACTCCTGCTCCCGTTCAGAATGACTCATTTTGGAGCTCAGCTACATTTAGAAAAGAAAACAAAACCAAAAACGCAGCGGTTGACTCCTATCCTGTTTGAATCTCGCGGGATTCTCAGCCTCTAGTGTGTCACTTGGCCAGCTGGTGGCAGTATAATAAAGACATACGGCTAAACATGAAGATGATCAATCCTTAGTAGTCATTATTCACAGAGGATAAAGAATATACGGCTGTGAATATTGTTTTATTAGATTTATATTATAGTGTCACACCGCAACAATCAGCCTGTTTATAGCGTCTTGAGGTTTTTGAAGAACTGTTCACTACCTAGCAATTTGTGACTATTGTGAAGCGAGTTAAGTTTACTGCCACCATAGTGCATCGTTAGTCGGGTCGATTGTATCTCAAGGCACCACTGCGCTGCAAAAAAAAAAAAAGTCATATAATTTATGAGATTATTTTGTAAGCATTTAAATCAAAAGCAAGTACAAAGTCACTCGCTTATATTTCAAGTTCCCATCTTAATATTTGTTCTACTCTCACATCATCCTCACTGCAAGAGGCTTTCACTTTTTTTGTGTTTTTAAAATAAATGATAACTATGGTTTAACGTCCCGTGATTTAATGTATTTTTTTTTTAAGTACTTCTCTTGTACTTTGATGCAACATTGAATACAAAGCTTTGCAGATGTAATTTTAAAGCTTTCAAGGTCAGGTTGCTGACTGGGCGCATTTTGCAAAGGCATTCAGCTTAATTGTGCATAGTCCACTTTTTTATTTAATCATATTAGCAATTGCTAAGGTAACACTACAGCACAACAATTTTATGTAATACATTCACCAGCCACAACTTTAATGATATCCAAGAACATGTTTCGAACTTTTTGATTGACACCGTCAAATGTTTTGATTGCTTTATTTAGCTGCATGAGACAGACTCCTTTTAGTAAGACGCCGATATTTACATTAAATAACTCAAATGTGAACTAATGAATACTCATGTTTATGAGTCTAACTGTGATTTTTGCCTCTCTTTCCCTGGCAGTCTTTGATCATCCCAGGGAAAAGCCCTACTAGGAAAAAGTCTGGTGCTTTCAGCTCCAGGCGAAGTAGCGCCATCGGGATTGAAAACATTCAGGAAGTGCAGGAAAGAAGGTGCAATTTGAATAAGTCATCTTAACTGCAGCAGAATCACTGAAGTGTTCACGTACTTTGTGTCTGACGGCGTAGTAGAGAGAACTCCCCCAACACCCAAAAGACCCCTGACAGCGGCCACGTCTCTCAGGACCAGAAATCGGACAACTCGTCCAATCAGAGCTCACCTGAGGCGCTCACCACCGCCAAGAGCAGGTGTGACTTGCCATCTTGCTGGAGTCTACTTGTAGTATCATTTGTTTTTGTTTTTCCAATTTTCACTCATTCTTATGCATGCTAACAAATTAAGCATTTCAGTGGGAAGGTCAGATTACAATTAAAATTGTCACAATGTGTTACCAGCTTTCTGAAAAATAACCACGGTAAATAAATGCATGACAAACCTACGTGTGTATTAAGGACAATCCTATCAGCGTGAAAAAGTTAAACCATTCAATTCAAGACATTTGGGGGCCCTGGAATTTCTGGAATTTCTCAATAATAAGACACACTCGTGTGTATGGCACATTTTGTATTTTTTTAAATTTTGGATGTGAGTCTAAAATTCATAAAAATAAAATCACTCAAAAAAGAGAATTGTTAACCAACTTAAAAAATCGCTCTAAATTGTAACACACGATTTAATTAAGTTAATCCAAAATTAATATATTAAGTTTAATGAACATTAAACTTAATACACCACTTCAAGCCACTTTTTTAAGTTGGTCAACAATTCAATTCTCGTGTGTTATTTTTTGGTCATTTTTAGATGTTAGATTTAAAAAAAACAGATAGCAAAAATAAACAGTCACATTTTCATCATTTGCAATTTTCAGGCAATTGAAAATAGAAAGAAAAAATTATAGGCAGATTTTGATGAGCTGCTGTGGCGGTTTGTTGGTTGAACTCTGCATATGCTGTGTTTGTATTTTGGACGGCAGGGCGCCATCCATCCCTGAGGCCAACACCCTTTCGCGCTCCTCATCCAACGCCAGCAGCTTCGCCAGCGTGGTGGAGGAGAACGAGGCAGTGGAAGATTACGACACGGGCATGGTGAGTTTCTAATGCTGCAAAGGGAGGGAAGACTTTCATAAAGCTGCCGGTAAATTTTAAGAGAGTTAAGCTGCGGAATTTTGAAATGGTAGCATATTCAAGCATAAATATCAACATTCGGTTTTGCTATAATAAAATGGAAAAAACAACATATCAACTGATTAACTTTATTTTTAAAGACAGCTTTGCCTTGAGATATGAGTTGAATTCCTTCCATTGCCACACTCTTAACTTAACACACTTATACCTGATAATGATCCTGAACATTTGATTCAGGGGGGTTGGAAGAGGGAAACATGGCAAACGGGCTGTATAGGCTTAGAACCAGACTTGCAGACCTCTGATCCAAAACGACGGCTCATATTTTGAAAAACTCATGAGTGCCCACATGACCAATCAATTATTTAATTGAAGAACAAAAACATGAACGTCGAGTGAAATACTACTCACCGCCAACACAACCAAATCAAAATGAAGCAAACATTTTCCCATAGAAAGTTTCCAGCTTTCAAAATATTCCCGCGTGTTCCTCACGTTGTTCATTTCACATGACAGTCAAACACGGGCTGCTTTGTGGTCTTCGATCTGTTAGGAGAGTTTGTCGTCCGCCGGGACGCCACACAAGCGGGACTCTCTCACGTACAGCACGTGGCTGGACGACAGCGTGAGCAGCGCCAGCACCAACAGCCGCGGCAGCTCACCAGGTAAGCCGACGTGCAAATCAAAAGGCAGGCTTGCAGTCACTCGTATATGCGCGCTACAAAAGTAATAACGAATACTAAAGCACAGGAGACCCCAGTCCTCGATAAAAATACTTGGCAAGCAACTGTACACTATAGAATACATAAGGAGGAAGAACTAAAGTGTTTACAGCTTGAATTGAATAACCAAGCAAGAAGGAGAGAGATTTACATTTTCAAGATATCACTATTTTAGTCAATTTTTTATTTTATAAGAAAATATTTAGGTACAATGTTTACTCTGTGCTGTTGTCAAAGTGTTATCTAGCTTCAAAAAAAAATAAGTTGTCTTTATTTTATTATTAATTAAAAAGAAACTATTCTTATTGTCAGTATTAAAAATGCTCTTCCAATTAACTATTGGCACAACCGGTTGTCAATTTGTGGAAAATGTCAAGGAACTATACTTTTAAAGTCAGATAATCAATAAAGTAACTAAGTTTTTAATACATTACAAAATATGTTGAATTTTAAAAGATTTTGGCTATATATTTAATGTTGATCCTTTTTTTCTACTTAAAAATAAAAACTTAAAAGGGAAAAAAAGTAGACTGTTATGAGACATGACTCATTTCGTTTAATAAAATAATGTTAGGTTTTGTAATACTATTTTTTATATTTAAAATGTTATATTTAAAATTGTAAAACAAAAATGAACATTAGAAGATAACACACTAATGTTTAACATTTTAACTCATTCACTGCCATTGACGTCAAAAATGCATTTTGAACTATTTCTAGTTTTTACTAGTTTTGTTTTGTTAACAAGAGTATGAAAACCTTTTTTTTTTAATTGTACATTTAGAACATATATAAAATGTATGATTAATTGTGAGGTAACTATTGAAGTCATGCGATTAATTACAATTACAAATTTTAAATCGCCTGATGCGATTTAAAAAAAGAAAAGATTATTAAAAATTAGGAGCGTAATTAATTGCATGACTTCATGAAATAACTCACGATTAATCACAAATTTTATATCTGTTCTAAATGTACAATAAAAATAATTATAGGTTTTTAATACTCTTGTTAAAAAAAGTGGGGGGAAAAATGTTAAACCTAATAGAAATAGTTCAAATTAATATTTGACGTCTATAACCGTCAATGGCAGTGAATGAGTTAACATGCAAACTTAAAAAATGTATTCAAATAAAAAATCCCATGCATCCGCTTTCACAACCTTTCCTCAATATTTGTTCCCATTTTGTGTGTAACATACAAAATGTGGAAATTACTTTGATTACTTTCCTGATGCATGTAAGTGCAACATTGGCACAAATGGTGCTCTCTGTGTGCTAACCAATCGTTCAGGTCCTGCTAAAAGTGAGCGAGGGAAAGGAACCGACATCCGCATCAAACTCGAGCGACCTCACGATCATCAGTCGTCACCGGTGAGTCCACCCGGCCTCATTCTTACTTCTGGGTGGCAGAACATGAAAATCATGACAAAGGTTTGTTGTGCATGGGGTTGCACCGCCAAATATTGACCCAAAGGGTTTAGGTCTTTTCCATTTCCTTTTAAAACGATCCAAATTAATCCAATATCTGAGGATATGAAATAATCCGAGCAACAGAAAAGTCGATAATAATAACCAGTCCCTCAGTGATTACATTATCTATGTCTGCATTTCCACCGTGTCTATTTCTTCTAAAACAACGTACCTGCTGAAATGTAAATGATTTCAGGCGTTCCGTTCCGTATTCTTTGGAAACAATTTAGCTTATTTTACATCTTCTTTTTAGTTGACACGTTACACAGTCGAACTACAAGGCTGCTAAAGTCATCATTCTAGCTATTTGGTCGTTTTCTCTATGTCACTGCCTTGGTCAAATGACATGGAAGGGATTGTTTACACAGAGAAGTCTCGAGCTTTTGCCACCTGGAAGTGCCGTATGTGCGACGTCAGGATGAAAACATTTACAGTACACGGCGGTGCCTTGAAATACGAGTTTAATTCGTTTCGTGACCACATTTGTAACTCCAAAAAAATCTTTCCCCATTGAAATGAGTGGGGAGTGTGTTTTTTTTTATTAGAGAACTAGCACGCTATAATATTGTACTTTTATGAAAATTGAGTAGTAACATTAAAGATCATTAAATTTAAGTATGCGTCTTTATTTCCTTTCAGGGTAGCAGTAGCAGGTAGTTTTTATTTGGGATATTTATATTTTAGATTTTTGTTTAGTTTTTTTCAGTTCTTGTTTTATGACTGCATGTTTGAAATAAACATGAGTTAAAAAAGAACTAAGCAGTTTGTGCATTGTGATTTCATCTTTCACTTAAGTTTGTTGTCCTACGCTTCTTGGTGTGCCCGCCTTGGCCACCAGGGGGCAGTATAAAACAGCCATGCTGACGCAAACAAAGTAGAATAGTTTCACAATTAATGGCACGTTGACTGTCGATGCTAATTGTTAGCCCATTAATGGCATTTTGTGTTAGCGTTAAGCTGTTGATTGTTTTAAAAAAATCAGTTCACTGTCATCATATAAAGCGCTTTATCTCAGATTTACGTTCACAAGTCTAAGCAAAAATATAATCCAATTGACTCAAGGCACGACCGTGTGCCGAGTGCTACTCTCATTTAGTTGCGCTTTGATTGCTTTGTGTGCAGAACTGTTAGCTCGGCCCACCTGCTTGCATCGCGGATTTCCATCTTCAGGTTTGACCATCATCCCAGCAGACTTTTTTAAAATTTTGTGTACAACTTTTGACTGACATTTTTCATCTCCTCTTCTTCCAAAGCATTCCCATAGATCACAGTCCCTCCAGGAGATGAGCCAAGTGCCGGCGTTGGCCATGACCGATGTGCTGAACGCGGGAGAAGAGCAGCGGGCGATCGCCTGACGGCCGCTCGGTGACGGCCCCCGGCGCTACATGTGTCAACACATACGGCGGGTGAGCGCCAGGAGGGCCAAACTTTTGCCGAGTGTGATTTCCTGACACTCGATTCTTTGTCACTGAGCAGCGAATGCTCACTCACGGTTCTCGCAACCTGAAATGCAATTTGGCTCCTTGAGTGTTCCGACTCCACGGGATGAAGAGGGAGCCGTGGGACTCTTGTCAAAAGGATCTTGCAGCTTTTTACTGGTTTCATTCAAATTCTTTATTTTTGAAAAGGGACAGTGTAGGTTTTTTAATAAATGTAATTGCACCCAAGTTAGCTGACAGGCTAGTTTTCATCAACAGTCTCTTTGCATGATGTTACAGCCCAGGAATAAATAAAAGTTAAAGAGTACGAAATGCACTACAGATACAACTGTAACATAATCAATAAAAGCATATGAAACATTATACCTAACTACATCACACAAATAGCCAAATTGGTGTTCCAACACACAGCAAAATGGTGTTCCAAAGTGATACAGTAGTGCCTTGAGACATGAGTGAGCCCACCTCTTTTGAGATACAAGCCATCATTTGGACGATTTTTTTTTTTTGCTTTGACTTGCAAGCACGAGCGCCGTGTGGTGGCGTCACACTTAACACACTTCACAACAAGCAGCAGTTTGGCAGAGAGTGAACACATTTTCAAGAAAGAAGCTTCAAGATGTTTACAATCAATCCCAGTTGACGTTTACTGCCAAACTAAAGAAAGAATAAAAATAATTAAGATTAAAAGTTGTCCATCTCAAACAACCAAACAGCTTTGCTTTAGAAATGCCCACGCTAGTTTAATACTGACACATAATGGAAAACAGCTCAAAATTAGCATTGATAGCAACAGATATTTGAACTCAAGTGGGTGAATAAAACATGTCGAGAAATAAAAATCTCATTGGCATATGTTTTTTTATACTCTTTGAAAAACAACGACATGGACCCCGCATATTAGGGGTTCAGCATTTGCAGATTCACCTTTATGCATTTTATAGAAAGCCAACCTTATTTGGCATATATATATATATATATATATATATATATATATATATATATATATATATATATATATATATATATATATATTGTAAAATAATCAATAATGATCAGCATCAATAATTTGTGGATTTTCGCTATTCATGCCCTCTACCTCTTCTTCGTTTGTTTTTATGACTGTATTATACTGCCACCTGGTGGCCAAGGTTGGTGCACTAGAGAGCGCAGAAGAGCACATTTGGTTGCATGACGCAAAAAATATTTACCGTTACTTATTTACACTCTATTTAATTATGCCACTACTCTCTGTTTTATGAAGTGTAATATAGAGTGATATTTTTCTCACACACATTTATACACAAATAAACATGTTGCAAACATTTTGGGGGATTTTAGCATGTCTATTTATTTCAGTCAGTGGGTAAAAATTATTATAGATACGAGTAGTCACAGATGGAATTAAACTTGTGTTTGAAGGCACCACTGTATTTCTTTTCACATCTGACTTTTTTTTTTGTGTGATTCCCATCTTCGGACTTCATTGAGAGCATGAAAAAAATGTATCACAAGTCAAATGAAAAGGCCTTCAACTGTAATGTGTTTGCCCCTCATCAGTTCATGTAGTCAAAGGTCCAACAATGGAAGGAGGCAGGATTGCAATGGGATCACTTGAGTCACTCCAGTGTGGCCGAGATGTGCTATAAACTTTTGGAAGCATCCACCATTCACTTCGTTTTCATGCTTTTTGTTTCTTGACCACTGTCTATGTTATCTTCTAGTTTCCTTGTTTTATTTATTGATTGAGTTGGTTGTTTTTGGACGGACATTAACTGCAACGTTGTTATTGTCCCAAGCTTGAAATGTGTTTTTCCTTTGGAGTGAATTTGAATGTTTTGAACTGTGAAACTCTTCAGGGTCAACTCGGTACAAGAAATTGTTATTTGATTCGAAGATGAAAAGAAAATGCTCCAAATTCAACTACTGATTGTGTAAATAGTTTTGTTGTTGTTGTTGTAGTTGTTCTAAACAAAATCAAAAACAAAAAGGCTTGACCAAATCAACAATGTATTATTTTCCAGATCTGTACCTTTGAAATTGTATTTTTGAGAGCTTTTGGATTACAATGATTCCAAATTATTTTCTGACCATTGTATAAAAGGGAAGATCTGTACTTTATCTGGATCCTTTCAGTTGCCTTATCAAAAACAAGTATAGTTCATGAAGCAAATGTTTGTTGTTGTTTTTATTGTAAATAAATCCCGTGCTAAGTTGGTTTTCAGTCTATCCTTCAATTACCATTGGCACTTTTAATATCAGATGTAAAAAAAAAAATCCATATTCTGAATTATTATTATTATTATATTTCACTTCCCACATTGTTGCCCTGCGATTGGCTGGCAACCAGTTCAGGGTGTACCCGGCCTACTGCCCGAAGCCAGCTGGGATAGGCTCCAGCACCCCCGCGACCCTTGTGAGGACAAGCGGTTAAGAAAATGGATGGATGGACTTCCCACATTGTGAAAAAAAGCCAAAGCACCACATGGCTTAATCACTTCTTTGTCTTCTATCTACTATGTCAAACTAGAGCAAGTGGTGTGGGGACAAAACTGCAGTTTATGCAACTGTGCCACATGGAAGACAACATGCAGTTTGAATGAGCCAAGAGAAATAAAGCGGAAGACTTTTTGTCAGCAGTATTCAAAATTCGGTGTCAGAAACAATACAGCTTCTCCTTCCAAGTCTTCTAAACCACTAACCCTAGTTGAAAACCCTGATTTAAAACCTGAGCTAAGACTGAAACCCTACTTTGAAACACTACGCTCAGTTTGAAACCCTTCTTTCAACCCGTCTCATCATGGTAGCACTTTCACATCAACTGCCAACCCAGTTTAAAAACCTAATTTGAAACCCCAATCCTAGTTTAAAATTGTACTTCAAAACCCTAACCCTAATAACGGGGAGACCCCCCCCCCCCCCCCCGCCAAACATTACCAAAAAAAAAGGAAACTAATGAAAAAATAAGAATCTGCGAGACATGCTAATCTGTTTGTGCCGAATCACTGTACAGTACTTGTGAAGAAACGGCATTTAATTTCTCACCAGCAGGAGGCAGTAAAGCGCCGTGTAGAGGTTGTTTTGTCAAGCAAAGGAGCGCTGAAGAAGCACTAGTCTATCCCGGTCAGAGGGTGTCAACATGGCGGCGGTGGACGTCGTCGTGTGCAACTTGGTGACTCTGTGGAGGATACCAGCCGTCAGACACAAATTCCCGTGGATGTTTTTGATCATTTCAGTCGTGGGCTCCATTCTCAAAGAGCTCCAGCTCATGCCGCAGACTTATTTCAGCAGCAGGAGAAATTTCCTCAACGAGTGAGTAGAGCTTAAGCTTGCTAGTTTGTTGTTAGCCTGCCGAGGTCAGGGCAGTCTCTCTGCTACTATTATTCAACTTAGGTGGTGGTTTATTGTTGAGTGTTTTGTTGTCATAATTGGTGTGTTTTTCCACATATGTTTATATACATATACAACTATTCCAAAGCTTGGTGTTACTTCAGTGCTTTCATTTTACGTTTTTGGGGGGTTGGCGGTCCAATGTAAAGTTGTTTAAACCTGCGAGAGGTCATATGATGGTAGTGAAACACTTTTGCTTTATGCAGCATGTTTTGCGGCTGTTTTCCTTCAGCTGAGGTGATGGGAGGAAAAAGAAGAATGATCTTTGACATGTTCACACACACAAACGAAATTTGAGGTCTGCATTGAAGCGTCAACATGCACTGTTACACAACATTACAACACAGTGGAGCAACGGACTAAAGTGTCCCGGGAACTTTGTGTTGCTCAAGGAAGTTGAGTTAATTTATTGAGCTCACTTTTTTATATATCCCAAAACCTTGAATTTGAACAGGGGTGTGTAGACTTTTGTATCAGCTGTAAATTAGTCAGGATTTCTGGCCTTGACTCTGCTGTTGGTGGCTTTTGAGATGAACAATTTGAATATGCATGTGAACTGTTTACCTCTCTCCTGAGGAATGTTTTGATGAGCACAAGCGCCCTTCTATCGGTCTTGCAGGTATTTTGTCAAGGTATCGTGGGGTTGGACGCTGCTGCTGCTGACTCCTTTCATCCTCCTCTCCAACACGGCCTTCAGCAGGAATGCCGTCTTCCTCGGCAGACGGCTCCTCTCCCTGGCGGTGGCCACAGCCGTGTGGTACGTGTGCACCGAGACCTTCTTCTACATCGAGGACGTGACCGGCTCGTGTTTTCAAACCGACTCCATGGACGTGAAGAGCGGCCAGTTTGCGTCCAAAGCAGAGTGCAGGCGCGCTGGCCTACACTGGCACGGCTACGACATCTCGGGACATTCCTTCATCCTGACCTACTCGGCGCTGTTCATCGTGGAGGAAACGGCGCCCATGGCCTCCCTGAAGACGGCGAGTATGTCCACGCTACCGAGGGTGGTACTCAACCTTCTGTACGTGGCGCTTAACCTCATAGTCATCATCTGGGTGTGGATGTTCATCTGCACCTCGGTTTACTTCCATGACGTGTCTCACAAGGTGCTGGGCACCGCGAGCGGGCTGCTGGCATGGTACTTGACGTATGGCCTTTGGTATCTTAAACCGTGGTCGCCGGGACTCCCGCCGCAGCGGCACCTGAAAGAACAGAGGCAGCACACCTAGCCGCGTCCGCACTCATGTGCTGATACACTACACTCCAATTTAAGTTATTCGGAGGCCATTGCGAACAGGAAGCTTTTTATTCAAGATACACACGTGGTAACCCTTTTGAACCAGTATTACCTCATAATTCTAATTGATTATAACACTACAGTAATCCCCATTAGTGAAAATAGTGAAATCTGTGTGAAATTGACTTCACCATTTTTTTTACTTACTTTAAACCGTAAGTATATCACAAACTATGATCCCCAAACACGTCAATTTTTCTAAGTCATCTACTCACATTATTCATACAAATAAATTGCTTACTGATGATTAGATTTCGAACAAATGTTCCCAAGTGCCAAATTCAGCTCCTAATGTGTCACTTTCTGACATGGCACCAAGGTTCCACAAGATGGTGCCAAAGCCCTGTCTAATTACAGAAAATTCTGTTAGACCACAACCGTAGAAAAACTCAATCTGGACACTGGCTAAAGATTATTTTGATAATCGGTTAATCTTATTTTTTAAAATTAATCAATGAATCATATTTTAAAAAACATATTTCATTTCCATTCGTATATTCTAAAACAGGTTGTTTAAAAATGACAATGCAGAAAATGCATTGTAGCTTATATGCACTTATGGGAATTACAGTTGTGCTCATAACATACCCTGGCATAATGTTTTTGTTTGCATGTGTGTGCGCAAGGGCTGACACTCTTTTTTCACTCTTGCTAAGTGGTTGTATGAAGCCATTGCAGCCGTAACAGGGGGGGAAACCGTTCACTCTAACATGCGGTTTAGCGTGTAGGCTAGACTGGATAGGAACGGACTAAGACAATGTGCAAACCTGTAAACATGCTTCGTAAAAGAACAAAATAAAAACAAATTAACCTGTAATTAAGCTTTGTGGGTGTTGGCTGACCATAGTCGGCGACGTTCCTCACTGAGTCATTTAGTGAAATCGCCTTCATGTGCTCGGATCTTTGGATTGTAATGCAATCCCAATTTGCAAGTTCCGTCAGCTTTCTCAGTACAACCATGTACTCAACACGAAACAACCATATTGGTCATAAAAAGGAACACGCAGTGTCAACTGCTACGACAGCCAAACATAATGGCGAATGCACGACGCGATGACGTCACACCAGCGGAACGAGGCGACAGTGATATATTATGAAGACAAATGTTTGTAGACACTGAAGCTGTCAAAGACTGACGGCTTTGAAATGGAATGGAGGACAAGTAATTACCACTTGATTCCTCGAGGTTATAATAATAGCGCCCCAGTGTGGAAGGTAAATATAGCGGACTCACAGATGCTACACAGTTGCAGTATTTAGCCACATTTTTACTGAAGAATTCTGGACGCACTTCATTATTGAAACCAATATTTACGGTTAACTTGACTTACACCCCGGCTACTGCGGAAGAAATGAAAACTTTCATTGGATTACTTATCGGTATGGGACTCACTTTTTGCTTGTGATACGTTCCGCTCATAGGGTTTAGAGACAAGTTTTGCCAGGCGCTTTAAGGCCTTAAGCCAACAATTCAGTGAAAAAAATTTGCACATGAAAGGCAAATAAAAAATGCCAACAATGTCAACATCAATTCGGGAGATGATGTGTTGGGTTGTATTGCATTGCGTTGTGACATGATGTCAAGCTTTGTGACAAAATGGTGCCCCAGTTTTCTACCTTGGGACCATATTATAACTGCAAAACAAACAAACACAGTAAACAGGCAACTGGAAATAAGTGAATACGCTACTAATGTGTGATGCTTTTTGAGCTTCTTCAGACTGACAAGAAAATAATTTCCTGTTATACACTTGAATGTGCCAAAAACATATTAAATATTTTTGAATTAATTTAAATTGTTTAATCTTTTGAAATTTTCATAAATGTTGATGGCATCGACTTTGCTGCACATTTTTTATGTTTGCAGCATGCCCCGCTGCTAGTAATATCACATTTAAATATAAAAAAGGCAAACATGTGTGCAGCAAGTTGAGCAGGGCAAACAATTATCACTATCATCATTATTTAAATGATGTGACACTGATATTAGTAGCCATTAAGGAAGACCAAAGTCCCCATTATGTCACTTGTGTAAGGATGCACAAATCAACACTGATGTGAATTTAAAAAATTGAATTGGAAGAGACTTTGTTCACGTGACATATTTCATTCGCGCATATGCAGTAATTAATAACAATTAAAATGGACTACCACAAAGAAAACAACACAATGAGAATTTTTTTTTTGTATTTATTTGTCATTGATGGCAACGGAATAAATTAAGGCTTATGAACAAACATCATAAAAAGCACCATAAATAAATGCATATATATAAATATAAAAAAATATTATCGTGAGATATAACGGCCACAATCACAAGTAGAATTTGTCGAGTGTGTGCGCGTGACGCACGAGGTTCCGGGCCTCGTCAAGAGGCGGAGTCGCCATGAAACCTGGAAATCAAATCAACGTAAGCTCACTTCCACTTTTTTCATTTGCGCTTTGTCAGTGGAGTTTTGCAAATATCAACATTGCAGTGCCTTTCAAAAAGGGACTCCATATCTGTTTCCTTACTGTTGCTTTTATATGCATTCTCACAAATGCATTACAAATGCTGCACATTCCATTCCAAATCCATAAAAAAACAAAACATAAAAGATCAACACAAACGTGACTTTCAAAAATACAACTAAAGATTTGTTCAGTGATTCAAAGGAGAGCAAAGTATTTAGTTTCCCCCTGCTTGGATTCCGAATGGAATGTGCAGTGCTGTTTTAAAACAAAACCACTATTATTTTCATCGCAGCTGTTATTCCAAAACTAAAATTGATCAGACTCCAATGTTCATTTGCTCACAAGCCAAAACCTCCTCGCCACATTTGTGCCATATATGAGATCGCCGCTCCTCGTGCGAGAGCAAACAACGTGCGTGTTCGCCCAAACGCTAGTCATAAGTCAATGCAAATGTCGGAACTGGATGTGTCGCAGAGGTCATGTGGTTCCCAACCAAACCTAATAACAAATGTGTGTTCACCTGTCTTTGCCAGCGACGTATAGTGACAGGCAGAGTCATGAAATGCTCTTCCACTAAAGCAACCTCTTGCCAATCATAGCAAAGTCTTCCGATTTTTACACTCAATCAATACATTTGTAACAAAATCGAGATGGGATCATTATTATTTCGGTGCCTTGAGATACAAGTTTAAACATGTTTGTAACTCAAAATGTTTTTCTTAAATCAGAATTTACAGACTTTATAAAAACATATAAAATCTAGGACTGCAGCTAATTATTAATTTAATAATCAGTCTGTCAACACAAAAAAATATTTCCATCCTAAAAACGGGGCATTTCAAATAGTGTAGAAAATGCACATGAATTGATTATGACTTAGTTACTGTTTTTTTCACCCCCAAAGTAAAAGCAGATGTTTACAAGAGTCTTATTTTAATACAACCCAAAGATAATCATAGTCTGCTTTCATGGAGGACTACAGACATTTGCGAATATTTACTGTTGAGAGGGTGAATTTCCAGCAATTTAGACCATTTTAACTCATTTGCTCCCGAAAACAGATAAATATGTTCTAGTTTAAATGTTTTTTATGCTAGAGCATAAAGAAGGCTTTGATGCAGCCTCTCAACTACGGTTCAAGAAATTGTAGTTATTATAAAAACGGCCAGCAGGTGGCAGCAGAGCAAAAGAGATCAACCAGGGCCATGTTGGGGAAAAAAGCTAATTTACTCTCAGTTCTAGATAGATTTGTGAATAATGATAAAACTTAGCTATATTCTAATGCTAATTGCAAAACGTAAACAGAAATATATTTTTCCTGATGAAAGAAGAGACTCTAATCTTTCTTTTGGTTGGTTCCATGTTTTTATAGCAATAGAACACAATATTCTGTGGGCCTTGCAAAATCAGTCAAAATCCAGTAAACCGGCCGGGAGCAAAGGGGGTTGCTTCAGTGAAAATGGCTGGGAGTGAATGAGTTTAGATATCTCAAAACAAAAGATTATGGGAAAAAGTTGTTGCCTAATTTGATAATCGATGAGTTGTCAGATAATCAATAGTTGTACCTAAATGACACAATTAAAAAAAAAGAACTTTCACAACTACTGTACGTGACTCAGTAAACTGCAGTGTTAGACATTTCTTACAGAGGATAAAGAATATATGCATGAGATTAGCGGCATATTGTTTGTTAATGTGCACTGCTTAACACAGCCATATAGAGGTTAGTACATCTATGGTGTTTTGCTTTTTTTATTAACATAAAGCTAATTGATAATTAATTTTCATAATCGGTTACTTATTTAATATTGTCCAAAACCTCAAAATTTCAGCCTCTGAATGGTAAATATTTTCAGATTAATGTCATCTTCCATGAAAGCAGATGGATTATCTGATTTGACTTAAGAAAACGATGATCAACATTGTATGGTGGATTTTCTGCACTGTCCATTTGAAATATCTTGTTTTTTAATGAATGGAAATTAAATGTATTTTTTTTTAATCCGATTAATCAATTATAAATATAATAATATGATTAGTTGCAGGCCTACTTGCAAATTAGTCAAAGCAACAAATTGGCCAAATGGCTGCTTGTCCACTCATGTCTCAAGGCACCACTGTACATACTTTATATGTCAATTTCTGTCTATGTGATGTTACGGCTCATCAAGGTCATGAAACTCCGCTTGACGAAACTCTTCTCTGCCACAAATTGGGACCTTGTCATGATAAACGAATGCAAATAAAAACCAGAAGACAAACAAGCAACAGCGGATTCAATCCACTCATTTTTCCCTCTCATTATTGCCTGGGTTCCAACATTTAGACACACGTGGAAGAGGATGTGCCATTTTTGTTTTTTTTGTTTTTGTTTTTTGTCTTCCTCTAGGCAGCACAAAATTCGCCAGGAACCGCAAACCTTCAACCGAGTTGTGGCTTAAGCACGTTAAAAGCGTTGAACAGTGGAAAGAGTGTACTGTGTGATATCAACTCTGGTGCTCACATTAAGTGTGTGTGTGTGTTACACATGTACAGCTGGTATGTTGGGAAATGGCGGTTAGTCACGTTCTCAAATTGAGTTACATAGCACTTTTTGTTTTTCGAGTAAGAATGTGGGCCCGTATCCATAACGATGCACAGCGTTTTCAGCTTCATCTCAATTTGGTCGGAATACTTTGAAGTAGGAGTCTTACTTGGGGGCGGCATGGCTCAGTGGTAGAATGGTCACACGTCAAAGTATCCTTGAGCAAGATGCTGAACCCCCAATTGCTGATGCTGTGTCATCAGTAGGTGAATGAGTAGTCAAATGTAAAGCGCTTTGAGAGCCTTGTAAGGTAGAAATGCGCTATATAAATCAAGTACTATTTACTTTTAAAGGAGTTAAAAAAAAATTTTTATAAGAATGAAGTTGTAGTCATTACGAGAATAATGTACTTTTAAGGGGGGGAACGATTCGACTCACATTTTTTAGGACCCTTACTTGAATAAAAAAAAAAAAAATTTCATCAATTCAAAAAAATGTTTACAATATGTTCTATGCAGTCCCGCTAGTCTAAACACGGTATTCTGATGAATAGTGTATTTGTGGAATATGAGTTGAGCAGCAAAATCAAGCCGTTTTTATCCATTACAGAGGGCGGCCATTTTGCCACTTGCTGTCGACTGAAAATGACATCAGTTGCTGAGGGCTCGGGTAACGACCAGTTATGGCTCACCTGTTTTCTGAAGCTGAGCCTTGATTGGTTGTTACCTGAGCCTGGAGCAACTGTGAGGTCATTTTCAGTTGACAGCAACATGGTCGCCCCCTGAGATGGATAAAAACAGGTGGATTTTGCTGATTAATTAATATTCCACAAATGCCATATTAATTAGAATGCTGTGTTTAGACAAATGGGGCACATGCGACATATTATTGTAATGACATTTTTGGGTTCGATTTTTTTTCAAGGAAAAAATACGCTTTTAGGAGAATAAAGTATTTTTTTCAAGGGTAAAGTCATATTTTCTGATTTAAAAAAAAAAAGTATGATGTATCGCGTATAAACTTTTTTTTTTAAATAAAATGAACTCTAAATATAGTTATAATTTTTCAAACGTTAGGGCATACTTTTCAAGAATAAAGTACGGAAAAAGTGGTAATCTGATTAAAATAAACACATTTTTAGAGAGCATTAACTCAGACGGAAGTCACTTGAAGTCAAAGACAAAAAGTTTTACTTTTTAGCAAAGTGATATTTTTGTTAGAAAAAAAAGTATTGCTCAAGAATAGTTTTTATCCCCAAGAGTTGAGTTTTAATATGATGATGACAAACTGAATTTTAAAGCATTAACTCATTGTCAAAAGTGATACAGAATAGTCATATTCTTTTTTTTTTTTCTCAAATAAAGATAATTTTTTTTCCAATAAAATAGTCGTGTTATGAGAATATAAATATTTTTTAAACATTATGAAAAAAAATAATGTAATACTCTTGATTATGTGGTTATACTTTTTTTTTTACAAGTTTTACAAGGAAAATGTTAATCAGATTTGAATAATTTTTTAACAGAATCTGCTCACATAAAAAAAAAAGGAGAGAACAGCCGTAATCATTTGAGCTAAAATTAGAAGTTATACTCTTATGAGAAAAAGTTGTATTTTTTCATGGATGAATTTATAATCTAATAAAATAAACTTTTTTCCCCAAAAAATCTCATGTCTCAAGAATAAAGTATTTTTTTAAGAGAAAAAATGGCAATTTTACAAGAATAACAATTTGAGAATAAACAGAAGTCTGAGAGGAATTAAGAAGAGTTCTTTTTTTTTTAGGATAGTCCTATTTTTAGAGGACAATTGTAAATAGAAAATGATAATCTTAAGAGAATAACGTCAATTTAGTATGTATTTATTTGTAATTATTGCAATGTAAAAGTTGTATTTTCCTTTTGTCAGGGGCTGACAACTTGTAAGCTCTTGAAAAGTTCTCTCCACACTTTATAGTTTAGGAGAACTTCGAAGGCTTCAGAGGTTTAATAGATACATTTCTATCTTATCTGCTTTTTGTTTTGGACACGGGCCCCGATTCGCAAGTGATACATTTTCCTCTGGCTTAGTGCTTATAGCAACTAGGAGTAATGAGTGCGAGTCCCGCGGCAAGCCAAGGTCACTTAAACCCTGAATGTGTGTGTGGTTTGATTGGAGTGCGGTATTTTGTGGTTGCATGCCTTCAACAAAGGTCAAACACAAGAGCAAATGAGCTGGATGAAGGCCGCGAATACCCGAAAATGTGCAGTCAAGAATGTCGTCTTATGGAATGTTTTCATATACTGTATCTTTACTCGCCCGGGTTAAGTATCGGTGTTTCCTATATTCAGTACGGTTTTCCTGCAGTCGTCAAATGTTACAGAAAAGTTCAAACATCACAAGTATACAGACATTGAACACACCGACAGAGCATTCACTACATGTATTTCTTTTTTAAAAACCAGTAGGCAAAGTAGCCCATCCCGCCGAGGGATCCCATAAGAAAGGAGGCTCCGAAGAAGGACGGCGGCTTCTTTTTGACCATCCGGAAGGCGTTGGGCAGGACCGCCGACAGGAGCGTCGTGTGGATGTCGCCCAGGACCTTGCGGAAAGCGTAGCGTTTTTGCACGCGCAGAAAAAAGGACTGCAGGTTGGGCCGACTGCCGTCCTCCCAGTATTTCTTAGAAAGTCCCAAGAACTTGAGCCTGTGCAGCAAGGCCCCCAGGCAGATATCGGCTAGTGTAAAGTCAGGTCCGCATAGCCACAACTCACACTTTTGACCTGCCAGGGGAAACGACAGTGCTGTACTGTTGCCGACGTTTGTCACCGGGACGGAGACGGACAGGCGTCGTGCCGGCCTACCTTGGTACTCCAGTTTCCTTTTCTCCAGTTCGGCCTCCACTTGATCTAAAACCATCGCTAACTCTCCCAGGATTTTCTTCAGGTAGTTGACATTATCGTGGTCCAAGATCTTTGCCTGCCAAGCGTATTATAGAAAGTCACTTCAAAATTGGTATGGGCCGGTTACCGGTTTCAAGGTATGCTTTTTTTTATTTTATTTTTAGTCCACACACACTTAGACTCTTTGTCATTGTGTCGTGTCTTAAGGACTTAACGACTCATCCGAAGTTTCCATATCCTGTCAAGTGTGTGATTGAAAACTATTGACTGCTGACTTAAATTGACAAAACTACCAACTTACCAGGAATATATATAACCGAGTGGGCCGGACCAGTAAAATCATATAACTTAAAAAAAAAAATGGCGTCAGTTCTCCACAAATTTTTGCTATTTGCAGGCCAGCCCTAAATAGCGGGTTTCAACTGTAAACACGAATGCAAATGGAACGCCGCAACACTTTGCCCGTATGAGTTCAGGGTGTGTTATAATCTACCTCTTTTGCATATATATTTTTCCCAGAATGCATTGTGTGGCGCAGTCCATGAAGTTATAGGACGTTAAAACGTGTCATATGTGTTTGTGTTACCAGTAGCTGAATGTGTGTCGTATTCAGCATGTTCATGTTTGATTTATGTTGGTCTATGTTTTTATTTTTTTCAACAAACCCTAACTTTAGGTTATGTGTAAAATAATGACATCCAGGTCAATTCCGTGTACGAGTTACATTGCTCATCTGAGGATTGCTGAAATTATGAATTTATTTGTTTTAATTGTCTGATTAATTGGTCTGACATTACAATTTCTTTTTTTACTTTACAAGATATAGGAATAAACACCTTTTGCGGGCCTGATCCGGCCCGCGGGCTGTATGTTTGACACCCTTGTTCTAAAGGGACAGACTAGGAATCTAATTTTCCAAATTTCCTCGCTAATACAGTATATAGAAAATGTTTACTTGCATGAGTTGTCTTTTGAGTAATTTAACAAAACAGAATGACTAGCATGCTAGCTTACATCAGCTCCATATTGCGCTGCCGAGTAAAACAAACAAACAGAGGAACTGAAAAGCCATAATTCGCCATTCAGTCCCTCAATGACCCTGTTAACTATACGTCAACGTCTATGTCCATTTTTGAATCAACTTAGCTGTAAATGAAAATTAGGGCACCGATTCTGCCTCCATCAATATACCTCGCATAACTCATTCAAACTACAGTGGTGGAAAAGAAGGCTTACATGACCATTCAAGCCATTAAAGCTGTTTTCTCAATCGCTCTGCTTTTGTCAAATGAAACGAAAAACGCTTCAGCTTTGCCACCTGGAAGAACTTGTGACGTCATTGAGGTCACTCAGGTCAGGTCAATAAAAAAAAAAACACGAATAGTGACATGCTAAGCATTATCTTAATCAACAGCTACAGATGATGTGCAAACTTTGAAATAGATTTTGTAATATTTGAAAAGAGGTTGACTAAATTACATGTGTACTGTAACAATATACTAAGTAGATTTAAAAGGTAATAAAGACGCAAGCCTTCATGCACTGGACTGACCATGAGCTTCTTCTGCTTGGACAGGTATGGTTCTGTCAGATGGGGTTCCTCGTGGTCTAACTTCATCAGTTCCGTTGCTGCGTTCACCAAATGCCCTGCAGTCACAAACGCACAAGATGCAAACGCTGGAGTGGCTTGATCTCGTAATGTCTCACGTTGATGCGCAAGGCACCAGTAACTGGTATGTGGGCTGTTTGTGTGACATGGAGAGCTGAGCAAAAAAATATTTGGTTTTGAAAATCAGGTGCTCTTTCAGGTGATGCGATCCACAAAGTAAGCCCACAATATAACAAAAACGATTAAGAAGCTTTGGAGAGATTTTTCATAAAGGGGAAAAGGCTTCCTGTAGGCGTGAAAAGCAGGACCAAAGAGGATATAACGTTCTTCAGCAAAAATGTAACTGAGCTTGAAATTGGCCTACTTCCTGTTTTCATTCTTTCTTTTTAATTTAGTACCAAACACATTTTTGTGCCACCGTCTAGTAGTGGCCAACAGTGGCATTACACCCAAAATAAACTGTAGACAAATGAACCAGGCATAAACTGTACACAAAAATCCATAAAATAGTGGACATAAATTTTGGTAAGTACCCCAAATTCCACATCTTAATTTTGCATGGAAGTTAACTGCAAACTAGAAAATGTCCACTAAAAAGGGCTCATCATCATCATCATCATCATCATCATCCCTGCGCGATGCAGCGAGTTGGCTTCACTTACGACGTATTTCAGCAGTGGCGTACTTTGGGATCATAGAGTCGGTGGTGAGCTCCGGATGGAGGATGCAGCCGTGCGTGTACGCGTCCATGGGGAGGCCGTCCAACAGCTGGCGGTACTGCTGCACTCGCTCGTGAACTGGCGAGTCTGCCGCGGGAATCAGCTGAGCCACCGAGTCTGCAGGTGAGGAACCAATACAACAAGGATGAAACGGTTTGAATTTACATATTGCCCAACCCGGAGTGGGAGGCGGGATACATCCTGGACTGACACGTGCTTGTGAATGTTCTCATTGGTCCAGGTCATTTCGTTCTCAAAGCATTGAATCGATAGCAACTGGACTGATCTTCTCTTAGAAGACCTTCATTGCAACAAGGTTTGGTACATTCCATTTAATAACATTACTATTAGAAGTTCATCAGTTAAATGATAACTAATTGATTATCAAATTAATCGACAATTTTTGTCCGCGATGAATTGCTTAGAGACCTTGTTTAACTTCAAATTGTTATAATTAGGTATGCTCAATACCTCTTTTTTTTTCAGACCAATATCAGTCACACTATTTAACTCTTCAGTAGTCACCAATACATATACCAAGTGCTGATATCGCTAGTAAACCCACCAAAAAATAAAATGACAGATAATTTTAAAGAAAGACCCATCTATCCCAATATATGATTTTTCCTTAAAATTGTATGCAAGTTAATGGCAATTTTCTAATCTTCTAATTACTAGTTCTTGGTATTGTTACTCACCCATCCGAAGTTAAAATCCTCTGATTTTACCCTCGCATCAATAAATATTTTCTGATTTATATAGTCCTGCATGAAAGAAGACCATGTATCTAAATAGGACACAGGCATCAAAATCCGATAAATAAATAAAAAAGACAGATGGATTATTAAAATAATCATTAGTCCAAGTTATTGTTACATGATTTTATACATGAGTGTTTATTTTCCTTATTAAAATCACATTACAAAATCTTTGTTGGCCGTAACGTATTTATGTCATTTCAATTCATTTCAATGGGGAAAGATGATTTAAAATCCAGTACACTTGTTTGGCATTACGAGCGTGGAACAAATTCAACTTGTATGTGAAGGCACCACTGTATGGAGATGATGGGGTCGTACATCTGACGTCACATGCCATTTTTAAGTAAGGAAACATTGTTATGAATCTTTTTAAAATACATGAAAAAGTCTCTGGTCAGTGTTTATGGTGTGGACATCGTGACTTGTCATGCGCGGCTGCAGATTAAACGAAGACAAGGGAGGACTTGTGCGGCTGTCGGCCATCTTTCCTGGTTTTCGGCTCCCAGAAGATTACGTAAGAGCGTAATGGCTGAATGGACAATAATATAAGACAGGCCTCCCTCACAAACTCTAACATGGGATATAGGATGTGCAAGTGTGTGCATGCATACAACGTACAGTATACACTGTTATTTATCCAACCATTTTCAATACCACAGAAATTGCAGGGCTCATATGGACAAACAACCATATCCACTCGCATTTATACAATATAATCTATTCTAGAACAGGGATGAGCAACTTTAATGCTGGAGGGCGCCACAATTTCTCATCAAAGCTACTCAAGGGTCCACAAATGACAAATCACTGAATCCTAACCAGTAAATATGACAAAAAAAACGCTATTTTAAATATGGACGAACATGCAAAATATGTGCTCTTAATACATTTTTGATCATACATTGCAGTGTACGACCCAGGATAAGCGCAACTAAAACACGTCTGCCATCTAGTAGCGAATAGTGACATTGCAACTTAAAACTACAGTCTACACAAATTTTTTCTGTTTTTGTACCAATATTTTTGCATATTTTGGATTTTGTAAGTCGACTACAAAAATGTCATCCTCAAAACTACCGTATAAAGAATAATTTTAAAAACATATTTGCGACACTCAGGCCCAATGTTTGGTCACTTCCATGTTTACCTGAGAAATCAATAGGATAAGTGATTCTAAAAAGATTCGTTAGTGCCAGCCCTAATTCAGAAGCTCACCTCTAATGATTGTCCAAATATGGTGCTCGTGGTACACAACTGAATGCAATGTTCCAAATTCATACAGTACAGTTGCATTTAATCTTTTAGAACTTGGATGTTTTGAAAAATGTATTTTTAACCTTTAACTTTTAAGTTTCTAAGTCAGGTTCAGTCGCGAGAAGTTATTGCTCAACAAGCTGGCTGTTCATAAACTGCAGGACCGAACTTGAAAGTAAATGAATGCTTTAAACTGGACTATTTTCCAGCAACATACTGAAAGCATCCCTGTAAGCATGTAAAAAACAAAACAAAAAAAACATTCTCAGTCTCTTCCGGCTTGCCGCACAAAATCCGCCTGAAGTCTTACCTCCCACAAAGTTGATTTCCAAGTAGTCGATAATCTGGTTGTAGTCGCTGATGATGTTGTCGCCGTGGAGGAAGACGGGCACCTCCTCTCCCAGGTTGAGCCTCATGAACCACGGCTCCTTGTGCTCCTGCAGCGGCAGGCTCACGTCCCTCTCCTCGCACACGAGACCCTTCTCGCTGATCACCAGACGCACCTGCAACATCCAGCCGCCAAAACTCACTTCATTCACTTCAGACGCTGCTGAGATTATCATCAGAGCCAAAAAAGTTTTTGTTTTTAGATTACACACACAACACTCAAAAATGCCTGATTTTCATATTTCAATTTCAGGCTTGGATCAAACGTACTAAACGGAAAGGGCCGCAGGACTGAATTTGGCGTGAATGAAAATGTATGAAATTAGTCAACCAACTGATTTTCATGCCAAGATTTGGTGAGATTTCTAACAAAGCTGCCACTTTTGCAACAACACTTTGTTACATAATGGTGTTAGTCGCTCGTCAACACGCCAAGTGGTTCAGCTGCTTAGGGTGCGCGGAATAAACCTTCACTTTTTCATGATTATTTATTCAGGAGAAAACATGGTTTCCCTAAAATTGAGAGCATATTGTAAAGGCAAACACACGGAAAGCAGATCTGACTAACACGGCAGCTGCTGTTACTAAACAATGAGCCACCTTGTGACCAAAAGCACACGACTGACTGTTTATGGTCACGAGTTGGAACATGGAGTACAGAAATAACATTGCATAGTGAGCCACATGCTGCTTCACCATGTATAAAGACAAAGATGATATTTGAGCATAGGTAGCAGCAACATGCTCTCGTAAACTAGCTAGCGATGCACCGATACCACCTTTTAGACCGAGTACAAGTACTTATATTGGATTACATCCTGATATTGAGTACCGATATGTGATAATGCAATTAAGATTGTGATTGTGTTTTATTTAAATGGAGTATTGCGAATAACAGAATAAGTTGTGTTACAAAATTAAAAAAAAAAACACCAAATGAATCATTACAACTGACTGTATTGTTTAAAATAGTAATAGTGACCAAAATTTAAAACCGGGACACGGCAATTTCACAGAAAATCAAATGTGCAGCAAATTCTCACAAATGGCCCAAACTGGCTTGCTGACTGGACTAAAAAAAAAACAGGTGTACAGGGCCTGCGTAAACGTGGGACAAAACAATGGGGCTGGCGATGTCCCGTTAAACCTAATGTAAAAGCAACTAAAGAATTCTAATATCCCTAATAGTCCTTTTTATATTGCTTTATTGGAAATAAAAAACAATTATAATAATAAACATGAAATTCCACTCTGTGCAGTAACAAAATAGCGACACATATACAACAGGTTGCTATTGCCGCTTTTGCGGCATGGCTTAGTGGTAGAGTGATCGTCTCACAACCCAGAGGATGTGGGTTCAATCCCATGCCACCGTCAAAGTATCCTTAATCCCCAATTTCAGTAGGTGAATGAGCAGTCAAATGTAAAGCGCTTTGAGGGCCTCGTAAGGTGGAAAAGCGCTATTTAAATGAAAGACCATTTACCAAATGAAAATACTTCCAAATGTTATTCCCAGTTTCCTTGATTTGATTGTGTGGCAGAGTCTGTAAAGGCTACAGGTTTATACTTCTAATTGACTACTGGATCAATTAAATGCTGTGCCTTTAATAGTTTTGTCCATAAATTCAAGTTTGAATGAAGACATGTAGGACACAGTTAATAAAAGGCATCCACAACAGAGAAAGTGGTCCCCTCCAAAAGTATTGGAGAAGCAAAGTCATTTATTTTGTTTTCGCTGTACACTGAAGACGTTTGGCAATCAAATCCAACAATGAATATCTGGCAAAAATTCAGAATTCCAGCTTTTATTTCACGGTATTGGACTGGCCAAGTCAATCACCGGACCTTAACCCAATAGAGCATGAATTTGACCTCCTCCGCCAGAAACCAAGAAGAACTGAAAAAGGGTTAAGTATAGGCCTGGAGAAGCATTTCAAAGAATCGCAGGCTTACGCCGCCAAATATGAAACGTTATTCACTTTATATTCATTTCATAATGCCTGTTCCAAAACTTCTGCTGACTTGAAACATGGGCGGCTTCTCAAACAAAAGATGTACAGTAAATACCATGAAATAAAAACTGCAATTCTCCACTTTTGTCTGATGAATTGATCTGAAACCCAAATGTCTTCAGTATACAACGAAAACAAAAGAACTGGCCTTGCCGTTCCAATACTTTTGCAGGGCACAGTAGTTTGTGGCATGGTGACGCAGCACAATTTGCAGGTAGGTGAAGGGCTGACATATTAAAGGTGTAAATCTCAACATGCTCCCTCCGATGCCGTTGCACGGATCTACACTCACGGGGCCTCTTCCCGTCCTGGACGTCAACGTGTCCTTTTTCAATCCACCTTACTTGGCAACATTTTCAGCAGGATGAAAACACACTTCCGCCTTTTCCAGCAAAGTTGAGTCATGCTCGCAACGTCACGTCACCGGCACAGCTTCTCAAGCTAACGCATGCTTCTTCTAACTGATCCCCGAACGTTTGACCATGACAGCGTCTTGGCATCAAGAAAAGTGACCCCTTCGACCTTATTCATCGCTCGGTGTCTTGCGCAATTGTGTTTATATATATATATATATATATATATATATATATATTCTTGTGGGTTTGTAAATGTGTTTTTTTTGTGTGTGTGTGTCAGGAGCCTGTTTCCGCCAGTGGAATTTTTTTTCACACCCCGTTTAAAATAAAAATAAAAATACATTAGTGGAACCGGATGCCTGACAAGTTAAATAAACAAATAAATAAAAATAAAATGAACTTTTTTTCCCCTACTGGTTTGGGCTTGGGCTTCTGACAGTGGGGGGAAAAAAATGTCAGTCATTGACATTGGATTTCAAAAAAATAAAAAATAAAACAGATATGGAAGAGGATTGCATAGCTGAAATGAAAAATAATCTAATATAATATTTTTATATTTCACATCCACACAGTAAATGTGTCTCTATTTATAGAGTGGGACCAAATAGACTCAGTTTTAGAGTAATATTTACACTTGCAAGAGACTAAAATAAACAAAAAAGTAAAATAAAAGTCACTCACTTGGGAGACAGCCGATCTAATTCCTGGGCCACGCAGCGCTTGCTGTGTGTTAGTATATCGCTCGTGTCAGGCTGCCAGCTGGACTTTTAACAAAAACGCTGTTTTTGGTCTCCTCTTGGAGATAAGCAAACAAGAGGAGGGGCATAACTCAGGTGTTAATATAGCAGTCTCCCAAGTGGAAGGTCGTGAGTTTGTTCCTCAACCCTTGAGTAACTTTTTTTTATTACAATTCTTTATTTTACTCTCTTTCAAGTTTAAATATTAGCCTACTCTAAAACTGAGTCAGCACTCACTCACGTGTGAGCCAGTACAGTGCAAATCAAGGCCCGTCCATATGCACTCATGGATGAAGTGTAGGCTACATGTGCACATGTGTGAGGACAGTACAGCTGCAAGGGGGGTTGGGGGGGGGGCACGTCATGTGCATCAATTATTCAGCCTGTTATATGTCAGAGCGACTCAAGTCAAATGCAAAGGAGGCGGATGGAGATGATGCGTGCGTTGCTACACGGTCAATATTGACCACACGTCATGCAAATGAGCGCCTTGCTGCAGAAAAGGGGGGGAAAAACTGTCGAATGGAAGCTGCGCGCAGCTCCAGACACATTTTGCGTGCACATGCAGCAGGACGATCACGCCGAGAGAATCCAAAACAAACCCTGAGATACAAGCAAGGGGGGACGCGCCTCCATTTTTTTGCTAGCTTACCTTCTGCGAGGCGAAAGACTGCGTCCAGTGGTAGAGAACCAGCCGGTCTTTATTGTGCGCTTTGGTCTCGGCCGCGCAGGGCTCGTCGCACTCGTAGCCGTCCGTCGTTTTGCCGTCCTCGTCCATCGCCGAGATGGGCCACCAGCCGCACTTGGCGGGGGGGACGTGGTTGGAAGACGCCATGACGGAGCGTTTTGAGCGTGCCGAGCAGAGCAGCAACCGGAGGAGGGAGCGATGGGCGGGGGAGGAGAAGGGGCGGGGGGGGGGGTAGGATGGAGGCAGGGGAGGGGTGGGGACGCTGGAGCAGAGCATCACCCGCCGTGCGGCATGCGGACGGACAGCTCCGGTGCTGAAACAAAACAAACAAAGCCAAAGAAATGTTTTAAAGGGGGGAAGAGGGGGGGAAGTGTCAGTTTTATTAAAAGTGTTAATAGGCTACAACACCTGTTGAAGACAACAAAATAATGCAAAATAAATGTTTGGTTTTTCCAAAATGTTGGTGGCTGTTGAATTGCTCGTTGTCCCTGTCACTCTCAAGATTATTCCGTTTTTCAAGTTATTTTTTTATTTTTTTTTTAAGTGCATAGAGAGCAAATGCAGTTCTTAACATTGTCCAGCAGGGGAAGTCAAGTACAGTCTGGTACAAAGCAATGCTGCATCTTGCTGACCTCCAATGAGACTGACGTTGCAGAAAAGATTGGAATCAAGTTTATTTTCAATTGAAGCCCTTTAATCATATATAGTTAATTTAATAATAGGATCGGGGTTTCAAAGTAAGTATGGTGTCAAATTATGGTTAGGTTTCAAAGTAGAGCCATGGGTTGAAAGTATAGGCCTACTTTGAAACTATACGAAAGTAGTTTCATAGTAGGGTTTCATACTCCTTTGAAGGTTTGAAACTCCTTTGACACCATAACCCTACTTCAAAAACCCTACTTCGAAACCATAACTCTCTTTTGAAACCACACTTTGAAACTATAACCCTACTTTAAAACCTCATTTGAATTCCTACACTTACTTTAAAAAAAAAAAACTACTTTGAAACCATAACCATACTTTAAACCCGTAGTTTGAAACCATACGTTGACACCAACCTACTTTGAAACCCTAACCCTAGTTTGAAACCATACTTTGAAACTCTACACCTACTAAAACCCTAGTTTGACTCCAACACTAGTGAAACTCTAATTCTACTTACATTTTAAAAACACTAACCCTAGTTTGAAACACTGACCCTACTTTGAAACCCTACCCCTAATTTTGCACTCCATTTACATTAAAAACATTAAAACCTTGACCCTAATTTGAAACCCTAACCCTAAATTGAAACCTGACTTTGAAATACTAACCCTAGCTTGAAACCCTAACCCTGATTTAAAAACTTGCCCCTACTTTGAAACTTTGTCTAAACATTGCTTAGGGTTAGGGTTTTCAAAGGGTTTCAAGAACATTTGAAATATGCAACATGTAAGTACTTGATTGGGTCCATTTGCACTATGTGATGGATGCATTTTTGAAAAGGTCACATTTATAAAAAAGAAAAAGAAAAAAAGGTTTGTTTTCAAGTGAGCACATTTTACAAGGGAGATTTGGCTGTTTGGCGACAGAATCTTAAAGACCCGAATGTGACTTTTCAAGACCTTACAATTCACTGACGTTAACGTCTGCAATTTAGTTCAAGAGATTGAAGTTCTTACTCATTCGGACTGACAAAGTAGACGACTTCAGTGTTTCATTTTAAATTGGAAAATGTAATTATGTGAAAATGTTGGACTTGTCTTGAGTTTTGCGATCAATTGACAGACCACTTTGAAAGACCCAGTTAGATTCGATCCAAGTTATGTCTTAAACGATGAACTTTAACCTGGAACCAGAAACCAGACATGAACAAAAGTCATCATCACAACTCTTCATGTTCAGCAGCCAGCGAAGACAGAAGTTAGAAGTGTTCTCAAAGTGGAGTCGGCAATGCAAAGGCATGCGCCTCCGTCCCAAAGAGGAAGACTCTGGCATGACTCCTTGCCGGCAGCACAGTACGGATTGGATCGTATTTTTGGAATGGTGTGTGTGTGTGGGGGGGGGGTGGAAGGGTATGTGTGTGTGTGTGTGTCCGTCCATGTCGCCTTGTTAGGTGTGCTCAACTGTTTCCCCTAGCAGGGCAAGTCAGGAGACACACTGCTGGGTGTCAGGGACAGGGGGACAGGGGCTTCTCTCTGTGGCCACCCGGAAAGCCATGAAAGACCTCCGGCTCGTCGGGAAACAACCACAAAACTCACTCCATACAATTCCTGATCAGCTCTAGATTTCTAAGCGGAGAAGAAGTTTCTTTCTGATTCTTCATGGACTCGCTGAGAAATCCGCAAAGACCAAGACGCCCACTCAAGCTGAGCACCCGGGAAATCTCCAAGCGGTTTGGATGTCAGGGGAAGGCAGCTTGGGTCCGAAGGAGGTTTTAATCTTTAGCCAAGCTCCAAAGCGTCGGTCCGGGCTGCGACATGAGCGGCGGTCGCTTTGAGTTTGACGACGGCGGCGCCTACTGCGGCGGCTGGGAGGGCGGCAAGGCGCACGGCCACGGCATCTGCACCGGCCCCAAAGGCCAGGGCGAGTTCTCGGGGTCCTGGAACTACGGCTTCGAGGTGGTGGGGGTCTACACCTGGCCCAGCGGGAACACCTACGAGGGCTACTGGTCGCAGGGCAAGCGTCACGGTCTGGGGGTGGAAACCAAAGGCCAGTGGATTTACCGAGGGGAATGGACTCACGGCTTCAAGGGGAGGTACGGCATCCGCGTCAGCATCGGCAGCGGGGCCAAGTATGAGGGAACGTGGAACAACGGACTTCAGGACGGTTACGGAACTGAAACCTACGCCGATGGAGGTAAGAGCTGCAGATTGACGCCAACGTTCCATTTGTTCTCATGTAGCAGAAGAATCCAGATCGGGTTTGTCCAAACTATGCCGCGGGGGCCACTGATGGCATACAGTCTGTTTTTTGCGACATAATCTAAAACAGGGTTCACCAATTCTGGTGCTCGAGGTCCGGATTCCTGCAGGTTTTACCGCCTACCAACACACCCGATACTAAAGATCAGGATCATTATCAGGCATGCTGATGAGCTGATTATATGAATCAGGTGTGCTGGTGGGCGGAAACATCTAAAAACTGCAGGACTGCGGATCTCGAGGACCGGAATTGATGAACCCTGCTCTAAAATTAACAAGTATTGAAAAAATCATGTGAATAACACTCATTTTTTGGTATAAAATAAAATAAAATCGAGGGGGGTATTATACAGGGGGATTAATAGGAAACAAAACATTTTCACATTGTTTAGACATTTGCCGGTACTTTCACAGTACCAAGGCCACAGGTCTCAAACTTCAGTCCTCGAGGGCTGCAGTCCTGCAAGTTTTAGATGTTTCCTTCCTCTTCCAACACACCTGATTCAAATGATCAGCTCATTAGCAAGCTGTGCAGAACCCTGATAATGATTCTGATCATTTGAATAGGTGTGTTGGAAGAAGGAAACATCGAAAACATGCATGACTGAGATTCTCGAGGACCAGAGTTTGACACCTATGAAAATGTTTTTTTTAATGTATGGGGAAATTAGTTTGAATTAGAATGACTGATTTATAGCACATTTCATACACAACTTAGCTCAATATGCTTCACATACTCCAATTAAAGTTTAATAGCATTTACATACAAATCTGAAGAGATTTAAAAGCAAAGTAAATAAAAAAATTAATTTAAAAAAACTTAGTAAAATGTCTAAAAGAGTGCACAGTGCAAGAACAAGATTTTGGAAAACATTATTTATAAAATTTTAAAAAACGACTTTGGAAGAGCTTCACCAAAGATATGGGAAAAGAGCATCGTTTTGAACCTGGACATAAAAGCATTTACACTTTATTGGCATGTTTTGAATCTTAATTTATTCATATTCACTCTGATCAGAAAGTATAATAGAAAGTCAGGGGAACGTCTTATACAGTATACGTATACAGACACAAAAAAAAAAATACTGCTTTCATGATGATTTTTGAGGGGCGTATTATGGTGCGTGTTATTAGCTGGATGTAATGGTAACGCGGGCCACAGCTTATACTACTATTAATAATAATAAAGAATAAATAAGTCATTTTGTTTTGTTTTTGGAAAGAAAGAACAAAAAAACATCCATCAAGAAGAGTCCCGTTGCCTCGAATCAAACTTTGCAGATCACCGCGAAATGGATGAATGACAAACACACAAAACAAAACAAAAATCACTTGCGAGCACGTTGTTATTATTATTTTCCTATTATTATTATCGTCATAGTCAATTAAAAATGACTTGAGCATTTATGCTATTAGGCTAATGATAGAGCTTTTCTAGATTTGAATAAGGAAAGAAAGTAAAAATACATGTCTGTGGGGAATAACAGACAACAAGAAAACAGCAGCGTTTCCCTCCCTCCACAGCTGACTCATCAGCTGTGTGGGGTGGGGGGTGGGGTGGAGGGGGGGACGGACAAATGTATGCATGTAATAATAGCCCCAAACCCCCCTTGCGTGCCCTGCTGGCCTGTCGGCCGCCTTGCTATCACTCTAATCCATGCACGTCCATTTTAGCATGAGAGCGAACAACCAGTTGACTTCTCATGGGTTGGCACAAATGAGCAAAACATGACACAATGCCGACGTATTTGGGGGGAGTCAACGCTGACATGGCTTCAGATTGGAAAAACGGTGCTCTTACTTGCCATCGTTTCAAGACTCTACAATAATGTCCATGTACATTAAAATTGAAACGAGATCAGGCTCAAAAACACAACAAAAACACAACAAAGGCATTAAAAGATTATTTGAGCGGGTCAATATGCAGCTGAAAAACAAAGTCATCACTCGCTGCGGCTAATGCATGTCCAGCAGTTGCTAACACAACAGGCTATCGAAGGGATCAAACAAGGCCAACTGAGGTTAGCCCAAACGTAACACGATGCTGGAGCTATGCTGAGCCTCTTCCTCTTCTCTTCACCGTGCAGGTTATAGCATGTCAAAATTGAAGGTCTTTAAACACATTTTTAAAATAGTACAACTACAAGCACATTTTTAAACGCATAATACATGGAGAAGAGAGCAAGAGCAATGGATAACACAAAAATATCGTACAAATACTGTACTGATCACTATATTTACAGTAAATAAATCCCGTATTTTTTTCTCCCACAAACGACAAACTTAGCTCACAATATAATCATGCCCAAAGATGTACTGTATATTATAAAATGAACCTACAGCTGTCACTTTTGGTCGAGATAAAACGGAGGGTTAAAGAGAATTTATCATTCAATGGCCTTCAACAAAGACTTGGATTGACTGAAATACAGCTTGTTTTCATTCTTCTCCTTTCAAAGTTACAGTGTTAAAGAAAATCTGCCATCTGGTGGTCTACGGTAGAATTACACTAAAAGTAAACAGGAAGCACAGCAAAATAAGGGTATAAACCATACCATAAAAAATATATATATATTTTGCAAAATAACGGTGCCACAAACACGGCACCCACGAAAGGGGTTTGATTTGACTGTTACTTTTTACAACTGAAAGAAGCTCTGATTAAACTTTTATAAAATGCAAAAAAAAATAATAATAATTGTATTTTAGTGTCAGATTTGTTTGACTAAGTCGAGGAAAAGGCCACTGGGATTAAATACATAGAGGTAAATGTATTTCGCTTGTCACATTGAACCCTCCTTCACTACCACAAGGCGCCCACCTGGGGAGTAGATCATAAAGAAACATGAAACACCATAAAGAAAGGTCGCAAACCGGAATCGAAGCGGAGGCATTCTCGCTCTTACTCCCGCTCTTCCACCTGGTTAATTAGGGCTTAGTTTCTTTTCTTAGATCTCAAGCAACTAACTTTTCATTTGATAAGAGATTCAGCAGTTTATAGTGAACAATCCCGATTGTATGTTTTCAGGTACTTTCCAGGGTCAGTTCACGGGCGGCATGCGCCACGGCTACGGGGTCCGCCAGAGCGTCCCCTATGGCATGGCAGCTGTCGTCCGTTCTCCTCTCCGGACTTCGCTGACCTCCCTACGCAGCGAGCACAGCAATGGCACCGTCCTGCAGCAAGACATCCCCATCATCACCACCACAAGTGTGTCCGGTGAGGAGACTCCTGTTGGCAATCCTGCCCAACTGGGACCATCACGGGGAGGCTTCGCCCTCACTCTCCAGGTGGACCCAGAGGCGGTGAAACCCAAGAAGAAAGGTCTGTTTCGTAGGAGCGCTCTGCTGGGCAAACTGAAGAAATCCGACTCCAGCACGTCGCTGTCCAGCCAGAAGAGCAAGATCAGTTTCCTGAGGACGGAATCGGCTTTGAGCTCCAACGCCAGTGACACCAACTCCACCATCAGCATGGGGGACGAGAGCCTGGCTGGCGCGGAAGACTTCCCCCCTGTCGAGGCAGACATCGACGCCACCACCACAGAAGTTTACATGGGCGAATGGAAGAACGACAAGCGCTCAGGATATGGAATAAGCGAAAGGTCCAGCGGCCTTAAGTATGAAGGCGAGTGGCTTAACAACCAAAGACACGGCTACGGTTGCACCACATTCGCCGAGGGCGGCAAAGAAGAGGGCAAGTACATGAACAACATGCTGGTGAAGGCTGTGAAGAAAAGAATGATCCAACTGAAAGGAACCAAGATCAAGCAGAAAGTGGAGCGGGCGGTGGAAGGAGCTCAGCGGGCCGCCGCCATCGGCAAGCAGAAGGCGGAGATTGCTGCTTCGAGGTAAGAACAAGCCACTCCGATGTACGGCTTGCAGATGACTTGATGAGGAAAACATGCACCGGAAGCGCAAGGAATGCCGTATTGTTGCCTTTTATCAATTGTCAAACCATAATGAGAACGACGTCATTTTTAATAGCCTCTGAATAGAGTAGCAAATAATCTAAAAATAGATCCTTCAGCATTTGCTTTGAGGTATGGAGGATCCCGTAAAAATCCTTCCAGAGTGATTGAGGTCATGGCTGAGAAAGTTTGTTACTCCAGGAAGATTTCCTCCAAGGGGAAAACTTGTACTTTGGAATTTAAATAAGGAATGGAATGGCTCTTTATTGTCATTGTCAAGTACAGAGCAACGGAATTGTCTTAACAAGCACAGCCCGTCCAAGAAACATAAAAAACAATGACTACGTTTACAAGCAAGCTTTTTAGAACCCGACTATTGGCAATATTCGGGTTTTGTAAGTCCATGTGAACAGGCGCAATAACCCATAAGCTCTTAAAACCCGTATAAGAGCCTTGGGTTACTCCTTCGGAATTCTTGCTCATATAAACTCGTTTGGAATATTTTTGATCAATCGGGGCAATGTTTTCCGCTGTTCTTCTTCATCTTTATTTCTTCTTCTTGATTCGCAAGTAATCTTGGTCTATGCCGTCGCGACTTGTGTGCGAAGCTCCATCCTACTTGCTAAAGGAGCCTCCCTAGAATTCATTAATTTCTCCACTGCGTTTTCACATTATTTTGTGTCTCTACAGCGAAAACGCCACAGTTTGTGCCTGTATACACATACAGTAAATGCAAGTATATAAGTCCGGGCTTCTGGCGCGTAACCCACCGGAAATACTCAAGCCGTTGTCAACAAACATGACGCTTGCAGCAAAGATCCACACTTCTGGAGCGAGGAGAAAACCCGACTTTATTTAGCGTGGTGAGTGACATAAATATGTATTTTATTGAACTTATAGTAAGTTTATTTATATTTTTATATATATATATATATATTTTTTTTAAGAATTTTTTTTTTCTTTAAAAAAAAAAAGAACTTACAGTAAGTTAAAAGCGGAAATGACGTTATTTACGTAATTACGTTGTCCAAACGGTTTATTCCAATCGAGCACAAATGAACATGTAAACGGGAGTAACTCTTTCCACCACGCATCTAAACGAGTTACCTCGATTATTTCACAAACCGTAATTCTGACCTTAAGCTGAATATTGACTGCATGCAAACGTAGTCAATGATCAAGAGCGATAGAACAGAAAAGACATGCTCTTTTTTTGGGGGCCTTTGCGAAGTTGTGAAGGGATAATTCATTAGTTGCAACGAAGTTACGTCTGGAAGCAATTACTTAAAAGTTTGCATGAAAGAAAACTTTCGAGCAAACTATTCTGTTACTCTCTAAATGGACCGTATTATTGTCAACAATCCATCTGTGACCGTACAAGGTGGTTTGATCTTCTGCACCTGAAATGTTCCTTTTGTTTACAGCAGCATGACTTCCACTGACGCACTACAGACTCCCGTCCCAGCGCGTCGAAATCCAAATATTTCCCTTCATGTATAAGCACTACACAAGAGTTATGGAAGAGCGTGGATCGGATTGTTGCTTTTAAAAGCCACAGACAATGTGTGGACTTTATACACGTTTTTCAAACTGTTTTGTTTGCGGTGCTAGCGCCAGTGCTCAATTTGGTTCAATAGCAGAGAGCCAACCAAATGCTACATCGTGACGTCACCGGCATTACGTCCATACGTCAGCGCCTCAGTTTACAAACGGCACACGATTGCAGTTTTCTGGCTTCTCGTCGGAAAAGGGCGGTTGAATGTTGGCGCCAGCTTGCATGCAGTATATTGTGTTTTACAACAATAGGTGATCACATTTATAATTTCACGTGTCGCTGAGCTCTTATTAAGTACAATATTATGGAGTGTCTCAGTGTTAATTTCATCAACAAAAACTAAACAAAAATATTTCATCAACACACATTTTTAATCTGACTAAAACTAGACAAGACTAGACTAAAACCCTGATTAATAAACAATAACTAGGACTAGTATTGCATTTTCGTCGACTAATGAAGACGAGACGAAAATGTAATTCACTTAAAAACTGGACTTAAATCTATGGACATTTTTGTTCATGAACAAAAATGACACAAAAATTATATGATTTTGTAAAATCTTGTCTCTGCTAATCTGTCACTGAGACACTGTCATGTGACGCACAGTGACACACCCCCTTTCAAATTTGCAGCTAGCGAGTGCAGCATGTACGAACACATGGCACAGACAGTAAGTGGATTCAAAGTGAACAGTTAAAAAAAAAAGAGAAGTAAATTATAGTTATAATGTAACGGCTGTAGCGTTCCAACAATATCCGTTTATCCGACCGCTAACTAATACTGGCTAACTTACTAGCTGATAGCATAGAGCCATAGTAGTCCCTTGTTGATACACTGTAATTGTGAGTTTTTCATCAAAAAGATGAGAGAATATTTTAAAATGTTGGCAGTTTTTGTTGACTAAAATTATGTTCTCTTGGACTAAAATAAGGACTAAAATGCAAGATTTGTAGTTGACTTAAAATGGACTAAATAAAAACAGGATGAGGTTGACTAACAAGCGAGATTGAAACTGGAGTAAAACTGAGACAACGTTTTAAAATGGCTGACAAAATTAACACTAGTCCTCATTAAAAAAAAAACAATTTGTTTTTGTTTTCTTTTTGGGTGGAGGTCAGAACGAATTATTGGCATTCCCAGTTATTTCAATAGGAAAAGATGATTTACGAGTGTACCTCTGAATCGTTCACTATTTCTTCTATATTGTGAACCTACAGACATTGAAATATGTTGTTATGTAAGCTAGGACATAACACATCTGTTCCAGGTTTCCTCATTCTTTCCTGTAATCTGGTATCAGTGGAGACGGGTTAAAAATACATGTCCGACATGCTCTGTGCATGGCGAGCCAGACTCGTCCTCCCCGGCCGTGTTTCAGCCTCGCTAACATTCAGCCGCTGTGTGGATATTGTTCGTTCTGTCGTATGTGCTGGCAGACGGGCGTCTGGAGGGGTCTTGTGTGTCAGGACGGGGCGTAAATGACGCACACTCGGGGGCCCTGTTGTCACGGAGGAGCCCTGACTAAATAAGGACAGGCGCACTCTTGCTGTATCACAATCACAGGGGAATGCAACAGCTGATTATCCCCCACCCTACCGCTATTTTCCTGCCTTGTCACACGTACGCACGCAAACTGTTTTCTGAAGCTCATCTGTAGTGGCACTTATCCTTTTAGCACACATCAAAAGCTTCGTTTTGTCCCCGGCGAGAAAACCGACTGGCATTTACAGCCAACCGCAGCTCGTTTCATCACCCGATGCAAGCTTTGTCTGTTGCTAACAATTACAGGTCGCAGAAGTGGGTCCATTTTGCGTCACTCGTGGTGTCAAATGGTTCCATGGATATAAATATGACACACCTCATAAGCAAGTGCTCAGGTGACAAATGAGTCGGGTATAAACGTAGCCCACACAGCCTTACTTATGCAGCCTGGCTTATAGTGTGTACTGCTGATCTGTGCAGTTTAGGCCCGTCAACCATCAGCCGCTTGTAACTTTTGGCAACAAAAACGGATTGGTGAGCTCATGTGACCTCGTCAAAAGAATATCGTTTGAATTGAGAATGCTGATATGGAGTAATTTGACATTGCTGCTTACCTGAAAGAAATGCCGGAACAATGACTGGATAGATCAAATATTCCATTTGGCGAATGTCGTTATGTTCAAGAGCATGTAGTCGTCTTTTTATAGAAACTAAGTCACTCTTTTGCATTGGCCCTGCCCGCTAACACTCTGCACACTGTTAAAAAGGACCCGTCACACAGATCTAGTGGCACATGCCACAATGACAGAATATCTCAACCATGACAAAAAACAGATCACCCATGACATTTGCATAATACACAAATATAACGTAGCAGAGCATAGCACGGTAGTAACTAGTAGACTGTGTAGACTTCTGCAGCCATACAGTATTGCAGAGTAAAGTACTGCGCAGTCCAGTGCATCACAGTAATGGTAAGGTAACAGTATGGAGAGTAGAGTAGAGAATAGTAGAGTAAGGGTAACATTCCAGATCACCCCCATCAAAGTGAAAAAGCAATATAGAAATAACTCAAACTCAGATTTGCACGGTCGCGCCCAAAATCCACATTCATTTTTCGTTTACTGTTTAATTATCATGAGTCAACTCGAATGGGTTACTACTAGTACTTTTGCTGAAAACACATCATAGTCTAAAAAAATTTAAAATCCAATTGCGCTTCATCTACACCATATGTTGTCCAAAGCACTTAACCAAGCCTCATATTCACTTTTTTTGAAAACATATCTTAGTGCACCAAAACTGTATGAGACCAATGTGCTAGCACGGCTGTGTCGGAAAAAAAAGTTTTCCTTTTTAGTTTAATATAACGTCTTTGAAACTCCAGGAACCCAGCTTTCTTTTTTTGCTTTTGGTAAACTTTTAAATCCATTCGTATTCTGTCGAACCAGCTAGCTAGCTTACTAAGCTAACGCAGGAGGGTTCGTCTCGCCTGTATTTGCGAACTCCCATCGTGTTAGGCCAACAGTGAAGATACAATGGTGTTGATATGCTGCCTCGATGGGCTTTATTGACTGATCGCTTAACGGTTTCATGTAAATCTCATTAGCTGGCCGCTAAACATACTCATACGTGTGACACTACTACATGGGACAATATGCTTGGATTCATTCTCACTAAAATGCGAAGATTCTGATTCGGAATTCATTTACAGTGGCTAATGTTGGAAATCATTTCTTTGATTTCTGCGTGTTCAAATAAAATTCAAAGTTGAAGTCTCGTGGAGAAGTTTTGCTAGCTTTATTTCAGAATCTGAAAGACATCTCTAGAACCCGGCTCAAATAGCCCTGATCCAAGAAGTGTAACATTTTCAAAATCCACTCACACATTTATAACTAACAGTTCCCACCCCCTTTATTGACAAAGAGGTACCTTTTATGCCCCTCCAGGCACAGAGCAACCCATGTGGCACTCTTTGTCAAGACAAGAGTCTTAAAGTCTACACATCCCCCAGTCTTATCTTTCCTCAGTCCCTGTCTTGATCAACTCAGAGGATGTGGGTAAACACCTGGCCCCCGGAGCCCCCCGACACCAGGAACTCACGCAGACGGCCCTTTTGTTCAGACACCTCTTATTTAGATTAAATCAGACACCTTACTATGACAGGGAAGAGGACAAAGACTATAGATAAACTAACATATGGGGAACAGTTGTAACATATCTAACTAAAATTAAAAACACTTTGAAAAATATAAATTGAAACAGAAAAACAATGTTAATAATCCAACACTAACTTGGCATAGCACGTTTTTATAGCATTTATTGGAGTTTTTTTTACCCCCAAACCCCAATCTGTGTTACTTTCACACATCAACTTTCATCTGGGACTTAAAAAAAAAAAAAAAAAGTACAGTAGTCAGACCCACCAGAACATTTATGAGGTTCAAATGTGGATGTGAAATTTAGCTGTTGAATTCCTGAAGGAGCTGTTTGTTTACGCCTGCGTTTTGACAGTTTAGTCTATTTAAGAAATGTGTGTGTTTTTCATGACAATGCCTCACAAGTGAGCGTGCGTGCTCACACTGTGGTTGCTCCAACATGTGTTGTTGGTTTGTTGGTATTTATGCATCAGTCGGTGACAAGACTTTGAAGGCGACCGACCGGGTTCTCTTTGGGAGATGTGAATGAGGTGCAACGTGGACCTTAGATGCCTTTTGCCGCATGTAGAAAGTAACCCAAGGGATCTTGAAGTTGTACACAAGAAGCAAAGCAAAAGTCCTTTGGGGTAATTTAATTTGATTGGTGGCACAATATTAACACAACAATCATAATAGTCACCCTGACACTGTATATTTCCATTGCTGGTGTTCAAAATGTCCTCAGTAAGTTGAATTGAATCTGTGCGAATGTTCTGAACATTCTTTTGACTGTAATCTTTGCTTTACTTCGATTTGTCATTGGCCTTACTTTGTCATTGCTGAACATATCGACTGGGAGGCAAAAGTGCGCGGGAGGAGGCCATCTGTCGCCACACTCCCTTGGCCGTCATTAACTGGCAAGGCACCAGCAAAGGCCACTGGCTGCCATTTAGTCCGCTGTTTGGAGAAAATCAACGAGATACAGTTGATACATGGAAGCTAATAAAAAATCTGCGGGCTTGAATATGAAGATTTCCTCAAATGTGAAACATAAAAGTGGATGTGATCACCGGCCAGTGTGGAACCTGTTTCAGTAACAGGAGATGTGAACTTTTTTCTCTCCTTAATTTTTTTTTACACAAGTGTTCATAAGTTTACATCCCCCTAAGGCAGTAATTCTGAAATGGTATTAATTGATTCCCAACAGTTGGCTCTCTTCATGTAATAGCTTTTCTCTTGACGGCATGCTTCCGGTATATGGATGTTGATTTATTTATTTTTTGACCAATCAGATATCAGCCTCTGTGTGTTGCCATGTCACTCCAATCGGACCGGGACCTTTAGAATCAGCAGCGCTGGCCCATGTAATTACAACTCCATTAGGAATTAGACTGTCCTTCTTTTTTTTTTTGAGCTCAGCATTGTTCATTTGGTAGTCTTACCAATTTCAACATGTCATCCTCATTGCTCTTTTTTTGTGTGTGTGCGTGTGTGTGTGTGCATGCATGTGAGTAATCTTTAAATCACCTGAAACTTATTAAAAATCCCATAGCCTTCACCTTAACCGGATCATTCAGAGTCCCACCAGAGTTGTGAAGTTGTCAGGAGACCAGAGGAAGGATCAAAGGAAAGAAAGATGAAACAAAGTAAAATCCAGCATCAACTAGACACCGCCTACCACCCACAGGGTTACAAAACCAGAATCTTTCACCAACCCCAGAAACTTCCAAATTAGGGAGACCTCAAGAGACCAAATGATGTTCTCTCAGCAAACAGCCAAGATGAATTTCCCTACAGGGACCAATAAATTTAATCAAATTTAAATTTGTAAGCATTTCTTTGAATTATTTGTACTTGTATATTTGTCCCGTCACAGCCGACTTCAAACATGGCCAATTCCCTTGAAACGGGTGTGGCGCTGACGGGTCTTGACATGGCCGTAGCACATATGCGCCTTTGAGTGGGCATGTGCCCCCCCTCCCCCGATCTTTCGTGTGCCCCCCCCCCCCCCCGAGGCGTGCCACCTGAGGGGATGATTTAAAAAAACATAATACAGCAAAACTAAAAGATTTGATGCGCGTTATTCACATATTTCTGAAATTAAATACTTTAGATCAACTTTCAGGCACGTCTCCAAAACTGCGGCTTGCCCAGCTCGGGTCTGCTACTGTAAAATGGCAAACACACGCAGAAAGCCTGGCGCTGATACAAGAATCAGAATCAGAATCAGAATTTGCGCCACAGCATGAATGCACCGTCTACAAAAAGAAAGCCCCAAAAATCATTTATATTGGAGAAATAAAACACTTTTCAATAGCTATAGGGGAATGATTTCAAGTGTGTTACTGAGGCTTCTGATTTATTGGACTACTGTCTCGGAAAAAGCTGGCTATAGGTTGTGGTTATATAGGTGACAGTGTTCTCAGCAGTAAGTGAAGAGAAGACTCGCTGAGTGCATGTGGACAGGTGGAACGCTCATGTCTCACAGGGAACCTCAAGAGTGTCTAATTGTCCCAGTGGGACGCACCAAGCAACCCGCAGCCCAGGAGGTTATTTTCAGCTCCGTGTGAAGTTACACTTTGTTAACTGAGTCAATCATAACAAATCGCCAGGAGCCTCCAATGTTCACTATTCAGCTAGTCAAGAGTAACTTTTGTGGCACAGTCGCGTCTTCCTTTTGTCCGTCTTTGTTCTCAGCAATGTTGATAAGCGAATGTCTGTGATGAGTTGCTAAACGTGTGGCCTTCAGGTCAACCCACGCCAAGGCCAAGTCAGACGGAGCCGACCAGGCCGCTCAAGCCTCCAACAGCGAGTCCAGCCTCGCCAGGCTGGTGGCCAAAGAGCTTTCGCCTTCCTTCTACCAGCCAGGTCAGTGGTTAGCGTCATCAAGCTAACGCTGCTTTGGATGCTAACAGTCGCCATCTTGAAAGCCTAACTGTTTACCAAGCGCAATATTCTTGAAAGAGCCTTCAAAGTGCTCTAAAATGTCTGGCAAATTGGGGACCCCTGCTTTGAAAACGGCTACTTACCAGTCAATGAGTGAAAAACCGGAAGCCTATTTTGAAGCCCTCCTTGAAACGCTAACCCTTGAATGAAAACTTCCCTTGACCTCTTCCCTTCCTAAAATCACTCCCATGCCAAAGGAATGCAAATGTGAGAAAAAAATATGCGTTCACGTGTCATTTGCAGCTGACAAATTAACTTCCCGGTGCTTTAGCAGCTTAACCTGGCAGATCGTCTGCTGAGGCTCGCTGCCGAGGTCATCACATTTGAATGTCTAAATTAAGGAGCATCTTATTTGGACTGGGGGATCAGATCACTTTCGCTGCCCGTCTGGAAATGCACACAAATACATCCATACAAAAGCAATAATGGCTTTTTTTCAGGTCTTGTTTTTTCCCACCCAAAGATAGTCCGTGTGAACAAAAAATTACACACAGAAAGAAGCAAAAATGTCTTGGTCTAATTGTACAAATGCCTTACAGTGTTTCCCCCACCATGTTAATACTTGGGCAGG